>NW_028261391.1:20231392-20556392 GCF_051295495.1 Thamnophis sirtalis
CAGTGGGCCAAGTGGTTAAATATGATGAGTTAATTAAGTGAATTAAGGTTGTTAAGTGGTCGAATAAATTAAATATAAATAAAATATATTTTTATTTGGACATATGCTGGCTTTTACTATAAATATTTGATGGGAAAAAGTGTGATTTTTTTCTGATTGCGTGATATTTTTGTCTCTTTTATATTTTTATCATAAAATATTCAATTTTTCCCCTAGATCCTTTATTATACAGTATATACAAACATACATAAATACAGCACCAATACACACACACACACACACACACACACACACACACACACACACTGTACAATCATATATACCTAGTTACATTGTTATTATTCCTATACAAATTGAGTCTAAACAGATTTGTGTGCCTAATTGACTGTATTTACTTTCTGTAGTGATAGTGGCATGATCCTTTAGAAGGACAATGAAGATATTTTTCTGTATTGTTATCATTCTCTATCCATCATAGAATAAATGAATCTTGATAATTGATATTCACTGATTGCATTGTCCAGACAAAATCTACTTTGTAAAATGACACTATCAGAAATCAATAATATTTTTTTAGAAACAAAATCTGGCAAGGTTACCATGAATAATATTAAGACATATTTGGATAACGCATGACTAGTAAAAGAAATTAGAATCTCTTGATGGGGTTTTAAAAAAAGTAATATTAGCCTCCAGGTCTAAGTTTTGATTCATAACAAAGCAAATTGAGAAGTAGTTTGCATCAAAATATGATTGGCATTATGCATTTGAAGGAGAATGTCTAATCCCATTGAAAGGGATGTAATGGGTAGAAATGGCACATCTATAGATGTGCATCTGAATAATGTCCACAATTGAGTATTATGGAAAGCTGAGGTATTTACTTTTATTAAGTTCTAGCAATAGCAATAGCAGTTAGACATTTATTTATTTATTTATTTATTTATTTATTTATTTATTTATTTATTTATTTATTTATTTATTTATTTATTTATTTATTAATTTATTTATTTATTTATTTATTAGGCTTATATACCGCTTCATAGGGCTTTCAGCCCTCTCTAAGCGGTTTACAGAGTCAGCATATTGCCCCCACAATCTGGGTCCTCATTTCACCCACCTCGGAAGGATGGAAGGCTGAGTCAACCTTGAGCCGGTGAGATTTGAACTGCCGAACTGCAGATAGTAGTCAGCTGAAGTGGCCTGCAGTACTGCACTCTAACCACTGCGCCACCTTGGCTCTTGGCTTCTAATCCTATTATCTAAACAATTGCATCCCTTATCACAATTTAGAAACAAAATTTCAGAAAAGAATGTGGGATTAGGAAAAGGGGTTTCAATTTGGAAGTTGTAGAAATTTCTTGGTCATTCAGGTTAACCTTGGCCTATATAGGAAGATTTATATGCTAACTGCTAAACAGATTGACTTCTGCCAACCAAGCAGTTTGAAAGCATGTAAAAATGCAAGTAGAATAAATAGGAACCACCTTTGGTGGGAAGGTAACAGTGTTCTGTGCACCTTGGCATTTAGTCATGCTGGCCAGATGACCAAGGAGATGTCTTGGGATAGCGCTGGCTTTTTGACTTTGAAACGGAGATGAGCACCGCTCCCTAGAGTTGGGAAGGATTAGCATATATGTGCGAAGCGAACCTTTACATTTACCTTTTAAACAGATTGAAAAAAAAAATATTTTTCCACCTGATGAACACAGGACGGGACTTTTTTTTTTTTTTGCAAAAGAAAAAGGAAATAAGAAAATAAGAAATTTACAAGAAACAAATGCAAATTGTAGTGAAAGTTGAAAATTTATATCCACTACCATAGTATTTCAGAGAAATCTAAATTGATGGCCTAGATTGAGGTATTTGTTGTTTTACCACTTTTGTATGGCATATAAAAATGTACAAAAACTATAAAAAGTGTTGTGGAACTTTTAAACAATGGAATTATTTTGGCATCAACAGAATGTAAAGCACTAACCATTATTGGCTGGTCTGTGTTGTTATTTTTCTTTCTGCATTCTTTCCTTCTTTCAGAAGAAGGATTCTTATTCTCAAATTTTTAAAGTAGTCATTCAGAGATCAACAGGAAGGATCAAATCAATGTCTCCCTCAGGCTGAGAATGCCTGGGATTGTATCTCCAGATGTACAACTTAGCAATAAAAGAGGAATGATTGCAGCAAACATTTTGTTGATAGTGGAAGCCCATTAGTGAATTGCTCTTTTCAAGGAAACTGAAGTGATTGTTATAAGATAGTTCTTAATTCCAAGTGAAATCTTTTTTATTTTTCAGACTCCATGTGTTTGTGTTTCTTTCTGACATACTTTGTTTGTGGCAGGTCTATATTCTTTTTAAAAAATGCTGCTGGACTTGAGGCTAGTCCTTTACTACATTAGAAGGGACCTATGGTCATAGATGTTTTGGAGTTTTAATGTCAGTGATATGGGACACAGTGCCTCTGTGGCTAAGACGCTGAGCTTATTGATCAGAAAGGTCAGCAGTTCGGCGATTTGAATCCCTAGCATCGTGTAACAAAGTGAACTCCGGTTACTTATCCCAGCTTCTGTCAACCAAGCAGTTTGAAAGCATGTAACAATGCAAGTAGAAAAATTAAGAACCACCTTTGGTGGGAAGATAACAGTATTCTATGCACCTTCAGCATTTAGGTATGCTAGCCACATGACCACGAAGATGTCTTCAGACAGTGCTGGCTCTTAGGCTTTGAAACAGAGACGAGCATCACCATCTAGCACATATGTGAAAAGGAAACCTTTACCTATGTTAGTGATTCATATGATTTTATTTATTAGGCTGAGTTTTAGAGGTTTGCAACCTGAGGAGAACCCCACAGCATCAACATTAGAAATGACAATGAAATTATTGAAATGGTGGATATTTTCTGCCATTTAGAATCAACAATCAACAGCATAGAAACATACCAAAGAAATGGACTACAGACTAGAACATGGTAAGATAGTTATGAAAGCTTTGAAAAAAATAGTCCAATATTAATATCAACAAAAAAATAATCATGTATGCAATGATTTTTCTATGAAAGCAAAAAATGGATTTTGAAAAAAACAGGATAGAAACTTTGGTGTTGAGGAAGACTCTTGAGATTCTTGGGTAGCCAAGGCAATAAACAAATGGATTATAGAACCACTAACTCAGAGTTCTCAATTGATGCACAAATTATCAAACTAAAATTATTCTACTTTGGATCCATGAGGTGAAGATTCAGCTCTCTGAAGAAATCTTTAATGCTAAGAAAGGTCAAAGAAAAAAAGACAACAATCAACAACATAATGTTTCAATTCAATTATGATTATCTATATGTTGTTGGAAGGACCAGATTGGAAGGATTATCCTGGAGAAAACCTATTTGGTTTCTAAGAATAGACAGTGATGTAATGGCACATGATCAGTCAGGAAAATGAGCAAGTGTAAGAATGTTCAATGGCTCTATTCATTTTTTTAAATATAAATAAAAAATTATATGTTGAGTCAGATCTCAGATAAGCTAAAAACATGCCAGAACACTCTGGTGTCTGGCAATCTGATATTGTCTGCCTACAAGTATCCATCATTTACTATTTGTAGGTGTACATGAGTTACCATAGTTGAATCCTGGGCTTCATTCCAAGCCCCAGCTGCATCATAGATATTTTTGGGATCATCAAGATAGCTATGTGTTAGATCCAAAGATCATGAACTTGAGAAATGCCAATACAATAAACATTTTCTCTTAGCTTCTTCCAGTCTTGAGAGATTCCAGAAGAGCATTGTTTAACCTTAGTTATGTAGCAAAAAATATTATTTATTTGATTTTTATCCCACTTATATTTTGGTCAATATAATACAATATAAAAATATGTACATATTGAATGCTCCCATTACCTATGTTCCCCACATCATCAACTTGGTAAGATGGGTTACACCAGGAGTATCAAACTCATGTCATCACAGGGGTATCATATGATATATTGGGACTTTTTCCCCTTTGCTAAACCAGGCATGGGTGTGGCCAGCACATGATGCATCCCGTCCACAGGCTGTGAGTTTGACAGCCCTGGGTTAGACTGAGAAAAAAGTGTCATGCTCAAGATTCAGATACTCATTCTGAACTTTAAAGAATGTCAGCAGAATCTTTGTAATATCAGCCTGAACCTTTGTAAGATGCATATATACCATCCAGACAGAAAGCCATTATTTTACACACACACACACACACACACACACACACACACAAATACAGGCACCATCACTAGAACAGGTAGATGATGACATAAGTCCAGTCAGTCCCCATATCTGACCAGTGGAATGAAAGTTAAAATGTTTTAGGAGTTTCCTTGTCCAGTGAAGGAATAAATCTCCTGATTAAATGCAGTTGACTGTGGTCTGACTTAAGCTTTGACCCATGATCCTTTGTTGGAATTAAATGTTTGATCTTTGTTTTTTGTGTATTTCTTGGTTTTTTTAATCGCTTGTGACATTCTGACCTCTACCTGACAATCCTAACTTGGTTCTCAGAATCTTGGAATGGATTTCGACTATTCTTCTGTGTACTCTGTTAAAAGCAACCATTCAGCACTCTGTCAAAACTGTTTTCTCTTAAAAAGTGGTGGAGGAAAGTCCCAAATGAGCCCTCTTCCTCTGAATACATTGCAAGTCAGCTAGTGTGAAACTAGTTTATCCACTTGTGGTGCACTGATGCAACAAATGCACTAGTAACTGTTAGCTGCCAGAACTTCTACTGTGTTCATAAGATTAGCTTTCCTGGCCTTGCATGTTATATGCTAAATAAATACATCTCTTAAAAATCTTCCTTTTAGATACTCTGTTTTTGGTTTGTATTCATTATCTCCTGTTACCTTCTTGAATAAACTACTAATTACTATAGCAACAGTGTGTTTGTGATGTGTGCATATACACACATGTGAATGCATTTGAAATGAAAAGTGGAAAAAAAAGTAACTGGCCCAAAGACACCTAGCTGAGTTTCATACCTAAGGGAGGACTACAACTCACAATATCCCATTTTCCAATCCACCACATTAGTCACTGCACCAAGTTTCATCTTGATGCAATATGTTCTTTAATGATATTTTTCAACTTAATTTTAGATAATTCTTACTATGGGATTTTATTGCCTACCCGACAACACAGCTCCTTGATGATGGGAAGAACCATAATACAAGGGCAACAACAGATGAAGTGATGGCATAAACATGCAAGGTCAGATTTTTTTATTTTTTTTTTTGTGATTGGAAGTTGAAGAGGGAAGCTTTGGCAAATTTACATGTTGTTTTTTTAAAAATGTATTAGATCTTTATTTACTTCATATTACAGTTTCCAGATGTTTTATGATAGTATTTCAAAACAAAAACAAAAAGTAACAGTTTTTAGCAATGGCCAGAGAAAGTTTCAGATTGTTGGTGTTTACTAGAAGATATAGCAAATAGAATCAAGTAGAGCAAGCAGAAAAGATTAGTTGCATACCTAGCCTCCTAGATCCAGAACACACATCTATGTATAAGGACATAGATTATGCCTTTATCTTTAGTAAGAAAAATAGGGAGGTAGATGGGGAAAATATCACATGAATGATTCAAAGATTTCACTGATCTCTTTCCTATCTGCAATTTCAATCAAAAGGGTACTCTCAGGTATACATTCAGCTGTCTTCTCCAGTTTTTGCATAGCCATAAATTCATTGAACATCTTGTTTAACTTTTCTATGTTAATTTTAAAAATTGTAATGAAACTGCAAAATGTCTTGATGTAAATTTCTCCATAATTTGAAGGAAGCTTTAAAAATAAAACTTTGACATTTTTTTATCTCTCAGAGACCCAGATCTAATCTTCTCTGCAACTGTATACTTTCTTTTATGATATCCATCAAACAGTTTTGAGATTCATCATTAAGCTAGGAGTTAACTAGTGATTATGCCTGATGAAATGAAATGATAGCTAGCTGTAGGTTATAAAAGGACAAAGTCTGGAATTGCTGGAAGAAAGATGACATGAAATTGTTCAGAAAATGTTCTTTATCCTCCTAGAAAAGGAAGAGTATGTCACACTATTTTACTTGAATAGTTTTCTGTTACTTGTCTGCTGTTCCCCACATCCATGCCTAATCCTGGAACATTTCAAGGTCAGAACATTGGGGAAGATGCAGATTAATGGCTAGGGTGGGGATTATCTTGAAAGATATTTGCTTCCCTTAATTTTATAGGTAATTAGAAAAAAACTCCATAGCAGATTTTCTTATGACATCTTCCATGCCAATGGATTGTTATTTGAGCCAATTTGGTCTAGTGGTTAAGGTTAGAAACAGAGGCAGCGAGTTCCAGAATGAAAGTTAGAAAGAAGGAGGAAGGAATATTAGATATATTTTCCATCTTCAGATATTTATAAAAATAATGAAGGTGTGAAAATAGAATAAGTAAGCAATGTTTTATTTTTTACATGGCTTTATTGAGAATTTCATTCGATCTAGAAATTCCAAACTCACCTCGTAATTTCAAACTATACTAAACTGGATTCTAGGGCTCATAAAGCAATTAGGACTGTATACGTAGCTGGAACCCATCTAAATAGACAGAGAGAGAGAGAGGGAGGGAGGGAGGGGGGAGGGAGGGAGGAAAGGAGGGAAGGAGGGAAGGAGGGAGAGAGAGAGATATGCATGCATACATGAATAAAGTGCAGGAAAATACTTCTCCATTTGATCATTTGTTTGTATGTTATCTCAATATAAAAATGCAAAAAGATGTGTCTCTCAGTAAAAAGACTTTATATTTTGATATCTGGATTTTGCAGTTCTGATCAAGTAATGGGTTATATGTAAAAAATAAAGGGGGTATCCACATCACACTATTATAACTCAATATATACTAAATTGCAGTTCATTTCCCCTTGCAGTTGGTTTGTTTTCCTTCTTTTGTTAGTTAATTCAAAGCCTCTTTGAACCTAAGCAGGTATAAATCCACCAATTTTCATTCAAACCGAAGAAGAATTTGCTTTTGAACTCTTTCAAAGACGAGATTTTGATGAAATTTTCAAGGGTGACTTTAGCTTTGCCTTGCTTATTTATGATGACTTGTTTAAGAGCTGTGTATAGCACTGCTGTCTACACAGTGTATAGTAATTTTCTGTGGAACTTCAGCCTTCTTGACTTTTTTGAATTTAATTAAATCCCAAGGGAATATTTCCTTACTTTGGATGCTTTCTAACTGGGAAATGTGGATAGTCAAAACAATTTGAAATGATGGAAGACTGCAGAACAGAATGCAACAGTGGTGAAATAAGTTTAGGAACAGTATGGGAAAAATGAAATAAATTTTCAAGAACTCTGAAAATAGAAGCCTCTTGCAGGCCAATAGGAATGTGTGAGTAACTGAAAGGAAAACCTGAGGTCATTTACACAGGTAAAAAAGTAAAATACCTTTTGGTAATTGTAAGTGAGATTTCTCTACAGCACAAGATTCAGGGTTTAAAGGGGAAAATAGTTTTTTGAGAACTTAAAAGAGCATATTATATTAAAGGACTCAAAAGTTCAGTTGTTCCAAAGACCTTCCATATTGTGAATGTGGCCAAACCCCCAGATTTTCTTAACACTCAAGACCGGGGATACGTTTCTGCTGCCTAATCTAATGACCTGAATCCTAGGCTCTTTGGCAAGTCACTGTAGTGTGATTCTCATTTACTGTAAACCTGGCATTTCTTGTCTAAATGTAATGGCAGGTACATTAGATGTGAGTTATCCATTCACCTCTAATTTTCAGCTTCACAATCAACAAACCACTCTAAGTAATTAAGCAGAGACATTTTTAATAACAAATGATTTAGTGTTGCCTGCAGATTATGGGATGCTCCCATCTCCGTTAAGAGAAAAATGAAGAGAGTTAAAAAGTTATTATTTTTCTTTTCTTTCTTTTCCAAAGGATTAGAAATATAGATCTGTGCTTATCACCTTTTAGGTTTCTCCAGTTTAATGATATATGAGGTTTAGTGGACATTTTTTCAACCTGCGAGAATGTTTGCATAGCCTTTTTCACCTTACTGTTCCTCTATTTTATTGTAGGTGTCAGGCCTGCAGCCCATCTTTTCCTTTGGATCTTTGGCCTGCCACACTTTTTATTATTCTACTATGCATTTTCTATTGTGGTAAAATGGGAGTGGGGATTGTACCGAGTTAGATGTTACGTAGCCATAACAAAGTTCTTTCTAGAAAGCCAAAGCCATCCTTTGTATTTACACCTCTGCACCTGATCGGAACTGGATAGGTGGAACTGCTAGCATGGCAGTGGAAGATTGGACCATCTGAAGGACTTGTGGGTGTGGTGGGCAAGATCTTGAACTTTCATCTGGGTGGGGAAAACCGGGAAGCTTTCAGATTTGGGTTTTCCCAGATGTGCCAGCATGGCTCTCTTAATAAATTGGAACTTTGAGGAATGCTTTGCCTCAGACTCTGATTTAATTTTGTATGCTATTTGGAACCCTGGCAGTAGGATCTGATGCCCAGTTTTTAGTTTCCTTCCATCTGAAGCTTAGTCTGAAGGGCATATAAATTCACCATCTGATCAGATAGAAAACATTGCTAACATCCTGGGGCATCAAGGTTATAAACAGCATCTGTACCAAGCCTACTATGAGTCTGTCATGTGGGAGAGGCAGGGAATGTTCCTTACTATGAATAATTATTAGAATATGCAGTAACTATCCCCAAGAACATTTGTTCTAAATATTATTACAATGCTGTGCTCACTGAAGCCTCCAGCTCAATACTTCAATTACAGAAACAATAGAAGAGAACAGTGCCTTGAGTATAGTCTGATGTGTGTGATTATACTCCAAAGGGTGCTGTTATTGTTAGCTTGCATGAGAAGATCAGTAATCATAGAAACCGATGAATGTCTTAAACACAGTAGCCTCATTACAGCCAAGCAGTTGTTGGCTGAACCTGGCTGGCTAGATAAATTCATTGAGGATTTTCCTTGACCCAGGTTTGGAGTGTGGGGGGAAATTAGAGGTAATGGGAATTGCTTTTCATCTTGTAAAGTCCCAATCCAGTAAAGAAAAACAAAAATAGCTTATTGCTTTAAAAAAAAACCACACAACAAAAGCAATTCTGCAATATCCCTCTTTCATTGCTTACATGAAATGATAGTGTTTGCCAGCAATCATATTCAGCTCTAGAGGGAAGCAATCAATAAGTCACCTTTCCACACTGAATTTTTTTTCTCTTTTTATCTGATCTCCATTCCTTGATCCTTTACATTCTATATTCAAGAAGAATCCTATGCTTACTTTAGTATACAACTAAGATTGTCGCTTCAGTTCCTTGCAACTTTATTAAAAGATCTCATGCAATAGGATCAAAACCAAAACCTAATACTTACTTCTAGACCAGAGGTACTATTCAGCCAATTCTGACCAGTTCTGGAGAACCGGTAGCGGAAATTGTGAGTAGTTCGAAGAACAGGCAAATACCACCTCTGGCTGGCTTTGCCCCCATCTATTCATAGCCTCCCAAGTCCCAGCTGATTGGCTTAGTCTTCTTTTGTTGCTCTTCACAGGAGAATGGATTGGAAAGCAGGTTAGTGTGGTGGGGAGGGAATGGAAATTTTGCAGTAATCTTCCCCTGGAGTGGGGAAGAAAAGGATATTTTACAGTATCCTTCTCCTAGAGTGGGGTGGGAATGGGGGTTTTACAGTTTCCTTCCCCTGCCACACCCACCAAACCACACCCACCAAGCCATGCCATGCCCACCAAGCCACGTCTATGGAACTGGTAGCAAAAAAAAAAAAAAAGAATCCCTCCACTGACTAGACCACACTTGCTGAGGAAGACCAGTGATGGGATAGTAAAAGTTTCAAGTGTACATCTTTCAGATTACTGTGGAGAGAGAGAGAGGAGAGAGAGAGAGAGAGAGAGAGAGAGAGAGAGAGAGAGAGAGAGAGAGAGAGAGAGAGAGAGAGAGAGAGAGAGAGAGAGAGAGAGAACATGGTAAGGATTAAAAGCAAGGGGTTCCTCAAACCAAACTCCTAATGAAGTCATGCCCCTGTAGTTTATTTCCCAGTGTCACCTTTTTCAATCTTTTTATCAATTTTCCAGACAAAGGCTGCCCCAGGGATTTTTTTTTTTGGGGGGGGTTACTCTTCTATCTAAATATTAACTATTTGTATGAATTAGCCAATGCTGTTTTGGCATTAGCATTCTCAAGATCCACCAAAATTGCTTTGTGCTGCCATCTGCTGTGACATATTAGGAATATTTAAACATAACATATTAGGGAAATTTGCAGATTTTTGTTTGTTTATCTCTGGTTGTGTTCATATAGGAGATTTGCCTTGATTATGGAATTTATCTAGTTTTGGAATTTGCATGATTCATCACATCATAAAGTAACCAAGCAGGCTACAGTTGTACAACACACACTCTGCTTAGGGAAAGAGACCTGGGAGATGAAATCAGACAAACTATCTGACTGCTAGGTTTTAATTGACCTATTAAATATGTTACATTAGCAGAGCAAAGTGAGTGTTAGCAATTTGCATTTGTTTTTCGCAAGATAGACTATACCTATTGACATGAGCAAGAGGTAGCCTCATTAACATATACCTAATATGCATACGGGCACATGCATCTTGTGTACATTTATGCATTCATCCTTTCACAAAATAAGTATCTGTTTCAATATAATATGGCTTTGCAGTGCTGCAGGTCTTCATATGCTTACCCACCTCTCAATGTAATTATATCCAACACATATTAAAGCATCATTTCAATCCTAGCTGGAACTTTAAACAACACCAAGAGCCATTAAATAAATATTGAACTAAAGAAAAATGAACTCTCCATGGTGTCAGCTGAAATCGGCAGAATTTTGCAAAGATGGGCATTTTGATGGCATAACAATAATATGTAGTTGACACAGATACAACATACAATCCCAAAATGGTAGTTACCTACTTTCTCAGACAAAAAGCCACTACATTTTACTCTTATTAAACTTCTATTTTTAATGAATATTTTTCCCAAGGAAAAGAAGAAAGGGGATCATCAGTTTTTTACATCGAGTAAATTGATTTGGAAAACATAAAGAGTTTTTGCTTAGAGGGAGTGTGGATTTCACAGCATGAAACAATGTTCATTCAGGTCTAGCTCATCAGCTGAACAAGACTCTTAACACTCAGAATTAGTTAAAATCAATAGGCAGGAAAATAGCATTCTCTTTTGCTCCCATGCTATTACTAGTGGCTCTGTCACTCCCACCACTAATTCCCTTTTGAAAGTGCATAATAGTCACCATTTAACATGCTACAGAACCTTTATCTGCTGACAGTCACATGCTAAAACTGTAGAAGTAAAATGTAGCATCATATTGTGTGAACTACTGTGAGCATTGTGTCCCAAGGCAAAGCAAAAGTGACAGCACCAATGACAGAAGGACAGACGAGGTCACTGAACAGGTGAGCAATCAAAGTTGAGGCCATGTAGGTCATTCATGAATGTCACCAAGTTCAGACCCTCAACATTATTCAACAAGTTAATAGAAGCTAACATATAACCTCAGAAGAGGAGGTTCCTTGGTAAAAAAGGAAAGATAACAAAATCATGAAGAACCCACCCACCCCCAAAGTTAGACTCATTGTTAGATCTCCTTGCATCAACTTAACTCAAAGAACTAAAGAAAGGTATGACTAAAATGTACATGTAGGTAAATGGAAGAAATTGTGAATGAAAGAGATTACTAGATGAGGTATGCATGGCATTTTTGGACAAAAGAATCAAGAATGTTGTTGTGAATATTATGGAGCTAGATTTGGTAGACAAATTTAAGTAGAGGACATTTTACAGTTACTCTTCCCAAATAAAGCCTATAAGTGTTGGGAGGCAAACTATGTTAGTTATATCCTCATGCTCCATTGAGTTGATTCTTACACAAAGGTATCTGGAATGTGCAGAATTCAGTCTGCTAAATTTAGGAAGACCAGAGGGGATTCTTTGATTCTGGTCAGTGGACTTATTCCTGCACAAGGCCAAACAAGAAGGTTATGTGCATGAGGTCCTAAATCCAGTTGGGCACAACAGTTACTGTTTTGATACTTTTTCTGCTTCAAACCTGGTCAACAGCGTGGCTTTCTGAGGAATTATGGGAGTTGAAGTCCATAAATCATAAAGTTGCAGAGTTTGGAGATTCCTGTTCTAGCGGATTTGGACTAACAGAATTATAGGGTTGAAATGGAGGCTTCTAGTCCAAACCTCTGTTTAGGCAGGAAACCCTATGCTAGTGGTTCTCAACCTTTCCAATGCCGTGACTCTTTAATACAGTTCCTCATGTTGTGGTGACGCCCCAACCATAAAATTGGTGTCTCGGTTCCTAAGACCATCAAAAATATGTGTTTTCCAATGGTCTTAGGTGACCCCTGTGAAAGGGTCGTTCGACCCCCAAAGGGGTCCCTACCCACAGGTTGAGAACCACTGCCCTATACCATTTTAGACAAGTGGTTGTCCAATCTCTTCTTAAATACCTCCAGTATTGGAGCACCCACAACTTCTGGAGGCAATCATTTCATGATTAATTGTTCTAACCATCAGCAAATTTCTCCTTAGTTCTAGGTTGCTTTTTGCCTTGATTAGTTTTCATCCATTGTTTCTTGTCTGACATTCAGGTGCTTTGGACAATAGGTTGATCCACACCTCTTTATGGTAGACCTTCAGATATCGGAGCACAGTTACCATGTCAACCCCTAGTCATTTTCATTAAACTAGACATATCCAATTCCTGCAACTTTTCTTCATATGTTTTAACTTTTGGTCCTCTAATCAATCTTGTTCTTCTTCTTTGTACACTTTCCAGAGTCTCAACATCTTTTTTTGTATCACACTGACCAAGACTGGTCCCAGTATTCCATGTGTGGTCCTACCAAGGCACTATAAAATGTTATTAATATGTTGCATGATATTGATTCTATCCCTCTGTTAATGCAGCTTAGGTCTGTGATGGCATTTTGGCAGCTGAAACACATTACTGGCTCATATTTAAATGTTAATCAACTAAAGCTTCAAGCTCCCTCTTATATTTACTATTATTGAACTAGGTACAGGGGTGGGTTTCAACCGGTTCGCGGCGGTCCCTGCGAACCGGTTGGTCGGTGAACCCGGAAGTAAATAACTTCGAGTTCTGCGCTTCCACGCATGCGCAGGATGCATACAGTGCCTGCGCGATCCTCCAGGAGCAGCTGGAGCGTCGCACAGACGCTAGTATGCATGCGTGCACTGCGCGCGTGCACGAGGATGCCGCCGGCCCTGTTCCAACCGAACCGGTTGGAATGGGGCGAGAAACCCATCCCTGACTAGGTACCATCAATATTTTACTTGTCAATTTCACTTTTCCTGCCTAAATTTAAAGAATCCAAGAGTCATGGTCTCTTTCCTTAATATATAACCGTAAAAATATTTTCCAGCCACGACTCCAAGTAGACCTAACCCTAACCCAAACCTTAGCTTCATTTTCTTAAAAAACCCAGCTAAGAATCTACCCATAGCATTATATTTTGGCTGTGACTCCATGGAGACTAACCCTAACTCTAATTCTTAACCTTGATTCATGTTCATTGGCAACAGGATTTCCCAATGTATTTTACTTTGATCCACAAACAACTCCAAATGAAAGCTGTCACCATCTTTTTCTTTAGAAAACCTTTAAGAATCTATGCCTCGCATTAATTTTTGGCCATGACTCCCAAGTAGATTCACTGATTCACTTGATTGCTAATATGGATGGAATGGAAGAGGTTTCATTGGTTGTGAAATTCCCTGTATTTGTTTTGGCTACCTCTACCAAATCCAGACTGTTCATAACAACACCCTTGCTTGTTTGGACCAAAAATCTATGCATATCTCATCTAGTTATTTATCCTATTCCTTGTCTGTCTGCCCATGTCACAACATTTGATTCACATCCATCTTCTGTACTTTGACTTAAGTTGAAGCATAAAGTTTAACAATCTTTCATTTTCTTTTTTAACAGATTAACAGAATTGGAAGGGGCTTTATAGGTCATCTAGTCCAATTTCTTCTTGAAAGCCTCAAGTGATGAAACCCGCACAATTTCTGAAAGCAAGCTGTTCTATTAGTTGATTGTTCTCACTATCAGAAAGTTCCTGCTTATTTCTAGGTTCAGTTTCTCCATGGTCAGTTTCCATCCATTATTCCTTGTCTGGCCTTCAAGTCCTTTGGAAAATATCTTGACCCCTTCCTCTCTGTGGCAGCCCCTCAAATATGGGAACACTGCTATCATGTCTCCCTTGGTCCTTCTCTTCCCTAGAATAGCCATTCCCAGTTCCTGTAACCGTTCTTCATATGTTTTAGTCTCCAGTCCCCTAATCATCCTGGTTGCTCTCCTCTGCACATCTTTTTTATAATGTGGTGACCAAAACTGGATGCAGTACTCCAGGTGTGGTCTTTTTTTGGAGGGGGGTTTGTTTTTTGACTTGGTTATCTTTTCTTTTTTCAATCATCCTCCTCTTCTGAAGTTGCATATTTGCCTTCATTAATCTCCTATTGAGTGATGTTGAAGGGCTGAACGTTTTTGTGGTGGGGAGTTGGAAATCTGGTGGCTGAACCCTTCTTTCTCCTCCACTGTATAGTACTCAGTGCACATGCCAGGTAGACTCAGAACAGGGATTTCTGTAACGTGTGGACAATAGAGGAGTAAAAAAAATGTATTGGCTCCTTAGATAAAGACTGAAAGTGTTGCAAATATATTTCCTAATTTTGAAGAGGAGATGGCAAAAGATAGGATGTTTCCTGTTGTTCAAAATTATTTTTGTTTCAAATTTGTCACCTACTACCTCTAGCTGCTAATGACCATCTCTCTCTTCTGAATTCCTTCTGCCTGGTAGTCATCAGTTTTGGACTACCCACTCGGTACCCATCACTAAACTGAGGAAACATTATAAAAAGAAGGTTAAAAATGGACATTGAAATATTTCTTCCACGCGAATCTCAACACTTTGAAAATCGTCCTTTCTGTTATTGATCTTGCTTAGCATTTCTTTGGTAAAATAGTCCATTGTCTTTGCATTTTTCTCTTTCACTGATGCCTTAATGGGTATAGGACTTCATTTATTTATCAAATTGAAATAGCCATGCATCTCACGGGATGGGATTTTTATTTTAGCAATAGCAATAGCAATAGCAGTAGACTTATATACCGCTTCATAGGCCTTTCAGGCCTCTCTAAGCGGTTTACAGAGAGTCAGCATATTGCCCCCAACAATCTGGGTCCTCATTTTACCCACCTCGGAAGGATGGAAGGCTGAGTCAACCCTGAGCCGGTGAGATTTGAACCGCTGACCTGCTGATCTAGCAGTAGCCTGCAGTGCTGCATTTAACCACTGCGCCACCTTGGCTTATTTTGGGCTTTTAAACCTAATATTGCTACACAGTTGTAACCGGTATGCTGTGATGGGGCCAGGTGTCCATCTCATGCATGTGCACTGCACATTCATGCATACACCACCACCCTGTGACGCTCCAGCTGCTCGGTGGAGGTTGTGTAGGTGCTGTGCGCAAATAGCCTGGTTGGCTTAAAATCAAATAAGGAACGAGGGCGGGCGGGTAAGCCCACCATAACACCATTCAGGTATGGTGGCTGCTGCTCAAAGCTACCACTGGTACACCCATACTGGGGCATACCTCCTGGAACCCACCACTGTTACTACAGCATTGCAATTTCAAGAAGAGTATCTTTTCTGCAATGCTTTTAGAACAAAGGCTGTAAAGCCGTAGAGGCATTTTATGGCTAGAATAAGAAAAAAAATGACACAGATGTGGGTTGGGGGTCAGCATGCCTGTGGTTAATCTGCAAATCACCTTTAAGCTCTGTCTGAATGCAGCTTTGCAGGCAAGGGGAGGAGTACATCAGGAGAGAATGGTTCCATATGACACTTTTGTGTCTGCAGAGACATCAATACCTTTAAATAGAACTGTTTTGCATGATAGATGCAGTTTTCATTTGAGGGGAAGATTGTAATCATAATCCTGCAAGGCAAGGCTGTTTGCAGGCTTTCTAACATAGTGCTAACACAGCATTTGGTAAATCCTGTATCTAACTAAATTTGCTCGCATAGCAATTCTTTAGAATAGATCACTAACATCAATGATTCTGAGGGTTAACACCAAGATACATGACAATAAAATGTGGCAATATATTAGTAGATATTTCAGCAATGTGTAAGGCTTAATAATAGCATTAAATTGTACAGATAATCCTTGATTTACAAACATTTGTACCATCCCAATGTTCACATGATTGCAATTTGTGCACTTGTCCACTGGTTCACATTTGCAAGGGTTACATCAGGGGTGAAATTCAGCAGGTTCTGACATGTTCTGTGGAACCAGTAGTGGAAATTTTGAGTAGTTCAGAGAACCAGCAAACACCACTTTTGACTGGCCCCAGAGTGGGGTGCGATGGAGATTTTGCAATATCCTTTCCTCAGGAGTGGGGAGGGAATGGGGATTTTGCAGTATCCTTCCCCTGCCATGCCCACCAAGCCACGCCCACAGAACCAGTAGTAAAAAAATAATAATTTCACCACTGTGTAACATCATCTTGCAGCCATGTGTTTGCAATTTGTAAGCTTCTTAGTCAGCTTCCAGCAACCATAGTAAATTGGGGGAATCCAGGTTTACCTATTGATCATGTGATTCACTTAATGATTGAGGTGATTTGCTTACTAACCATGATGAAAATAGTAGTAAAATCAGGTCCAGGAACATGATGACTCTTTTAATAGAGCCGAGGTGGCGCAGTGGTTAAATGCAGCACTGCAGGCTACTTCAGCTGACTGCAGTTCTGCAGTTCGGCTGTTCAAATCTCACCGGCTCAAGGTTGACTCAGCCTTCCATCCTTCCGAGGTGGGTAAAATGAGGACCCGGATTGTCGTTGGGGGCAATATGCTGACTCTGTAAACCGCTTAGAGAGGGCTGAAAGCCCTATGAAGCGGTATATAAGTTTAACTGCTATTGCTAATGACTCCATTGTTTAGCAACTGAAATTTCAGTTTCAATTGTGGTCGTAAGTGTAAGCACTACATACTTAGTCAGAAATATCCATCTTAAAAATTTCAGTTGAATTTATTTCCAAATATATTGGTGTGTAGCCAGAATGACTTATATATTAAACCTTGTAAATACAAGCACTATTAACATCCTGGAGAGTGTTGAAAAATAAATAGAAATAACACTAGTTTTATTAATTATGTGTTCTTCATTATTTAATCTCATACTGAGAAAACAAAAGGCTTGATGAAACTTCCCACCTTTTCAAACTAATGATTTGTAATTTTTTTCACACCAGGAAACATTTTTTTTTCTGTTTTAAAAAATACCGGTTATGTATCCATTTGGCTCTACTCAGTGTTTATTTAACATATTTAATAATTAGCATGGCTCTCTAATGGTTGATCAGCATTGCAATAAGAGCAAACTGAATGGAATTTCATTTATTGATATCATTTGCATATTTTGTGCATTTTTCTCTGTTAAAATATTATTTTGATATTAAAATCTGAGGCATAAAGAATATTCTAATTAGTAGGTATTTAATATTGGAGATATATTCAACATATATTAAATTAATTCAAGTGTATCAACTTGCGAAGCCTTCCCGACCTGCTCTCGAGTTGACATAGGCAGGGGGAAGGGGAATTGAATCTCACAGCTATATTGAGGAGTTTGCACCTCAGTCAAAACAAAGTAGGCAAATGTCAAGGTCATCTCCATGGAGATCCATAGTGGCCCGAGGGAGTGACTTCTACAATCTGTTAAATTGCTTCTGACTGATGACAAATCTAGGGAGGACTATGGGTGAAAAGTCCTAAAGGAGAAGCCTCTTTCTGAGTGAATGGAGTTAAAAATAAAAATAATAAGATGGTAGACGATGAAAATGAAATGAAATTATACTGTAAGTTGTATGCTTAGTAGTGTACAGTAAATAGTGTACACTTAGTGTACAGTAAATAATATAATATTGTAAGTACCGTAACATACACTTGGAGTTGGACAGAATTATGATGATAGGAGAGAAAGTAAAGTGGATGCTACAAATTAAGGGAAAAATGAGAAATAACTAAGAAATTATGTAAAAATGCTTCAAAAACTAAAGCTACCTGTGTGGATGGTGTACCTGGAGAAATGTTTGTAGTCCCTTCTGCTTGTTTGGTTTTCCTTTTCCTTTCTGGAGTAGTTATATGTCTTGTTTAATATGTGTATGAAGGTCTAACATATGTGTCATGAGGATTGAGTGCTTGTTTAAAGAAGTGAAAAGCTGTGTATAATAGAGGCTGTTTCTGAGCATTTAGATGGAATAAAAATTGGGCATGTCAGAAGAAGCACAAAATTAAACTGGATGAAGCTGAAGACAACATATGTATTGGAAATGGTCTTGCCAATGGCTGTAAACCAGGGGTGTAAAACTCAAGGCCAAGGGCCTGAATATGGCCTGCAGGGTGCTTAGATCTGGCCTGTGGGGCCAACCTGGAAACAGTGAAGGACTGACCCATGGTGCCTCTGCCAGTGAAAATGGAGATTGGTGGGGCCACATACTGGTGCTCCTGAGCTCTGTTTTCACTAGCAGAGGGTTGCAGGAGACCGTCACAGCCAAAAATGGAGCTCAGGTGCCCATTTTCTCTGTCAGAGCACACAGGCCATCACAGACACCCCTGTCAGCATTCCAAATATCATCCAAAATTAAATCAGAGTCCAAGGCAGAACTTTCCTCAAACTTCCAATTTATTAAGAGAGACATGTTGGCACATCTGTGGAAAACCTGAATCTAAAAGCTTCCTGGGTTTTCCCCACCCAGTTGAAAGTTCATGATCTTGCCCTCACACCCACAAGTCCATTACATGGCCCAATCTTCCACTGTCACTCTGGCAGTTCCACCCATCCAGTTCTGGTCAGGCTCAGAGATGCAGAGACAAAGGATGACCTTGGGCTTCTAGGAAGGATTTTTTAAAATTTTGACAACACATTCTACTCCTTACTATTCCCCCTCCCCATTCCCCACTAATAAAAAAGCACAGTAAAATAGGAGAGAGTCTGGCAGGTCAAATATCCTAAAAGGAAGCAGCTGCATACCTGACACCCCCAATATGAGTGATGTCAAGTTGGCCACACCCACCCTGGCCACACTCACTCCCCGCCAAGGTCAAACAAAACCCTGATGCGGCCCTCAAGTGAGTTTGACACCCCTGTAAGCTAATTTAGATGCAAGTTCAACCCTAAAATGGCTGGATTTGAAAAATCTAAACATGGCTGGACTTAGGTAATATTGATTGAGAAAGCACTATGAAAGACCAAGAGTCATAACTAAACTGGATCAGTAGTGGCGATGATGCTCTCTCTGTGTATTAAAGAGAGATTTTGAAAAAGAGGCAATAAATACGTGGGAATGAATTTGCATCAGTAGCTATAAATTGCTATTACCCATTCACCATAAAAAACTGAAAACTGGTTTGCAAGTAATCATGATTTTTCAAGATGACTTCAGCAGTTTTCTTCTTCAGTATCAACCAACACAGCATAAAAGAGTTATTTGGATTTTTTACACATAGCTAGTACTGAAAAGCATAAAATGCCATTGTTACTTTGTCAGCTAGTGTTCAAATAAAGAAATATACAGCACAACTAAAACAACATAGCTTATTTTTATGAGTATCCCAAAAAGCAAAAGCATAACTGTCCTAAAATGCCCACCATTTCATAATAAATTAGGTCTGGTTCTTGTAAAAAAATAATTAGAATACAAGAAGATACATTCATTAAAAATAGAAATCCCTGAATGCTAAACGGAATGCTATAAAAAGGGTCAAATAGATTCCATCAAGGATAAATATGTGATAGTTTTAAATTATAGAAGGATAGTGTGAAACATTCAGAAAACTTCCAAGTTAATTAACATTCATAATTAATTAAAAATGTCACTGAAATTTGAGCTAACATATATTGGGGGGGGGATGTTTAATTGGTCAAGTATAGAGTAAGGTGATTAGGCAGTAGCTTAAAAAAATTCGGGATCTGATAGGATGAGATTATTGTTTTGGCGAAGGGATTCTAAAAGCCTAATCGGATATGAATGAGTTTGTTAATTTCCTCAATTAGAAAGGGACTTTAAGAATCAAACATCCACATTATGATTAGGACTCTACAGATCTTCTGTAGGAGCTCCCTAGTTTCTTAGCATAAGCATTCCATACAAATTTCAATGACAAAAAATGATGGAATATGTCTTTAAAATTTTGATACAAACCCAACCCTCTGTGCTTTTGTCCTGCTATTGGATACAAGTACATAATAGCACCACAGCG
The DNA here is from genome assembly GCF_051295495.1 of Thamnophis sirtalis. Lineage (NCBI taxonomy): Eukaryota > Metazoa > Chordata > Lepidosauria > Squamata > Natricidae > Thamnophis > Thamnophis sirtalis. The sequence continues at coordinate 20,251,779 of NW_028261391.1, forward strand.
ATCAAGTCAAGTCCATCATATTCCAGTATTTTATTTCTCATTGCAGGTAACAAGCTATAAATGGGGCACTCACAAGCAAAAAATTGAGACATAAACCTGGTGTTGTTTTGCAGCATTATAGTCCCATCCACTATGAATTTATCAAATCTACGGCACCATGTTCTCTGTCATGGGCTTCATGGGTTAAATATATACCCACTAAACTTTATATTTTTTTTTGTTGAAGCATGGTAGAAATTATCTGCACTGCTTCAACTAATACTAATTGCATATTGAATCAAATACTTTGCATTTTTTTCCTTCTAGATCCTTTGGACAAATATAGGAACACAATTCTTATTTTCCTAGGGTTAGAAGGCTGAATGGTAGCATGTCATTACAGTGCTTTTCAATTTCATAGAGCAGAACTCCTGGAATGCTGTAATGTATGTTTTTCAGAAGAATAAATGGCAAGGAGAAAAATAGTCTGGACATAATTGATTGTATAGTGGTAAGAATATAAAAGAAATGATTGCAAGATACTTCTTATGAATGACAGTTATTCAATATTCACCATTGTCCTGAAACTGGAGACCTGAGGTAGGGTTTAAAAGCATAAATCCATTATTTATTCACGAAGTTGGAAATGAAGAAATGTGCTGAATATTTGCTTACAATTCATCATTTAATTTTAATCTTGGAGATCTGGTGTTTTATCTATCTTTTCCATCATTTTTTCTCCAATGTGTGCTCTAAGGAGCAATCAAATACTTTGTCCCTAGGACATAGTCCCTCTAGTGTATCAATGAAAGTTGGTAGTAAATCTAGAAGTCACAGACGTCATTCTAATGACAATGATGATCACAGGTTCACTGCAAGCTACATATCTTTTAGCACTGAGGGATTTCAGCCAGTTTCCATATCTGAATATCACATTCATAAGATCTCCATTTTGTTAGCCTCCAGCTTCAATTTCTTGTCCTTCATCCAGCTTGGAACTGCATTTTTTTTAAGCTGTTCAGGAACGTGCAATCATTTCTGGATTAGATGTTATGGAGAAGTAGAAATGGGTTTTTTCCAGCATATTGTCCCCAGAACTCCTAAAAACATTGCAATAAAATTTTCAAGGTTTCTACATACTCTTATCCAATATTGTTTTCGAAAGCCACCCCTTGCAAATAAAAGTAGAATTACTTCTTCATTCCCCACCTCAGAGAAATGATTCAAATGTATGAACTTTTTGAAAGCAGTAAGAATCTTAAAACTGGATAGATGAGTAAGTAAGTAACATTTTTACATTAGGTTTTCATTTCCATGCTGGGAGAAAAACTACACAAAGCATAATCATCCTTGCTTTTCCATAAATATTAATATCTGTTAACTTGGAAATTCAAATCTAAAATCAAAAAGCGGATCTTATTTTTATATAAACCCCTGTTTTTTTTCCCCTCCTGTCTTATTCTGACAGTTTTTATATACAGAGAGAAACATATAATTTTGGAGCAGGTACAAAAGTTCAGGAGAAAATATAGTGCTGAGTGCTTTGAAATATTGAAAAGGAAAATAATATTTTAAAATGTTCTTAGAATCTTCAGCAGGAATATATGATACAAATTCTATTAGATTCTTATGTTTAAAATAGAACCTTGGCATGAAACGTGCATAATTAAAGAGCAAAGCACATTTTTTCCCATTTGTCTTTCTCCTTTATACATGTTTGCAAGAAAAACCAACAGCTACCAAGAAATTGGTAGAACTATGCACGGTGAACCTTGGTGTTTTGAAAACTATAGAAATTGGATTATAATTTGAAAGTTCATAATTTAGAAAAGTCTTGCTCTTTGTTTCCAATATTCTGACATCTTTACTATCAGTTTTCCAAGGTTTTATCTTTGAGAAAATGGTCAAAATGCCTTTCGTTATTTCATATTATTTTGTCCAAATGTTCCATATTGTTTGTGAGACAGTAAGGTTGTATTGTATCCATAACATAACATCTTTAATTAGTTTAGATATAAAACCCACACTGGAAATTCAACTTACTATTTAGGTAGTTACTCAATCTGGTCTGAAAACCAAAGAATAATTTAACATTTCTTGACATTTTAATCTAAAATGCAGCAATAATTGAATGGAAAGTTTGTCTCATAGTAATTAAAAATGAGCAGAAAGAAACTGCTGTTTTCTTATTGTTTTGTTTGAAAATGCAGAAATAATTACCATTAAAAAAGGATTGATATGGAAGTAAGAGTCCAGTTTTCCATCAGATTTTAATACTATGTGTGGAAGTGGGGATAAAGAGATGATGAAACTGATTTGATTGAAACTTGAATCTACCTTTCTTGATTCTTCCACAAATTTAAACAGGAGAATAAGGCATGCAAACAATATAGGAATCACTTTTCCAAGAACTTTTATTATTAGGTTTTTAGAAATAGAAGAAATGAGCCAGAGGTGGTATTCAGCAGGTTCTGACCAGTTCTGGAGAACTGGTAGTGGAAATTTCGAGTAGTTTAGAGAACTGGTAAATGCCACCTCTGAGTGATTGGGAGGAAATGGAGATTTTATAGTATCCTTCCCCTGGAGTGGGGTGCGAATGGAGATTTTACATAAACCTTCCCTGCCATGCCCACCAAGCCACACCCACCAAGCCACACCCACAGAACCAGTAGTAAAATTTTTGAATCCCACCACTGAAATAAGTGTTTGATTGTTGATGGTGGTTATCCTAGAGCTGAGTTTTGTCTCTGCAAAATAAATGACACTGGTGAACTTCCATTCTAAATTTGTATTTGTGATGTATTCTCTCTGTTAAAGGTGGAGTAATATCATTTAGTGATTTACTACTAAATATATATATATGGCATTTTGGGAGGTTCTTCTTCATTTAGCTGGAATGGTGTTTCACATAAGTAACTCATATTCAGTTACAAAGTCTGTAAACTAATTAACTTTTCTTTTATGGAACTACTAGAGTTTTCCAAAAGGACAGAACAAACTAATAATCAACATGCACTCTGCTTTATGACTGTAATATAAATCCCCTGCGTTTCTATGAGGTATTGACAATGCTAATCTTGATGTTAGCTGATAATGACTACCTGCTTAAGAAGCCAGTAAATTCAGGTGAAATATTGAAGCCCCATAATCAAAATCTAACAGAAAGGAATAGAAAGAGAGAGAGAGAGAAAAAGAGAGAGAGAAAGAAGCAAAAATAATTATTATTTGATCCTAGTGTATTACTCGCTTTCTTGGCTTGATGGCCAGTATTAGTAGTGATGCAAATGTTCAGAATTATTTTAAGTCTACACACTAATTTTGTAAAATGAGTGTATGGCAATTATTTATTCATTATAATAAAATGTCTCAAGTTCATGGGAAAATATGCAGACTCATCCTATAAAAGAATAAATTACTTTCCTGGAGCCACTATAAGGATTTGAATTAATCACCACTGAGATTTACATTTGCAGATTAACATGAACTTTTCATTCTACTTTCTGGGTTAATTGACTTTCAGATTCAGGCAATGACCTTTTTCTTTTTCTTTTTTAACAGACATGTAAAAACCTGTGAAGTACAAAATCTATAAGTAAACCAAGAATTGTAACTATGGTAAAACGTCCTTGGATTAATATTGTTCAACAATAAATCATATACACATACATACATACATACATACATACATACATACATACATACATACATACATACCCACCCACCCACCCACCCACCCACCCACCCACCCATCCATCCATCCATCCATCCATCCATCCATCCATCCATCCATCCATAGTCTGTGTACACACAAACAGATACATATATGATATGTATATGATATATGATTTACTGTTGAACAATATTAGTCCAAGGACATGGCTCAGTAAGATGCAGAGCTTGTTGATCAGAAGGTTGGCGGTTCAGTGGTTCGAATCCCAAGCACTGCATAATGGAGTGAGCTCCTGTTACTTGTCATGGGTTCTACTACCTAGCAATTTGAAAGCATGTAAAAAATGCAAGTAGAAAAATAGAGACCACTTTGTTGGGAAGGTAACAGCAGTCCATGCACCTTCGGTGTTTAGTCATGCCGGACACATGACCATGGAGATGTCTTCGGACAGTGCTGCCGCTTCATCTTAAAAATGGAGATTAGTACCACCTCTAGAGCCAGAAACGACTAGCACACATGTGCGGGGGAACCTTTATCTTTAATATAAATCACAAAGTCATTATGTGAAAAAACATGAAGGCTACATTAAAAGAGCATGAATATTGTTCTAGAAATATGATAAGTGGCAAAACTCACACTCTCTTACTCTTCATCCGTATAAAATACTCCAATTTCCAAATAAAACTACTAAACAATATCTGTAATTAGTGCCACTTGCAGAGGTGGGTTCCTACCAGTTCGCACCTATTCGGTAGAACCGGTTCGTCAAATCTACCGAACCGGTTAGAAGAGGTTCCACCAGTGGACCCGGAAAGCAGGCCACACCTACAGAAGAGGTTCCAAAAATTTTTGAAACCCACCACTGGTCCTTGGATATGATTATTCTACACTATCATGCTCATATTTATAAAACTCAGTGCCTCTGTGAAAGGTAAGGATGACTACTGCGTTTGTGGTGCAATCAGAACATTGCATGTGTTGAAGTTGTTTTAACGCAAACCAAAGATGCCTTTTAAAAAACAAGTTTACATCCTATTCTTATGCATGCCAGTGCTGTGTGTGAGGTAATTTAAGGTGATTCTGACAAGTGTCATCGGCTTCTTCATATCCAGTCACATGGGTGGCAAGCCACTCCCACAAAGGAGGCCACACCCACAGAGTAGGTTCGAACAATTTTTGAAACCCACTACTGGCCACCTACCATTATTATATGATGTATTGTTTTATATTTATATAGTGTTTTATAGTTTTAGTGTGCATCATCCAAAACCATTTCTTTGTAAGATGGCCAGCCATATAAATTTGCAAATATGGCTACTTTTCATTTTTGATACACCCAACAATTACATCATCGTCCTGTTTCTTTAGCCTTCTGTGAATTCACCTGCCCTCAGAAATAGCACACAATTCCACTTTATTTTTTAATAGGACAGAAGGACTTACCATTTCTAGAATTGGCTCTTTCTGATAGCTATGCATCATTTCAACAATTAATTACTTCTTAAATTCTTGCTTTGAGAGGAGGCAAGGAGAATAGAATATATAGCAATCCCCATTTGTGTCATTAATCAACTTAATATTGGTCAAGCGTAAAGTTAAAACATATTTGCCAATTCAGGCATATCCTGAAATGAGACAAATGCAATCTTAAAGCTCAGCTTTGGGTAACTTTGGGTAAATAAATTCAGGAAGCTGCCTGGTGTAATTTTTCTGTCAGTTAAAGTCAGACAAAATTTTGCAATTTCTCTTTAATATAAAATTTCTGAATTTCTTCAGGAGAAGGACAACTGCGGAAAATTACATTATTAATATTATTAATATTAAAATATGATTAGCCAAGGACAAAAGTGGACAGGAAAATATTATTATACAACATTACAAGCAAATTTTACAAGCAAATAGTAGCTTTATTTGCAGGTACATTGTTTCTATGTTTCTTTTTTAATGTGTGAACATACTGTGGAATATGAATCTTTATTTGTTCTACAGGCACTAAAAATAAACAAACATCTGACTTTCATTTATTGGTAGTTTTAAAAGGTAAACAGAAGCAAAGGGACTGTTTGTGAACTAGGAATATTTTTCTTGTGGGTTTAGAAAAATATTTTTTCCTCTAACATTTTTTACAGTTACCTTCATTTTTTCTGTATGTTATCCCAGAATATTTTGAGGACATTAGAAAGAGAAGAAAAACTGTGACTGGTCTGAAAAGATCAATTCTACAACTACCAGTTGTACAAATACTTGATAAAAATGCAACTCATGCAAACATTTAAAACAAATAAATAGAAATAGGTGTGACTTCCACTCCTAGACATAAAATCTCATTTTCTCAATGAAAGAGACATATTGTCTTCTTTTCAACAAGCTGCTAAAATCTGGATGCTCGGAGCAGAAAACATATAGCATTTCCACTCATAAAACTAATGGAGAGTTCTATTGTAACTGTCAGAACATCTAAAACATTATATTTCCTTTTTGATTTGAAAAGAGTCTTCTTAGAAGCTATGTATTTAAACTTGAGTTGTAATTTTGTTGTAAAGAGTTTCAATAAGTAGATTAATTTCTTGTTCAAAAAAAGAGAGATGTGCATTGGAATCAAGGAATACTGGAAGATTTCAATTGAAGACATAGTTGTACAAGTACAATATACATCTGCAGCCCAGTTTTTCATTAGTGTGTTTCAGATATTAAGCTGTTTCCATTCCAGTTTATTTTCTTTGGAGCAGATTACCAGTACCTTACAGTACCCTGGATTAAGTTGGAGGGAGAAAAGTTAAAATTGGAAGACAACCAATTTACCATCTAATCTCTTTCTTACAGTTCAATTTTCTGTTTGTTGGTCAGGCTCCCTTCAAAGTAAATACACTACTAGCTGCTTCCCTGTTTTCTATGATGAAAACATATTACTACTTATTCTGGTATCTCTTGAAGAAATAAAGAAACCTATCCATATGTATTTCAGCATTAAAGTTAGTGGAATAATTAATTATCAGTGTTGTTGAATATATATTCTCAGGGTAGGATTTACTGTTCTGTTTCAATAGTATTTCAGAATCTGTGGTTAAATTGATGAATCTGAGGTCAAGCTGAAAATATACTAAAGCAATAAAATCATGGTATCTTGTTATCTGAGAATCTCTTAACTCAGATCATCATCTATTCTAAGTGCTGAATGATCAGAAATGAACTCATAGAATCCTACAAAAGTGAAAACAAATCTTTAAATAATTTTATTTAGGAAGATTATTATTATTGATCATCGCACAGTCAGCCAGATGTTCCGACTGGGCTTGAAATTTCTGTCTATCTATTGAGTCCTGGGATAGGCAGATCTGGATGTTTGATGATGTTACAGATATCATCGCAGGATGGAAGCTGTTCCAAGTAAAGCTGCCTTCTGCTATTGACTCATGATGAATTTTTCAATGCCAATGGACAAAATAAAATGATATGGTGTTATGCTGTAGTAGGAATGGGAACACTGTCATCCAGTCTCTAGAACTGATCCTTGAAATTTCAGTCCTTTAATCCTGTGATAATTCAGAGTAACCCCATTCCCTCTTTTGTGTCAATTCCTCATATATTTGAAGGCTGGTTTGGCATCTCAATGTAATGGATCCAAGTAACACCCCCAACGAAAGAAGACTCCGAGGCTTGAAATTCCTCAAAGTTCGATTTTATTAGAGATGTCATATTGGCACATCTGGGAAAACCCAAATCTGAAAGTTCTGGGTTTTCTCCACCCAAAAAATGTCAAAGATCTATCCCCTGCACCTACAGGTCATAACATGGTCCAATCAATTCACCATCCCAACTGGAGACAACTCCCAGTCACTCCTATCCAGGTTCAGGCCAAATGCCCTTGACTCCCAGAGAAAGGAATGTTGTTATGGCTAATCCTCCACCACTTCTCACAATTCCCCCTCCGGTTTTCCAGGCACAAAATGTGGCAGCCCTGAAGCTCCCACGGAAAAGATGGCTTCTAGGGATGACACTCCTTTACTCATATTTTCAATATATTTGGCAGATCTTCCACTGAACAGGAAATCTGGTTAAATGACCACTATAATGCATTTTTGAATATCTCAGTCTAGTCCACAGAGTAGAATTTTCCAAATATGTCCCATCTTCATATTAAGCAAGCTTGGTTATCTCTCAGTCCCAGAAACAAGGTTATATCCCCATATACAGGCTGTCCCCTCCACCCGTTTAAATAACTGATGTTTTCAAGAGGGAGGAATAAAGAAAGCATAGGAGAAAAAGAATGACAGGGAGCGTAAGAAACTCTTTTGAAGTGAAGGAAATCAAGTGACAATGAATACTGGTGAAGAAAAGAGGTGAAAGAGATAGATGAAAAGGCATCAAGAATAAATTGGTGATTTGCTGCTAGCCTCTAGCTTTACTCTTAACAATTGCTAATTTGGACCATACCTGTTTTTGACACACAGTTCTTACAAAAATCCTCGGGTGGCTATGTTGCAGTGAAGTGTGTGAATGTGCCCATACAGTATATACTGTTTGAAGCAAACTTGTTTGGTTTGGGGGACAATGTCTGTTTTTCAAAGGTTTTGCAGAATTTTGTCTTTAGAGTTTTGTTTATGACATAATAACATTTTCCTCAAGCCATGTATGCACTGCAGGACTGAATCAGAAGTGACATGCTTATGGACAGCTTGCAAATCTAAAAGTACAGCTTTCTACAATCAAGTTATTTTGATGGAGGATGGAAAGTAATAGACTGCAACCATGCCTGTGACAAGAAAAGAACAAACTATAAGTCTCAGCTGGTTTTACAAAGGGATGCTTCACACACAATTTACATTGGGCTAAGGTATCTGAAGGGACCAGTCATATGGAAATTGAAAAGATGTGTCACTGTGCTTGGTGAAAGCACTCAACTTGTCCTTTTGTGTTTATTCCACAGAGCTGCATTCATTGGACTCTTTAGGCTTAGAAAGAAGTCATATGTCCATGAGATTACATTTTGTTTCTGCAGAATGCCAGGATCCATTTCTTGATGGTGATGGGACAAAACATTACCATTCCTAATGCTCCATGATAGCTTTCATCAAAGATGGATGCTTTGCCTCAGATTTTCTTGCCGCCTCCTTTTCCTCCTCCCCATTTTGAGAGAACATCAGCAGTTATATAGTGGTTAAGGGATCAGGTTAGGAGCAGACAGACATAGATTCTAGGTCCTCCTTAGCCAACAAAGTTCACAGAGTAATTTGAGAGCATCTCAAAGAATGGCTTAATTCTATCATTCTTCCAGCATAGAGGAAATGCAATAGATAAAAGTCAGGAATTACAAAGGGATGCTTCACACACAATTTCACACACAGTTTATTGACAATAATTAGCAAACCATAATACCCAATTTTTATACCATAAACATTAGATTGGATGTATTCAGATAATATCTTGGATCCCAAACAAGCAAGGTTTGGATCACATGCAATTTGGTGTCAGTTAGCTGAAAAATATTATACTCCTATCAAAGACACCTTTTATGTTGTTTTTATTAAGGGCAGATTATAACTCAATTCCTTATGAGACACTGTAGAGGAAATTAGCCACAATACCAGTGATCACTTTTTCAGGATGATAATTGTATTACATAATACACTTGCAATGAAGATCAGGGGCAATTGTAATGATGATTTAACCACATCCATCCCTGTCAACAGGGGAATTGACCCCTTGATGCCCAAATTCTATATAAATCACATCATTGTCAATTTTTCTAAACTTGAAATTCAACCTTGAACATTTCCATGCCATTTGTTTCAATTCATTTTTATACATAATGCAGCCATTCTAGAGAAATCCCAAAGGGCCTTCATAGATGTCAAGTTGCTTTAAAATCCTACTATTCTAGGAAATTTTTCAAAAACTAAAGTTTTTGTTTTCTCCAGGATGAATTTTAAGTCCCTAATTAAATGGGATATTACCAAAAGACCAATTGATTAGGTTCAGGAGTTAAAGTACAGTGGTACCACAGTACTTGACTGCTTCAAAATTTGTCAAATTTGGTACTTGATGCAATTTTGACACAAAAATGTTGTCCCAGTACTCAGCATTTATTTGGTACTTGACATGCTGCAATAGGAAAAGAAGGAAGGCTTCATAGAACAGACAGGAAGTTGGCCATGCCCGGAAGGTAGCAGACATAGGGAAAGGAAAAGACAGAAAGTTATTCCATAATGAAATAAAGGGTCTCATGGTAAGTCATGTGGTTTGTTTGGGACTCTTCCCTTTTAGTACTCATCGTACCTCATAGAATCAATTAATGACATGTACCGAGGTACCACTGTACTAGACTTTATTTCCACCCATCCACTTTCTGGAATAAACTTACCCTTAGAGCTTAAACTGTTTTCTGACACACTCTTTATAATATGCTATAATATATCAAGGTAATAATGATAGCAATAGCAGTTAGCAGTTAGACTTATATACCGCTTCATAGGGCTTTCAGCCCTCTCTAAGAGGTTCACAGAGTCAGCATATCGCCCCCACAGTCTGGGTCCTCATTTTACCTACCTCGGAAGGATGGAAGGCTGAGTCAACCTTGAGCGGGTGAGATTTGAACCGCCGAACTGCAGATAACAGTCAGCTGAAGTGGCTGCAGTACAGCACTTTAACCACTGTGCCACCTTGGCTCTTGGCTGATACTGTTGCAGAAATAAAATGTATAAAGCAAAAGTTCTGGATATGTTGCTAGACAGTACAAAGTGTTCCGTTTGTTAGGTAGGAATCATTACAGTTTTGGAAGGACGTTTTGCTACTGAACATTGTGAACACGAATTGTGAACATGAATCACAAAGTAACAATGGTTTTCTATATATCTCCCTTTCTTTCTTTCTAAATGATTACATATGACAGCTGTACGAGAAATTTCTGAATTTATCATACATCATGAAACTCTATTATATACCCCATTGCATTTTTATTGCCCTCTCATATAGTTTCCTCATTAAGTCTGTCAAACAGATTCAACTGAGAGGTAACAATTGGTTCAAGGGTTGGTTTGATCTGAACCAAAACTTAACTTACTTGGTTAACATTCTGATCGTTGCAACATACTGCCTTTCATACTGCTAAAAAAGTGTTTTTCAAACAAAACTGTGATAAAAAAAAACATTTTAAGAATTCAGCTGTAAGCTTAAGCAATTTAACATTTTTCAACCTCAATGTCAATCTCTCCATGATACTTTTCTGCAATGAACCCAGGCTAAAATGCTATGTATTTTTACATCTAAATTATAGTAATAAGGACCATTCACCACTCACAAGACTTGGGATTATTATAACGTAACTGAAGTCCTTTATTTTATTGGTACATGTGCACAAAAGTAAGCGTTAGGGGTGAGAAGGATAATATTCTTCTGTAATTTCCTTTAGATAATTGAACATATTTTGTATTGTAACTTTTCTCTCGTTCGATTCACTTGATGTAACACAATTATTGTTGATGTAAAACAGTCAGAGAAACATTACCCACAAATAGGTTTAATTGTTTTACAATACGACATCATAACTTTACTTTTCTCAACTATAGAATTAATAGGTGTTAGACCAAATTCATGTAGTAACTCTACATGAAATAGTAAATCTATTTTGTTCCCTCCTGCTTCCAGTGTAAATTATTACTGAAAGTAGCAATAAGAATGAACTGAATGGGTCACCAAACACCAAATTGTTTATTTATTTGCTGTTTCTTTATTTCAGTATGAGTGCCAAATTAGTCCCTGTTGCAAACACTTTAACGCCCTTTCCTAATTACAGTAAAATATCTGCAGTTCAGGGCTGGGTGAGTGGGTGGGAAATGTATGCAAATATTCGAAAACACTATTCTTGATGCAATTAATCTTGATGACCATAAGCATGACAAACTGCTGTTAGATATTCCATTTCTGAAAGAAGTGAAAGTTCATAATGGAATATTATAAGTAGGATTATTGAACTGTATGAGGTAGAAGATATTCTGAGCCATCATTTGAAATTCGTTTTCTAAAAAAATGGTTTGTAAGTATATTACCAGTAAGTATCTATATGTCAAATTAACTACACTCTAGTTATTGTGTGCATTATTATTTTTGCTAGGTAATTTTAATTAGTATGCTTCGTTTGCATGCTTATTTTTAGGGTTGTTCTACGGATAAATTAATAAGGTATAAATCCTTGAGCTTGATATTTCGGCTGTAAATGCCAATGCTTAATAGCTGAAATAGCACCCCAGACAATCAGCTTTGAAAAACTCTGGGTTGTTCAGGAGTACAATTGTAGTTTAGTATCTATGTGCTCGTCTCTGTGTGTGTGTGTGTGAGTGTTTATTATAAGTCCAGCTTGATTTACCATCAAAGAAATGACCCACTTATTCTCAAATTACTAAGAATATAAATAAACAGATTATCCTTCTTTTCTGTTACTGCTTTTCATTCCATTCTCTGGTGTGTGTTTTTTTTCCCCTGGCTTCTGCTTTTATAATATGTAAAATTATAGAACTTAATTGTTCATTGAATATTGGTTAGAAGAAAGCATGCTCTTAAAAATCTGTCAGTCAGAGCCTGAAGAGCTGCCAGGTTATAATGTGTGATTATGCACATTAGCATGTAAGCATGCATGCATTATTATTCTCCGTACCTGTGTTTTTTTCAAAACAATTTCTGTTTCATCCTGTTTCTTCCCTTCACATTATCTATAAAAGAGAGAAGTTGGAATTTAGCCAAACAAATAGTATATAATTTGAGTGGGACATCAGGCTAGCTGACTGCTTTTGTCTAGCTCTGTGATGGTGAACCTATGGCACGGGTGCCAGAGGTGGCATGCAGAGCCCTCTCTGTGGGCACGTGCACCATCGCCAGCTGCTCTTCTGGTTTCCAGCATGCTGGTCTTTGTGTGTGCTGGGGCGCTGGAAAATGGCCTGTAAGTTGCCTGGAAAGTGGCCAAAAATCAGGGTGTTTTATTGGCTGTTTTTCAGGCCATTTTCGGGCTGTTTGGGGGGGTTAAAATGGCCCCGAAAACAGCCTGAAAAGCATCCTAAAATGGCCCAAAAAGGGGCATTTTCTGGGCTATTTTCAGGCTGGGTTTTTAGCTGTTTGGGGGCCAAAAACAGCCTGAAAATGGCCTGAAAACAACCCAAAAATGCCCCCAAAATGGACCAAAACAGGCCTGCACATGCCGGCCAGGTGGTCTTCGGGCTCCAGCACATGCATGCACACGCATGCACACACATCCACACACGTTCTGTTTTGGGCACTCAGTGCCGAAAAGGTTTGCCCTGTTATAGGTCTAGCTATAATGGAAATACTCAAATGGGTATGCTGGAGAGATATCTCCTCCTACTACTTTTTAAGTATTGACATCTTAGGTGTTCTCTTTGCTACCATTTTCCACAACCGGAAAGTTAAGTTTCCTGACTGAAGATTTAAGAGCCCCCTTCCCCATCTTATTTTTTTTAGGCAGATAGGAACATTTCTTTCCTTTTTCACCAACTATGAGGACAGAAAGATGCAAACTTCTATCAGAATATGTTATTTGCTTAATAAACCTTATACGGCCATTGGCCGTGGTGCTACTCTTTCGTAGACATTGGACTAAAAATGAACCTCAGTCAATGTCTATGGAGATTCTCAGTCATCCAGGTCATGGTTATCTCAAAGTACATTTTTTTAAACCCACAGCCTGTGTGTGTGTGTGTGTGTGTGTGCGCACACACACACACACACACACACACACACTCTTCTAGTAGCCCTCTGCCTCTTCCCTCTTCCCTAACATCCTCCCATTCCACCCCAGCCACCAGAGGTGGGTTCCTACCAGTTCGCATCTATTCGGTAGAACCGGTTCATCAAATCTACTGAACTGGTTAGAAGAGGTTCCACCAGTGGACCCGGAAAGCAGGCCACACCTACGGAAGAGGTTCTAAAATTTTTTGAAACCCACCACTGGTCCTTGGATATTATTATTCTATACTATCATGCTCATATTTATAAAACTCAGTACCTCTGTGAAAGGTAAGGATGACTACTGCGTTTGTGGTGCAATCAGAACATTGCATGTGTTGAAGTTGTTTTAACGCAAACCAAAGATGCCTTTTAAAAAACAAGTTGACATCATATTCTTATGCATGCCAGTGCTCTGTGTGAGGTAATTTAAGGTGGTTCTGACAAGTGTCGTTGGCATCTTCATATCCGGTCACATGGGTGGCAAGCCACTCCCATCCGGTCACATGGGCAGCAAGCCACTCCCACAAGGGAGGCCACACCCACAGAGTAGGTTCGAACATTTTTTGAAACCCACCACTGCCAGCCACTCACCAGTTCTTTCTTCTTCTGGTTCTTCTTCTGAGAACGTTTCAGCAGTATGGTGACGATGGCGGGGCAAGTGAAAGAGCAAATGAGGGGAGGGAGCATTCCAGTATGGGGCCTCCTGACCAATGGGTATGGGAAGGCACGCTAAATTTCACCATTCACGGCCGTACCAGTTGAAACCCATACCTACTTCTTATCCAAGAAGCTTCTTCAGTTCTGACTAAATGGTAGAAAAGGGAAGAATTTATATTCCTTGCAGTTATCTGGTCATTAGCACTCTCTCTGAGGGTTCTTAAGGCCACTTGGAGGTTTATCTCCACCCTCCACCTAAATAGTGCAAATGGGTCTGGAACATTTTGGGAACTGCTGAAAAGACTGTGTTGTAAACAGGAGATAGGTGATGTCATATACCTGGATCTTAGCGTTTCATTGATGTGATGTTTGTCCCATGTAGAATTGGTTGTAATGGTTACAGTTTATTTTGTAGATCACACTCTTTCTTTCATCCTTCTGTATTTTGTCTTTGGTTCTGGATAATTCCTTGCAGAGGGTTGCTGTGGGTTTGTGGGCTATTGTTATTCCTAGGGGTTGGAAAATAGCAGCTGTCATTTCCAACACCCCTTTTGTGTACAATAGGGTCAGTTTTTGCATGGTGTTTATTGGTGTGATATGGTGTGGTGTGGTTTGTTTTGGGTGCTGTGTGTCGGAATATGAAGGCTTTTTTTAACCATTGCAACCAATTCTATGTAGGACAAACATCACATCAATTAAAAAACAGGATCCATGAACACCAGCTGGCAATCAAACACCACAATCCCAAATCCTTAATCTCTACCCACACCAATGCCAAACAGCACCAGCTCGATTCGAGCAACAAAAAAGATCATTGGCCATACTACCATCTGTCATGCTTGTGAGTTTCTGGCACTACACAAGCAATTCCATCAATGGACACATTGACCTACAACCAGCTTGCAAACCTCTCAGAATCCAAATCAACCACACAGCTAACCAGAGATAGCATCGACACTTAAAGAACCCACACAACCCTTCCCACCAGCAGTTCACCTCCCAATGACCTTGACCTGATGTAATCTCCTCATCACAAGACTCATCACAAGATTCACTGATGACTCACAGCTGACCCATCACAAGACCCTCACTTGACACACCCATACCTGAAGCCCTTATAAACATAAAAACACTGACACTGACATCCCCTAAACTCTGCTGAACATGTTACCTAGCCTGGTAACAAAATGTTCAGAAATCAACCCACAGGTTCAGAGAATGAACCTTCACCTTCATAGGTGAATGATACTTGGGTCAAGATTAAAACACAGGAAGTGCAAGGAACTGAAGAAGCTTCTTAGATGAGAAAAAGAAACACAACGAAATTCCAGTTGCTTCCTTTGAGAGAACCTCAGTTGATTACCATATTTTTTGGTCTATAAGATGCACTTCCTGCCTGAAAAAAGTGGGTAGAAATGTCTGTGTGTCTTATAGAAGGTTGCCGAAGCCCCACCCACCCACTGGCTCCCACCCTTTGGCCATTTTTGCCCTCCGTGAACCCTGTTTTCAGCCTCTGCCTGCCCCATTTTTGGCCTGTTCCAGGTAGCTAGGGTTGCTGCCGCCGCAGCTCCCTACCACTCACTGCCACCTATCCTCATGATTGCTGCCGATCCCTGCTGCCTAGAACAGCTGATCAGTGATATTCCAAAAGACCAATCCAACTACCAATCAGCTGCTCATGCTAAATCAGACTGCAATAAGGTGCTGAAGCTGACCAGGCTGTTTGCTGTTTGCTGCAAGAATGCTAGCTACATGAATACCGATGGTTACTGGGAGGCAGAGACAGATATTTTTTCTTGTTTTCCTCCTGAAAAGCTAGGTACGTTTTATGGTCCAGAGTATAGTGCAAAAAATATGGTAAGTTGTGTTATCTTGCTTTTACTATACTGTGACTGGATAGTTGACCAAGATTAAGTAATACTATTACATTACCCAAAAATGTGATTCCAAAGACTATGGGTAGAAAAAAATAATTATTTTATGAGATAATACTCAGATTTCCACCTCCAATTTCACTTTTTTAAAAACAGAAATTCTACTGGAATATGGGGGGATTGGTATACTTGAGGTGCTATGCTCCCTCCCTTTATCTCTCTCTTTCTCTTCCTCTCTATCCCTCCCTCCCTCTCCCTCTCCCTCTCTTACTATTGCCCTTTATAGTTGTACAGTAACAGTTTCACAGTGATGATCAGGAATTAGTCATGTTTTCCCATTCTGTGACCCTCCTTTGTTTATTTGTTTTTAATACCATGTTTATTGGAGAAATTGTTAACAAGATAAACAATACTAATATTAAAAGAGAAATAAGCAACATAAAGAAGAATATTGTAAGAAATAAAACAAAAAATGAAAAATAAAAGATTATAAAGAAGCAGCTTCCAAAATTTTCTGACAGCAATAAATGCATTTGTTTTTACCCTGTCTGTAAAGTTACATCATGATTTTGTTCTCTCCATGACTAAATTCCTATCTCCAAAGAAAACCTTCAAAAACCTGGAATAAAGGTATATTGCTATACTGCTCAAAATGTGACATTTATTTTTTTGGAGGAGAATTTTTTGTTTTCTGCTTCCATTTTATCTGTTTGGGGGAATAGGGAATAGAAATAATTAACATTTTTCTGCTTCCATTTTATCTACCTACTGTTAATAGAGTGCTTAGAAATGTTATCCAGGGTCTCTTAGTAGAGCAGATTATTTTAAGAGCATGTTTACCTTTAGCAGACCATGATGATTATATAGGTTAAATCTCATATGTATTACTCCTTTATTTTAGAGTCTTGGCATTTTACAGGGCTTCATATCTGTGGGTATTTCTTTCTTTCTTTTTCCTTTGGGTTTTTAAGCTTCTCAGCCAATAATGAAACCTTTCTAAAATGACTTCAGATTTATTGCTGTGTGTGGTTTGAGATGCTGTATTCCCTGAATTGGAATGAATGATTGGCCTGAAAGTTCCTAATTTTAAGGGGTACCAAAATTGAAAAGTTTTCTGACAAGCACAAAAGAAAAGTGAAAAGCAATGGTGCCTGCCTGCTCGGGGAGTTAAATATACGTTTGCTATGTAAAAAGGTTCTATTTAAGACAATCTCTAAAATTATAGAAATGATTTGCCTTTCTCAAAATGTCATTGCATGGAAGTTTTAAATGGACGACAACTTAATAAATTATCTTTTGTATTCTTAATTTGAAAATGAACATGGTGGGAATATAAGAGATGAATAGCGTTTTTTCCCCTAGCTGAAATCACTGATGTTATGATTGAACTTTCATTAATTTGAGCAGGAACCTAAATTCATGTTAAACTTTTAAAGGCTGAAAAGTAAAATCCTCTAATGATTGCTAAAATCTAAATGGATTACAAAAGAGGTCACTGCGATATTGCTCTTAGAACCATTCCAAACATTGATATGAGCTGTAGGTTTATAGTGACAAAATACCTTCATAAGAAATGAAGCTGGAGATGCAAAAACCAGTAGTTTTCAGGCTAAAAAAGAGCTGCTTAATTTACTTATAGTAGAGTGGCCATGTCGGCATGGACAAAGTGAAACCAACTCTGACTTCACTCAATTCTCACCTTGCCTCTGACCCTGTTTCCCCCTTCCCTAAAGGTGTATAATCAGTTACATTCCCCAACAAGGCAATTTTGTGGGTGGTAGAAATCACTCCTTCCGGCTGTTACTGGTTTCTGTGGAGATGGCCTTGACTTTGGACAGCTAGAATGTGTTTTGTTTTGACTGAGGTGCAAATTCCTCAATGCAGCTGTGACGCTCAATCTCCCATCTCTCCGCCTATGGTCACTTGGGAGCAGTTCAGGAGAGCTTCACGAACTGACACATAGTTTATTTATACCCCAACTTTATTATTTCAATGAATAACTCAAGGTGGTGAACAGATCCAACACACATTCTGCTCCTATTTTCTCCACAGCAACAATCCTGTGAGGTGGATTGGCTGAGAAATAGTGATTGGCTCAAAGTCACCTAGCTGGCTTTCATGGTTTATATATTGGATTGGGGATTTATGCAGTACTGCAGATATTCTCTCTGTCTATGCCTTCTTTCTTTAATGGAATAAATCACCATAGTCATAAATTGAACAAACCAGCTTTTGAATTAGGCTTTAGTTTCTGGAAAGCAAAGATTTTTTAGCCATTCTTATGTAAAGGTGGATGATAAGGAGCATAACTGAGTATTTGAGAAACAGTCATAATAACTATCATGAATATATTTTATTTTTATTGAAGTTGAAATGAAATTAAATAAAGATAAGTTTTTGCATGGCCTTGCCCACTTTCTACCTGTTATGAATATCCCATATCATTCTAAGTTTTTCACCCACTAAAATTGCACATTTCTGGGATCCAAAAGCAACTATTATTACCCAGATTAAAGAAATTATGCATTAATGTCATTGAGGTCAGAGACAAGTATCTCTCCAGTAATTTATAGCACATTATTTCAATGCGTCTAGAGTACAATTGATTTTGTTTTAGTCCACCATTTTTGTTTTCTGGTTTAAAAAATGCTGCAGAGATAATAGCTTCAAGCAGCCTACACATTCTCCATTATTATTTCCCTGTACTTTTCCCCCCATTTTGTATCCAACAGAGAAACATTTCCTCCCCCAAGGTTACTTCTCTTGCTAGACAATAGTCAATCCATTGTCACATGTCGGTAATATTAAGAATTCTATACATATAGGTGGTTGACCAGAATTCAATAGCCATTAAATCTGTCCCCTGAAGAAGTATACTGAGTTTAAGTCAGGATCAAACATATTCTAAAGCCACAAAAGAAAAATTTATGGCAAATGTTAAGGACATCTATTGTGCCTTTGATGTTCTATCCACAAGAGGAAAATGTGTATAGTTTGAGTATTTTTCTGAACAACAACATTAGAAAATTGCCTACACTTCACTAAATTTGAAATGAGAAAAAAATAGCAAACTTTTCCATCCTCTTTCCACTACACTGAGCCAAGCTTTCAGGAAATGACATTTAGTCCTTGACTTACAACCACAATTGAGACCAAATTTCTCATTTTTAAGCATTTGTTAAGTGAGCTTCATCCCATTTTATGGCCTTTCTTGTCACAGTTTTTAGGTGAAACACTGCAGTTGTTAAGTTAGTAACATATAGGTGAATCTTGGCTTTGCTTGTCAGAAGGTTGCAAAAGGTGATCACATGACCCCAGGTCACTGCAACCATCAAAAATAGATGCCGGTTGCCAAGTGCCCAAATTTTGATCATGTGACCATGGGTATGTGTATGAAAGTATGAAAACTGGTCATAGTCCTGTTTTAAGTTTAAACACTAAACACGTGGTTTTAAGTTGAAGACTACTTGTATAAGAAACTTAAGAAGAACTCGGGTAGGATTAGAACAGCAGACAATCTGGTACAATACATGGTTCCTTGTCACATAGTGGCCAATGAAATAGATTTGGGTCACTCATAAACATGGACAAGCAACTTCCACCATGGTTTCTATTTTTGACAGTTAAGTGTTGAAGTTTGTGATTCTCAGGACAGCCAGAAATCAGTTCAGCAAAGAACTTTTGTGCCATTGAGAGTATCTTATTCACCTCACTGAAGTACTTTGCATTATTCCATCTGCCTCTTCTGCTTCTTCATCATGTAGGTAAAGAGGTCCCTTCTAGCTGTTGCACATGCAAGCCCTCAGAGGTGGTATCCAGCAGGTTCTGACCAGTTCTGGAGAACTGGTAGAGTTAATTTTGAGTAGTTCGGAGAACCAGTAAATACCACCTCTGACTGGCCCCAGCCCATCTATTCTCTGCTTCCAATGTCCCAGCTGATAGGGAGGGAATGGGGATTTTGCAATATCCTTCCTCTGGAGTGGGGAGGGAATGAAGATTTTACAGTATCCTGCCCCTGCCACATCCACCAAGCCATGCCACTCCCACCAAGCCATGCCACACCCACCATGCCACACCCAAAGAACTGGCAGTAAAAATTATGAATGCCACCACTGAAGCCCTTGCAGCCATGTGAACTGAAACAGTATAATGTCTTTCCTTTGCAATATAAGTGTTTGGTTGCACTGCTTCACACAGTAGCTTCAAAGGGAAGTTAAATCAAAGCATTTTTTAAGAATAACTTACCTTTGGTTTGGTTTGGTTTGGTTTGGTTTTATTAGTTTTGTATGCCACCCATTCCCGAAGGACTCCGGGTGGCTTACAATAAAAAGGGAAAAGGAATAAATAAGACAATACAAAATTTAAAATACAACAACATTCACAATCAAAGTGGGGCTGGATACTTCAACAGCCCCAGGCCTGCCGGAACAGCCAGGACGTAGTAGCTTTACGGAAGGCCGGGAGGGTAGTAAGGGTCCTGATCTCAGCGGGGAGGTCGTTCCAGAGGGCTGGAGCTGCAACAGAGAAAGCCCTCCTCGGCAGGTCGCCAGCGGCATTGGCTGGCGGATGGAATCCGGAGAATTGGTCTTTGGGAGGTAATTGGCAGGAGGCGGTCTCTCAGGTACCCAGGTCCAATGCCATGCAGGGCTTTAAAAGTAACAACTAGCTTTGCCATCAAAAACAGTCAATGGTCTATTAATTTGTTCAGTTTTGTAAGGTCTTCTAAATTGGTGGCTAGCATTACAACTGAGGGCAACAAATTCAATACAATAACTAGATATTGTGATAAGTAGTTCATTTTTGTATTGTCCTAAGTCCTCTTGAGCTACTCTATTCTGAACATTGTTTGGTTAAACTTCTCCCACAAAGAAAACCAGAGACCTGTTAAAAAAGTATCTGATGAGAGAAACTCAGATGTGGCAAGCATTAAAGTCCTTCAAAAAGTGTGACAGTCTCAAAATATTTGCCCATCTAAAATCAATTACAGATGCAATCTCTTTTTGGAGAGAATTCAACCAGTGGAGTGCTACGTTTGTGAAAAATGGGTCCTGTTTTCCTGTCACCCTTCCTCTCTTATTTTCAGGTGTATGTGAAGCCAGACTTATGAATTAATGTGAATTAAGGCTGCAATGGAGGAAATTCTTAGTATCGATTCCTTCTTAGTATAAATATAACTTTTAAAAAGTTCCTTTTCTGAAATGACTGGATCTGTTTACTTTCCAAGTTAACCTTGGATTTGACTGAATATTTTCAGTTCTGGATTAGGCTATTAATTTTGACGATGTCGTGCTTTGTATACCTAAAGAGAAAACAAAGAGACTTTGCTTCATTTAATTTATAATGAATTTTAAGATATATATGATAATTCCTGGGTTTTCTTCCATACTTCACCCAGTGGCTGAGAATGTTTTGACGGCATCAAGAGTCAGAATCATCCTAATAGTGTTCTGTCCTGGAACATAAACAAGCTATTAAGAACTTCCAGGTTACCACATGTCTCCTTAGATAACTACCTAGTATGTTTCTGGCTAGATATAAATCCTTAGGAGTCCCTCACCCAAGCACTAAATCCTCTCACTGCTCTTGCTGGATAAACATCTTTAAAAACATTGTGCAGGGAATAGGAAGATACAATTAGTCCTGTTTGAGCTACAGCATTACCATATGTTTTCTAAATTGATCAGTATCTTCAAGGTACCTAGTTTGTCAATTAACTGTTAAGTTAATTTATGTAATATTTGACAATTATGTAAAAGATATTTCGGAATGGTTCGTTTGTAAGTAACCTTGATACAAAGAACACAGAAGTGACTGAATGAGTGTCATATAACTTGAGGGAATTTTGGACAATACGTTGTTTTAATGTCTACTAAAACAGACTAGATTAGGCAGTTCTTGTTTTGAAATATAAACCATAGCATGCTCAGCAATTTGCAAAGATATTAATATATACTGTTATGCATGATAAAGAAATATATTGTCTCCGTAATACATCTGAATGTGAAAAATGCATACTTTACAACATTCATCTTTTTCACATTTTGTTCCCAAATCACATATACCTGAATTATAACAACCTTAGTAAAATTAAGTTCATTGTACATTCAGAGTAAGTGAAATAACTTGCAGCAATATTTCAAAAGTAATATCATACTTGTTTTCTGCTTCAGTTTAACACTACTTGCATTTTGCTTCACACATCTTACAATCTGAAGTATATCACATCTTCCATTTTTTCTAGCAATAGCAATAGCAGTTAGACTTATATACCGCTTTCAGCCCTCTCTAAGTGGTTTACAGAGTCAGCATATTGCCCCCAACAACAATCCGGGTCCTCATTTTACCCACCTCAGAAGGATGGAAGGCTGAGTCAACCCTGAGCCGGTGAGATTTGAACAGCCGAACTGCAGAACTGCAGTCAGCTGAAGTAGCTTGCAGTGCTGCATTTCACCACTGCGCCACCTCGGCTAATCTTTATAACAACCTTATAATGTAAAAAAACCCCACCTTTTGTTATTATCTTTGTATTCTAGATCTTGGCCCAAATCCAAAAATATTGAGTGTCTATCAATCCTCTTATGGGGAGCCTGGAACAGCCACAGAGTGCATCCCTCAGTGGCGGATAAGGGGGGGGGGCTACCAAGTATGCCTTTTATGCTATAATGGTGGGTTGGAGGGAATCAAATGCCTCCCGTAGACCAACAAGCGTGCGTGGCAGCTGGCTCATCAGTATCAACTAAAAGAGGAGACCACATTGGTCAGAAAGGTTTCAGAAGAATAGCACATGGTGTGGTGTCAGCCACTTGAACAACTTGTGCACAGTGGTGTAAAAAGCAAAGGGGAAACTAGTACACTATAAAATCATGCTAATTGCAGCAAAGCCTAACAATGGCCCTGAGTACAGGTGCGCCTTAAATGGAGCAGGGGTGCTAAGAATCTCCCAGTCCACTAAGGACCACTAGGGGCAGCACTTTTCCATGTAGCAGTTGAAAAAAATAGGATCGCCAACATGATCACCAACATCCTATAATGGATGTGGCAGAAGAAGAAGGGTATGAATCACTAGTAGTTTTATAACAGTGCAAGATATATATCATGGATTTACACAATGGCTCTTATTGACAACACACCCATTCTCAGTTAGTTTCATCTGTAATAGCTATGTTTCAGGGGAAGTTGTAAAAAAAAAATTACAGCCTCCTACCTAGCATTTAGGCTTTACAATGAACTCTCTTACTGCATAAGTAGAAAATGAATGCTTTTGCATAATAGTTATACATTGCTACACCAAGAACAATGTGTTTCTGAATACGAGCACAGTGTAGGAAAGATAGGCATGTGGCTATGGTCTGAAAACATCTTATAATGTTTAAGTACAGTGGAACTGGAAATCAGTCAGCATATATTTGAAGAACAAATCAACTCTCCTTGTGGATCATTTCTATTGTTGAAACAAATGGCATACAAATTTTAAAGTGTCTAGCAGTCTTGTATTCTGAATATGCAGAAATATTTTATATTGTTCCTTTA
Source organism: Thamnophis sirtalis (assembly GCF_051295495.1). NCBI lineage: Eukaryota > Metazoa > Chordata > Lepidosauria > Squamata > Natricidae > Thamnophis > Thamnophis sirtalis. The sequence continues at coordinate 20,275,224 of NW_028261391.1, forward strand.
CTATTCAGTTGTTCAATACTCTCTAATGAGCACAGTCCATCAGATGGTTTTTAGATCTCCCCATGTAATGAGGTGCAAAGAAAAAAAAAGCTTCTCTAAGAGTTCATCTTGTGTCTGAAATTGAGAATTTGCATTTTTTTTTGGGAAGCAGGAGTATGACAGAAAGGACATTTGAACAAAAAGGAAATAGAGAAAAAAAGATACATAATTTAGGTATATAAATATTTATGAAGAATAGAATAGAAATACTTAAATGTTAAAATTAATGAGAACAAAGGAATATTGAATCTTCCTAATTATTTTCATGAAGTTATGGCCTTTACCTTGAAAACCCAATCATTACATCTATCAACATAATTCCTTAATAAACTCATTTACATCCTGAATATAAAATGGAGCTTTTTATGCCAGGCTGTTCTGTAATCTTTCTTTCCTCTGTATCTTAAAACCCACAAGCAAATATGTTCACTGTCATCAGAAAATGCATCTTAGCTTTAATATTGAATATGCTGCACCTGAGGGCAAATATATCTATTTGTGTATAATTTTGGAAAAACTGAAATCCCCAGAATTTCATTTCTACGTAAGCATCTTTGTGAATATACATTTAAAAGACATTTCAGCACTAAGACGTTCTGCTGTACCATCTCATCAGGGTAGGGATTTTCCCATGATGGATGAACAAAGAACATTAGACTATAAAGGGTCACCCAATCCATGAATGAAATTTCAGCTGGTTATACAAATAGGAACCTACAACTGAGAACAATGATATAGGAAGATACTAGAGTTAGATGCTCATTTTAATGGCAGTGTCAAATGAATAATTTCATGCTGCATGTGAGAAGGCAATTATGGGAGTTGAAGTCCACATATCATCAAGTTCATAAAGTTGAGAAACACTGATTACTCCTATATTTTACTCAGAAGCCACGTAGATACAATGGTGCTTAAACATTTGTGAATGCTTTTCAATTTTCAATATTTCTACATAACTATGACCAAAATCATCATCTGTTTTCCACACAAGTCCTAAAGCTAGATAAAGAGAGTCCTTTAAACAAATGAGTCAAAAACATTATATTTGTTCATTTATTTATTGAGGTAAATAATCCAAAAGTACATATTTGGGAGGGGCCATTCATCATCCACCTGTGGCCTTACTCCCAAGTCGACCCCTATTCTTTAGTTGTTCCCTTCATCTGGCAACTCTGCGCATGCACCCACTGGGAACAGGCTCCAGCTGTTCGTCTGCCTCACTGATGACTGACTCTGAAGGCAGCTGATAACTGTCCTATGGCTCTGCCCCCCTCTCTGCCTCCGACACAGAGCCCTCATCAGAGCCCTCCCAGACTCCAGGACTGGCCCTATGTTCCTCCCCAACCTCCTCACTTTCCAAACCTGCTGCCAGGTCTGCTGGCCTCTGGCGGGCTACAACAGGACATGGGATGGGAAAGTGGTCCCAAGAAGCAAACAGACAATAAGGAAATGAAATAATTAGGAAATATATAAATATCTGTAGGACTGATTGCAAGACAAAGATGCCAAGGGAGAGAAGGAATTGGAGCAGAAGTTTAGGCTAAAGAATGATTTGGAAAAAGTAGAAAGAGAAAGCTTAAATCCAGATATTGGGGAAAGAAAATTGTTGGAACTTGTTGAGATGACCAAATTGATTACTTTAATTACAGAGAGAACATTGTCTAATTTTAATGATGTTCGGAAATACTTTATTGACTTTTTTGTGGGAAACAGAAAAAAAATAAGTCATGACATATGGGTTTGAAAATTAGAATAAAAATAACACATTATAGAGAATATATAATAGAGAAAATGTAAACAATGATATCACCATAGAATAAGAAATTAACACCTACTTGGACTTATAACTGCTGCAAAAGAAAATTATTATTTCCAGTATGGAGATATTGGAATATTTCTTCCTACATACAAGAGGCTGATCAACATATAAAGTCAAGGAGAAAAAAATGAAGCTCCTAGATGACATTGGAAGGGAAGAAATCAGACAAGAAAATGTAAATTGTCATCTTTTTTCTTGATGTGAAGTGAGTCAATATAGGTGACTCACCTATATTATACAATATTATACAATATACAATGAAGGATGTTGTTTACATTAGAAGGTATTCATATCATTAAAAGGATGGGCTTAGTGCTTTCTTGAAAGAAGCAGAAGATATAGGAACAATGTCAGCCCTTAGTAAAGTCATCCCATGTTGTTCTCAGGTTCTACTGTCAGGTTTCCAAGTCATGGAACTCATTCAGAAGAAATATGCAAAGCCCATCTTCCAAAACATTTTTTTTTTTTTAGGTAGACATCAAATTGGCAGAGTCTGTTGTAATTCCAGATCTGATACAAACTGAAATTACACCACATAATATTGAAAATTAGAAACATCCCACCAAAGTCGCACTCCCCAATAAAAGCAAGAATTATTATCACCCGGTGTCTTCAACTCCACATCCAGCTCTCAGCGAGGACAGCCTCTCTTCCCATGGAAAGAAGGTCATCTAGCCAAAACAATCCTCACTATGTATTAGCTCTCCGCCACTCTAAGAATGTGGTGAGCCTGGAAAAAGAAAAGCTTATATAGTAAAGAGAAGGAAAAGTAATAAATAAGTATAATAGAGAGCTAAATAAAATGGCTACACATACAGTATGTCAATTTTGGGTTCGACAACTACATTTCTGCTGTAAAATCAGAACAAAACTATAACAAGTAAAACCATGTAATAATTCGCACTGCATTTGTAAATCCTATGTATCATCTCAGAGGGTGTATAATCTGTAAGCTTTCTAACATTAGCAAAGAAAGCACCTGGTAAATCAATAACAGCAATATAGGCAAAACATTATCCTTTCTGGGAATGGAATTCCACAAAAAGGAAACCACAACTGAAGAAATATTTCTTCTGTTAACTAAGTATTTTTCCCCTGGCTACTTGAATAGATTTGAATACTTTTAGGCAATTTTGCTAGATACCAGTAAAGAGAAACAGAAAATTCTTAGACTACACTCTGAAATATCCCATAATGCAATATAATAACCCTTTCCAGTTAGTGCCCTTTTGAAAGAAATGAGGTTCCTGATCCATTTCCCAAAGAATTCTCATCTGTAATCATAGGAATCCAAACAGGAGTTACCACAATATAAATAACTACTGTTAGGTAGAATCTTGACTGGTAACGTGAACATTAACTGATAAAAGTCATTTACAAAAAAACAGCTTTAGATGTTCTATTCTTTAGATCATTGATTGAAGTCCAAAAACCTGATATTGTGAATGACTAGCTATATAATTTTCTTCCTCATATGTGTCCCTGACAATGAAAAATATAGTAGTGCTACAGAAAACTGGCAGATGACAAGACTTCATATAGGCTTTTTCTGATCTGGGTATACTTTACATCCTAGAATATTGTCTCCTAAAAAATTCCTAGTCTTCATGGCCAATTCCTGAGAATTTGGGGAAATAAAATCCATAAATTACATTTAATTTGGTGATGCGTGAGCTGTAAACAGCTGGTGATGGGTAAAAGTGTTAAGGAACACTTAGTAATGGCGTATTACTGCTATGGCAGTAGTTGATATTTTGGGGCCTTTTTTATGTTGTTCAAGATGGAATTATAAGAGACCCAATAGGTACTTTGACTCTTATAATCACTCATATTGCCCTTTAAACACTAACCTGGGTTTTAAATGATCACAGTGATTTAGTTATTTTTTAAAGAGATGAAATGCACCAATTTTATCATTTTGCCAGCCCTTTTTGCAAAAGCCTGTTTAAAAATGCAGAACATTTTAGCCCTAGTTTGGGGAACTGTATGTGGCCCATGGGTTGCTCATCTTTAAATCTAAACTCTTCTGTAGGATGTGGTCCTCCCTTTCTCTTTTTTTTTTGTCTCTGTAAAGAAAAGAACTCAAGTGGAAAGGAAAACACCTCCATTCCTTTATTTACAGTTTAACATCCCTCTCTTGCCTGCCCTTTCATCAATCACCTCCTTGCTGTCAGAAACATAAGGAGCCTAGCAAGCAACACTCATACTGGCTATTGTGATCATGCTGATTAACTTAAAAGTCTCTGTAAAGAATGGTTTCACTTTCAACTGTTGACAATCATCACTACTGGAAAGAGAAAGGCAGTGTTCAATTAGAATTTGAAATATGTAAGCATCGGTTGAGTTCAAAGATGGAAGCATGTCACCTGTCTGTCTATAAAGAATAAACTCTATATTTTTTCCATTTACAGGGCTGTAATCATTTATATCATATCTCCTCCCTATCCAAGCATGAAAAAAAAGCTCTTTGGAATGATTGACAAGCAGATGGCATATCATTTTCCAGACTAGAGATTTTTGGGTACTGTTTGTCACTTCCTGAATAGCAACGAGTGTGATTTTTTATTATTATTATTTATAGTACAGAGATTGAGCTTGCTAACATTTCTAATGTGCATGAGCTTATTGAAGTTGGAACATGAAAGCTCCATGGCCCTCACATTTACATTCCCATTTCTGTTATAAATATGTCCATTTTTAAAAAATTGTCCATGTGTGTGAGTGTTTTCTAAAACTTATTCAATGGACACTTTTTTATCCCAACATATCTGAAGGATATCAAATTCCTAATCAAGGGCAGTTCCTAATATTCAACAGATTATCTACTATCTATCTAAAAAAATCCAAACTAATAAAGATAACAGTTGGGCATAATTCTGTAGACATCTGCTTAGATGGGTTATGGAGACTAGTTTCAACCATGGTTTCATGACCAACACAATTTTGTTCAAAACAAGGAAAATCTTGATAGCAAGATAATATATTGATTAGGGTACCAATTTTAACACTAATGATAGGAACATGTCACTTTGGGAATATTTTGAACACAACCAAAAGCAAGTTTTATCCCAAGGAGAGTCATGCTCTAACATTGAAGGTGAGATCTCTACCTTGGAAATCAACATACTACTGCCTGCTTCCTTCTAACTAGGAAATACTAGCAATATATTGAGATGCATAACTGTATTTATTTTCCTTTACCTTTCCTCATATCTTTATATTATTAGGTTTACTGTATTTCTTCCAAAAGGGTATAGCATAAGTATTCATTTTGCTTGCTCTATTTTTGTATTTGTAACTTTGTGTTCCTGTCCACTTGAATCATTGGTGTTTTGTGTTGCATATGTTAGTTAAGACTGTAAAGAGCTGTCATCGAAACCACTTGGAAATAAATGTTGTTTGCCATTTGTAATCAAGATTTAGTTAAGGTAATCATGTGAATCTCATAATCCCTAAAGCTGATTTGTGAATATTCTGAAAATAATTCACTGACATTGCTCTGATTCAGAGACTCAACTAATATAATCTTATTTGCTACATGATCTCTGACTGGAAAACATCCCTCATTTGAGTGATTTAAGTAGTGGAATACTGCAGCAGCAAATGGGAGAAATGGAACCAGCATTTCAAAATATGACTTTAAAGACTGAATAATGATTGACTCAATCAAAGGCTGTTGGAAATTCACTGACAAATTTCTTGCATGGATGATTGAAAGGAGGGAGTAAAACTACACTTAACAAATGAGAAATGATTTTCCCCAAAATAATTAACCTTAAATCTAGGTCATTCTCTGTCTTTGTATTGCCCCCAACCCCGTGTGTGTGTGTGTGTGTGTGTGTGTGTGTGTGTTTGTTTGTGCGCATTCAACTCAATGTGGAATCCTGAAAATTGCTTGGACATGTTCTTCCAGTTTTTGCATTGAGATTCAGTAGTTTGCCATTGCCTCCTTGTCAGGGCAGAGGGAGAGTGACTGGTTCAAGATCACCCAGCTGACTTTTTGCCTAAGATGGGACTAGAACTCATGAACTCATGATTTCTAGTCTTGAGGCTTAACCACTATACTAGACTAGCTCTCCATATATTCAATGATAACATGTTAATAAAAGCAAACATAAAGAAATACTACTGACTTCACAGGAATCAGAGGGCATGGAGAGAAAGAGAGAGGGAGGGAGGAAGAGAGACAGAGAGATAGAAAGATACAGAGAGATAGAAAGAGAGAGAGAGAGAGAAAGAGAGAGAGACCCACACTAACCATCTAATCCTGTTGTCATTTTCTACTTGTAGAGCATGAATATCTGCTTTGGATATATCCCTATATCTGCAGAGACGCTATATACAATTAAATACTCCAGAAGATCAGGAGTCTCCATTGGTGAAGATATATGGAAAGAGAGGCCCCTTCTTTTTGCTATTTATCTTCTACCTATGGAAGAGAGTTAGAATGAAGAAGCCATGCTGACTGAACAGGATTAGAAAACCTAAGCTCCTTATCTGAATTAAAGGCACTGAACTCAGTGACAATGAGTAGGAGGCACTGAACTATTGACTAGATGTGTATATTCAGTATGTATGCTAGCTGAACCCAGATTTCCATAAATTACTTTCTGTATGAGTGCATGCATAATTGTATATGTCTGTGTGTGTGAGAGAGAAAACTTTTTTTTGAATGGGGAAATCAATTGATTTTTTTTAGAAATGTAGTATTTTATTTTAAAGGCAATTAATCAGTAGTTATGATGATATTGAAGATTATGTCCATATGCTATCCTTTATTAAAAATAGTTTCTATAGAGAATGTATGAACACTGTGCAACTATTTTACATGCATATCATTTATTTGTTTGCTTGCTATTCCAGTGTGTGTGTGGATGGGAAAATGATCACCCTTTTGCAAAACAGAGGATTAGGCGCTGTGTGTGTACATTAGATCTTTGTTAAAACTTTAATTTTTGAATCCTTTTCATGCCACTTTTCCTAAACTGTGAAGATTGATGTCTATTTCGTTTCCCCCACAATGGTTTTGCCACGTTTTGTTTCCCACCCTTATTAACTTTAACTTTTGGCAATCCTAGTTAACAGTTTATAATTGTGGGCAGAGTGCAGAATTAGTTTATGTTTATAATCTGCTACATTATAATCTTCTTTCAGATCTCCTGGTCCAGCTGAACAGAATACTAAATCTACTGTGTGCCTACTAAATAATGAGGTCATATATCAGCTGCAGCAGGTCATAGGAGGACATGAAATCTTGAGCCATGTCTGCCTGAACATCTTCAACATGGAGTTGGAGAAAAGAAAAATTCCTGAATATGAGAGATCATGCAGGGTGCTCTGTTTAATAACACAATATTTGATAATTTATCAATCGTCTTAAAGCTAGCACAATCTCTAAATTAGCATTCGTGTATCATAGTGGACAGGTATGAAACATTTGATAGGACAAATGTTTTTTTTCCCCTTCCTAAAATATGTTACTATAGCAATGGGAAAATCCCCTGAAGTCTGCTATCGGTTTGGTGAGTCTGCTAACGAGGGCACACTTTGCGCGCATGCTCACCTGAGGTGCACACACACAATTCTAAAAAAGGAACATTTTGAAGCCTTCAAGGTAAGTAGAACAGTGGGGGGGAATCTGCTGTGCCATGTGATTTAGATTAGCTAGAAAGCAGGAAATTGGACGATTCTAGGTAATATAAATCGTGTGTCACCGCTGATCATCGGAAATATTGGTTCGCCCAAACCTGCAGCATTTTTTTATTACCGGTTTGAGTGAACCAGTCACATTTTTTACTACCAATTCAGGCGAACCAGTCCGAACTAGTAGCATTTCATTCCTCTACTCTAGGCATGAGGTATGTGTATAACATAAACTGCTTTCCCTATGTTATTATACCCATTACCTATTAGATTTTCTTATATGAAAGCTTTTTTAAAAATAGAAAAGAACAGTGCTTGTTTTCCAATAATATCCAGTGACACAATTTGGCAGAAGCCTACAGAGCTGACATTGTGAGTCCAAGTTCATACTTGCCTCTGTCTATCAGATGGCTTCCTTTCCTTCCTTTATTGAAGAGGCCAAATAGAAAGATTATACAAAGCCATCATTCTATACTGGATGCTTTTGCATCAGTTCAGGGAGGGTTGACATGTGGAATAAAGAGTTCAAAATTCAGGACCTTTTGTGCATTAGAAACTGAAGGGTGAATGCCCATACTGAAATTCCCTGACTTTGAATTGTCCTGATTAAATTATACTTTGCTCAAAGAAGAGCATCAAGGACAAGGTATATAAATAGATACATTTCTTCATTTGCCTGTTCCCTGGACAGATTAGATAAGTCGGATAAAGCATCTTAGTCTTTATTAACTTATATCAGGAATCTAAAACAAGGCAAAAATGATGCAAAAACTGTCCAATCTTATTTGGTATGTGATACTTCATGTCACCATCATGAATATGGACACATTTTTGACAGTCAAGGGCCACAGTTGACTTTTAAATTGTTGGCTGAAATATGTAGGTAAAACAGAGCAGGCTCTTAAATTTTATTTCATTTATCTGATGTCAGTCACAAGTGTAAATACAATATTTTACTTTTCTGTAAGTAATGAATGTTCACCTTCTGCCTTCTTCCAGCATTAACATTTAACAGAAAGTTAAAGGACTGGAGGACCAGACTAGGGTTTTAGACTGTTTGACCTTGATGTATCTTAAACCAGCACATCAACTATGAAGAGGACAGAGGTCTCCATATTTGTTTCAGATTATTCCAGTGGTCAGAAACTTGCCTGATCCAAGAACTGGTTTATTTTCTAAGGAAAAAAAAAAAGAAATTACCCAATTACTTATCAATATCAGTATTCCATTCATTTGCTCATAGCTTTGTTCTATACAATTTACATACTAGTCATTAAATTATGAAGGGAGAGGAACAGGAGGAGAAAAAGAAGAAGACACATTAAAATTAATTATCTTGGAAGTAGAGTTAATTAATACAATGTTAATGATTGTGTGATTCCGTGACTTTGATTTCTTGCCAGATTTTTAATTTAACCAACAGCAAGAATTTCACTTTTAGTTAATGGATATATGTCTTTCCAAAATCCACCTGAACAATGACTACATTGTTGTTTTTAATGCATATTTTTGTATGCACTTCTTTTTACATGCATACTTTTTTTGTCAACAAATTTTCTTTTATTTTAAAATCTATTAGACTGGAAAGTCTAGAATTTCTGGCCTCCAGAGCATGGAGAAGCTATTTTCACTCTCCCAGAGGCTCAAGGAAAGTTTCCGGGGGCTGGGGAGGGCCAAAACATTCCCCACCATAGTGCAGGAGGTCAACTAGGCCATGCCCACCATGGCCACGCCCAGCCAGCAACTGGGCAGAGTACCCCTTGCTAGATCTTTTGAAGCCCACCCCTGCAGGTACCGCAGGTCTGCTGAGCATTTATTAAGCCCAATAATGTCTTTTGAAATACATTTTTACAGCTATCCACTTTCTGTAGCCATCCCAGTAGAAGATGTCTCTTTCACCTTGTGAACTCACTAACTCTATTCCAATGAAGTAATTCATACTGCCATCATTATCTTAACAGGGACAAGAAAAAGTCATTTGATGTAGGGATGTTGCTATGTCCTTCAGTTCCCCCCTCCCACACATACTCTCTCATTGCTTGCATCAAAATGTTCAATCTTTACACCCATCATGCCATTAAATTTAATCCAAATAATTAGCAAAAGTTCATTAAATGGCATGTGCTTAATTTGCTGCAATAAATAGTATCTTGTAAGATCTGTAAGAATTGTTCTCTAATAATTTAAATGCTGTCATGAAGTCTCTGCAGTGGTTTAGTCAGGTATTCTAAAAGATTTGATTTTAAAAATTCCCTGGAGTCAGCGTAATCAGAATAACAAGTAGTGTCTTTCAATGCCATTATCTTAGATATATAAGACATATTTTTGCTTATGCTGTAAGATATCTAATTATCTCTCTTCAATATACGCAGACAGAATTCCTTGAATTGCCAGAGAGAGAGAGAGAGAGAGAGAGAGAGAGAGAGAGAAAAGAGAGTCAGTCAGACAGACAGACAGACAGACAGACATTCTGCAAGAGTGCTGTTTTAGCTAATGGGCAGTATGTAGTAAGAATACAAAAAGTATTTATTTGTACTCCTTTCTTTCAACATGTGTGCTGAATTCAGTTCCTAAAATGATAGATTCAACAGTGCAAGGCTGGGCCACAGAGGGGAACATTTTGTCCTAACTGAAACCAAATACAGAAAAGGGGCAGTGTTTAAAAATAAATAACACATTTCCTTTCGCAGCAACTAAAACAGGAGGTTATATAGGAGCCATGTTTGTCCACATGCTTTTACTTTACTAGAGGGGGCACATTTCTAGCCACTCTAGTTACTGCAAGCCCAGGAAATATGTTCCATAATACTCTGAAGGAAGCAGAGAAATCACTCAGGTTAAGCCATTTGCAAAAGGAGGGTAATTGTCAGCCTTTTTATTTTCTACAGCAGAGCTGCCCCCTTGTTGCTGAAAAATAATTTCCGTCCCATGGATATGAAACTTCAATTTAAGTCTAATGGCATGGAACCAACTCCCAGCTAAGCCTGCATGGGTTGGCAGATTACCCTTTTCAAAAAACCTGCTAAACATGTGAGGTCCTTATTTCTTCACCCTCTTGCCTGCCTAGTGCTCTAGAGACCAATTAAAGAAAGAACTCAAGCATAGAATTAGAAAATTCTACTCTTCAAGCTCTGTTCCCCAACCTTCTGAAATGCTTTAACAAGACAATATTTGGCTGCAACTATTACCTCTGCTGACCGAAGAAGAAGTAAGGCCGGCATAGGGTGGACGCTTATCCTATGAATCTCTTTGGATTAAAGTTATGTCCTTTTTTAGTTCCAGATCAGATGAGACTTGCTTAAAAATAAATGGGCCACTTTCTACATAGTACTGTGAAGCTCCCAGTCAGGAAAGACAGCAGCTCAGTGTCTCTGCTGCCTTTTATTTTAGTTATTTTGTTATACCAAATAAAGAATGCTGTAGAAAAAAAAGATTCTTCTCAGTGTACTTGGAGAACTTGGACCCATCAGCTCATATTTTATTTTTATTTTGAAATGCAATCAGTTGGCACAATGGTGTAAATCAGGGGTGTCAAACCCTATTTCATTGAGGGCCAATATGGAGGCTGGGGAGGAATGGCCGGGGGGGGGGCATGGCCAGCTCGACATTACTCATCGAGGCTCCATTTTCAGCCACAACAGCTTCCTGCAACCCTGTATCAGTGAAAACAGAGCTTGCATGGCAGGGGTTCCAGCAGCATTACTGCCAGTCCATTCATGTACTTGCTGTGTGTGCATGTGTGCACTTGACATGCACTGCACATGCACAGTCCAATAAAAATTGTTCTGCGCATATGCAGAACTCAAAAACAAGATGGCGGGACCTACGGCGCCACCCGGAAAACCAGTTCAGAGGCGTGGCAGGCCTGAGTCGCTGACGGTTCCAGAGATCCAGGCCGCCAAACCACTATTGGCTTGGCCGACCGGTCGAACTGGTAGAAACCCACCAGTGTCGCACGGCCTCCCTGAGCTCTGTTTTTGCTGGTAGAGGCACCACAGGCTGGTCCTCCACTGCTTCCAGAGTAGCTCCATGGGCCAGATCTAAGCACCTTGTGGGCCACATATGGTCTCTGGGCCCTGATTTTGACACCACTGGGGTAAATAATAGTATTCCATATATTGAATTCCTCAGCGTCTCATCCTTTATTTGGAATATTTTAATTATTTTTAAAATAGGGGGGGGGGAGATTCAGAATCCTAAAAGTGGATTTGTTTGGGATATCTGCCTGTATAAAACAACCCTAGAGAATGTCTTATGTAACTGGAAGAAGCTCAGACTTTGATTCATTATTTTACATTTAATAATGTTTCCCAGTTTTAGCATATCACCAAAATACTTATCCAGCTCTAATCACTGATATTATTCTGAATAGCACAACCTATCAGAACCATCTCCAGAAATTCCTGGAATCTCGACAGTTCTACCTCTTTAGCTTCTTCTTGCAGATTAATTGTCCATCCACCAAAAAAGTTTGCTCAAGGGCTAAAAAAAACCTTTATTGAGATAAAATGCACTGTACTCCTCCATTTCAAATGAACAGTTGTGTCCTTACAATAATCTTGCCTCAAATCATAGCAAAAAATAAGAGCCTAGAAACAGGTTTTTTTATTTAAAGAATGCAATCCTCCTTTATATTTCTGGCTTTTTATAGGTGGAGGTGAATATCTCAATAGAAATATATTCAATCCATATAAATATCATCATGAACAAACTAGATATCCCAGTTGTTGAAACATATATAAACAGATACAAAAACATATGTACAAATAGATATTGTTCCTACTGTTGGAATTGAATCATTGAGTCATTATCATGGCTGATAATGTTAGAGCTGCAGTGGAATAATGAATAATGATTAGCTGCAGATTTTACAACTTCAAAGAAAAGTTGTGAAACGAAAATTTATTTTCATTAAGTATAAAAACAAGCAAACTTGGCATCATCCTCTCATGTCTTGAAACTAAGAACATGTACTCACTGTGTGTTTTCATAGAAAGAAAGGTGGAAGTAAGTTATCTCAGAGGCAAAGAACAGGAAGCATGATAGACAAAAAAGGAACATGAAGTTAATCATTAAGTCATTATCTACATCCTTGAAATCAGTAGGGTAACAATGTAGTAGATTCAATACAACTGGATGTGGACCAACATGAGCCCCTAGGAAAGCAAGTTCTTTTGATGCATAAAGGTAAAGGTTTCCTTTGCACATTTGTGCTAGTCGTTCCTGACTCTGGGCGTGGTGCTCATCTCCGTTTCAATGCCAAAGAGCCAGCACTATCTGAAGACGTCTCCGTAGTCATGTGGTTGGCATGACTAATGCCAAAGGTGCACAGAACGCTGTTACCTTCCCACCAAAGGTGTTTCCTATTTTTCTACTTGCATTTTTACGTGCTTTCAAACTGCTACGTTGGCAGAAACTGGGACAAGTAACAGGAACTCACTCCATTATGCAGCACTAGGGATTTGAACTGCCAAAATGCTGACCTTTCTGATTGACAAGCTCAGTGTTTTAGCTACTGAGCCTCCATGTTTGATGCATAGATAATCCTAAAATCATATTGTACATGCCAAGATAGCGTAGCTTAGCTTAGCTCCTTTCATGTGATAATTGATGGACACAATGCTCTACCCTAAAGTCATCTCCCACAACCCAAATGTAAAGGGAAAATATTAATGGTGATGTTATTCATTAATATCAGAATCTTGGTGATTCTATGGGGCAGGTCTCCCCACGTCTTCTGCTCTTCAACTACTTCTTTGAGTTTTTCTATGCTCTAGCTGGTGTCCAGCCTCTGAGTCTTTTGAAGCCTGGTTATCTTTTATTGCTAACTCTTCCAAGCATAATGGCCAAAATAAGCAAGACACAGTTTGGTGATTTTGCCTTCCTATGATATGTCTGGTGTTATGTGCTTGGTAGTTATCAGTACTTGCTTGCTAGTCCCCTTTGCTGTCCAAGGAATACGTAGGAGCCTTCTCCAGCAACCTAGCTCAAATGAATCAATTTCTCCCTGTCTTGCTTTTTTTAAGTTTCACAACCATAGGTAGCTGCATGGAACACAATAGAGAAAACAAATATGCATTTGGCTGCTAGGCTGATGTCCTTGTTTTTCCATATTCCATCATTGCTGTGTGACTCAGTGAAATGTGTGTTTTATTTCTGGGCTGCATTCACTGCTTTGAGTGATATGTAATCTGAGGAAAGTGATTTTTTCCACACATTCTCTCTTCATACCAACAATTTTTATATTGATGTTTCCATTCCTTCCAGTGGTCATGAGCCCAATCTTTTTGATGTTCAGATGGGTGATACCCTCAGTAATTCTGCAGGGATGGCATCAACACCTGGAGGCTTGTTGTGATCATCACCCATATAGTCTCTTCCTCAAGGATGGCCAGTTCTATTTCTACTTCTCTTTCTCTTCTTCTCTTTCCTCATCATCCTGAAGCTGGGACCCTTTGCTACCTGCATACAGCTTTTCTATATATTCTTGCCATCTCCTTCTTGATGCCTTGTTAGTTGGACAGTTCTTTATTTTGTTTGCTTTTAATGATGCCTTTGTGAGAAATAAATGGCATTCAGATCTTTTTGACTTGAATAAATGCATGCCTGGTGTGACACTTCATGTAGTCCACTTCAAGCTGTTTACAACACTCATCCCAGTAAAGTTCATTATCCTTCCTTGATGCCCTATGGAAAGCTGCATCCAGTCTTCTTGCTTCTTCCCATTCTCCTGTTGCTTTGACTGCTTCTCTTTGCTCAGCTACTTCGATGGTTTTATCTGAAAGCCAGCTCCCCTTTTTCCTCTGGTTTCTTGTTGGTATGTGTTGAACTGCAGTTCCAAAAATATTTGATTGAATTTCCTGTCCCAGTTTATCAGGTGTCTTCTCAGCAGTGTTCAGTAATTCAAATCTCTTTTTTACCTCAATTGTATATGTAGTAGGGATTTTGGTGACATCAAACTTCTTTGGAGGCATTGTCTTTTTATAGTGGATAGTTTGATTTTAATTGTGGCCACCAACAATTCATAATCTGAGCTGCAATCAGCATTTGGATATGTCTTAACAGCAAGGACTGAATTGATCCATTGATGACTGGATAGTATAGTCACTCTGATTAAAATGAAGACTATTCAATGAGGTCCAAGCATATAACTGGTTAATACTGGAATGATGATGTACATTGACTGTTCTTAATGTACTGATTATATCCCACCACTGATAGAATTCTTTTTCCAACAGTTTTATGTAGATGTTCCTTATGTGACATAACTTCTCTTGGATGTGGGAATGAGAAAGGCAAATTTTATCTACAGATATTAATAAAACAGCCTTTTCTTGATGCTCTTCAGAAGTGTGGACTTTAACTTCCAAATTTTTCACCCTGCTTATAAATCACTAAACTAATAACATCTCCAGAATTGTCATGATTGAACATGCATACATATATATTTTGAATTTGGAGTTTTCAGAAATATTTATTATAATGTTAATCTATGACTTTTAAAGTACCCAGAGAGATGCAATGTATAAACCCCTCTGTGTGAGACAGTTTTCTTTCAAAATATTTATTTTAAAACATTCATTTCTATGATTTTTACTGAGTATTTCTTCTCCAATGGATCCACTGACAGGCAAAATTAAGACAAGTAAAAATATTTTTACTTTTTCTACTCTCTTTTTTTTACTTACTTTTTTAATGCTGTGCACTAAGAAGCCCACAATGATTTATTATCTCAGAGAAAAGGTATTCCCCCATCAGTTCACTTGAGTTACTTTCTGTCCCAATTCTAGCCTGTTTTTCTGAGATGGAATGAAGATAACAGCAAACAAAATGTGATCATGTCATACAGTTATTTAATGGTAGGAGTGGGGAAAAAGTTGTTTCTTCCAAATCATCATATTGATTTAGACCATTCATTCAGTATATAGATATACAAGTAGACATATAGTACAAATAGGCATATTTAATAAAAATGTGCCAAAAATTATTATAGCAGAAAACAATTTCTGGGAAATTCATGTCCAAATATTCAAAGTTTCATTTTTTTACTGGGGACATTTACAAAATAAGCAATAAGACAAATTCTAATTAATGTTAACATCAACACAGCACTTTAAAAGTGAGACTATTGAAAAAGCAGTATGGCAATAAATGATCAATAACCAAAATCAACAAATCTCAGCAGCAAACTAGCAAAAGAAATGATCTGCTCTTTAACAAGAAGTTAACAAGAAGAACACCAGAAAATACATATGTTAATCTGAGGGCAAATCCATGAAGTTACTATAGCCCATCAAAAACTGACCTCCCAAAGTAGAAAATTCTACCCTTGGGATAATAGCACAGGGAACAATGATTAGGATAATAATATGAATATTGTTTTATGAAGGAGAAAGCCTCCAAATGTCTCAGTGAAAAGAAAATAGTCTACAGGAGAAACAAGCAAGTAGATATATAATCATATAACTAAACTACTCTGCTAAGGCAGCAGTTTACATAGTCTAGTATAGTGCACTTGAGTCACTATAAAGTGTCTGTTTATCTCCTTAATCCAAGGAATTCAGCTGAAGGCCTATGGCTGATTGATGCTACCATGGTATTTCTTTCTGACAAGGTTATGCTTCATTGCCTGCAACAAATAGATTAATGTCGCACTGAAATCTACCTTGAACTTTCCCAGAAGTGTTCTTCTCATAGCCAAAGATGACTTCTCTGTATTTAGAATATCTCTTGATATTTCTAAACTTACTTTCTTTAAAATGGCTAACATTGCTTCTCCTGCATTTAAATTGTTGTCACCTATCCCTCTGCCCAGATTTTCCAGTCTGAAAAACACAGTAGAAGATTTCCCTCAAGATCTTGTAAGATATATTGAATGTGGGAAATCAGAATGGCCAATGGTGGGGAAGCGATTGTACAATGAAAAATATGAAATTCTTGCACAATAATTAGCCCAATCATAATTAAATTGATTCAAGGATATCACCATCCAATCAATGAACATTTTATTGAAATTCTCTTGTTATACATATACATATACATACACATACACATAAACACACACACACATACACATACACAGACACACACAGACACAGACACAGACACAGACACAGACACAAACACACAGACACACACACACACACACAGAGACACACACAGACACACACAGACACACACAGACACACACAGACACACACACAGACACACACACACACAGACACACACAGACACACACACACACAGACACACACACACACACACACAGACACACACAGACACACACACACACACACACACACACACACACACACACATATATATGCATTATCTTTCATTAAACTGAAGAAGAAATGATAAGAAAATCAAAGGGTAATCTTTTCTTTTTTACAACAGTAATCCTGTAGCAATTTAAAAGACATCCTTACTTTTGATTGACATGGTTGCGTAATGATGAAACAAATAGCTTCACAACTATTTGTCCTTTGTTACAATGTTTTCCCCAAATTAATCCATTAAAAGGAAGATTCTCTTTCAGTATGCTTAATGCCTGTACCAACTCACCAAAGTGACAAACATACCCATGTCATTTTTTTCCCCACAATCATATTCAAGTATTTTGCTACTACTGTACTTTCTTCCAGGATGTGTGTGTGTATAATTTCCCAGCCCAACCTACAGCTCTGACATTCCCTGGTGGTTTTCATATAAATACAAATCCCATTTCATCCTTCTTATATTTTAGAGGCTGTTGAGTTTACTGGAGGACTTCAAAGTCACATATATTATCTTCAGATTGTCATGTCCCACACTTTAAAACCAACTAAGGGTAATACAGTAATAGTGCCAGAACAAAATGACTTTGTGCTATATACCTCAAGCTTGAAATTTCATTTGCCTCCATTTCTCCCTCCCAGTGCATTATAGACCGATAAGGGAATAACATATTTTGACCTTTGTGCTACAAAAGTGCTAATACTGAAAATGTTTTGGATAAGTGAGCATGTAATGTGCCTGCTTCCTAAAATTATTTTTGATCTAACATCAATCTAAATGTCATCAGGAATTGAAAAATAAAACAAAAACTTTTGTAGAGAAAAACAACTTTAAAAAAAAGATGTTTTCATTTTAATTTCCCACAGTAAATGTTTTATTTTTCTCCAATTACAATTTTTGACGGTATGTCTACACTAATCAATACTTTATTATCTTTAGCCAGTATGCTTTCAGCTGCTAGTATCATGCATAAATAAATAGAGCATTACACATAAAGTCCTACTGACCTTCACAGTGTTTTTGCAATTCCCCTTATTTAGGATAACCTGATATGATAAACAAACAAGAAAACTACTGTTAATTGAACAAGGAGATGCTCACAGGGGTATTCCAGTGTAATATCATTGTTTTTCATGTTTTAGGCTTCCCTACATATATTTAGAACAATCCACGTTTAGTTGTTCCAAAGCAGCCTACCGAACGATCTTTGCTCTAAGTATCTTGGATCTTTACATTCAGAATATGGATGACATTTTTCAAAAGTTGCTCACATGTACTATAAAATGTGATGCCTATAATTCTGAAATTTTGCATCTATAGGCAGCCCAATAGCTAGCAATACCTAGTCAACTTTTCAAGACATGGTTAAGAGAGAGAGCGAGAGCGAGAGAGAGAGGGAGGGAGGGAGGGAGAGGGAGAGGGAGAGGGGGAGAGAGAGGGAGAGGGAGGGAGGGAGAGAGAGAGAGAGAGAGAGAGAGAGAGAGAGAGAGAGAGATTTGGGAAGAAGGCAACGGTAAGAAGAAAAATCTGGGGAAAATATACAGAAGCAATACACATGATCTATCATCAATGTCTTCAAAAGGCACTGCATCACTATATTTTTAACAGCTGTACTAGTTTTTAGAAGACAGCCAGTGTGGTGTAGTTTTTAAGGCACCTTGTAGAAACCAGACATGCTTATACATGAAGCCCACTTGGGCAAGTCGCTCTCTCTCATCTCTGGGAAGAATGGAAGGGCAAACCATTTTCAAAATCTTGTCAAGAAAACTGCAAATACTTGAGTCAGACATGATTTGAAGATATATGTATATATTTTAAAGAATGTTCAGGATACACAGTTGAAAAAGGGTGAAGACTAAGTTCAAAAAGACCAAATAATGCCTTCTAAGGTAGGTAACATAAATCCCCGAAGAAGACTAGGTGGACGAGCCCATGACACAGGCATGAGTCATACTACCAAGCCCAAGTTAAGCTTAAAAAGGTATTTCCATCATTTCTCTCCATAGCAAACATCATATGAGATATTTAATGTTCCAAAATAACATTGAGTTTTTATAGATGAAGATGGATTTGAGACTAGGTTCCTTTTATCTAACCTAATATTTTCACCAATACAGCATGTCGGCCCTATTACAAATAAGCCATCTAGACTAGTATGCTATCAATGTGATGCGTTACATCCTCCTCCCGTTAAGGTAATGGCTTTATTTTAAAAAAATAAATGCTAAGAATATAAGTTGGTGTGGTGTGGTTTGATAAACTAACTTTATTTTTTGTTCTTGAAGTCAGTTGCTCCTGATCCCTTTCCATGTAAAAGGGCCTTATGGTTTTGCGTTGAACGCTTTAAAAAAATCTTTAAAAAGTTTCTATATTTTATAGAAATACATTTTATTCCAGACATATCATGACCCTTATACATTAAGTGCAATAGCTTTTTTTCACTAATCAAGAGAGCATCCAAAGAGATTTTTAATTGTTTTTTCTTCCTCTCTTTCTTTGCAAACAAACTTTGGAATATAATAAAACCATTATTTCAGCTCATTTGTCTCTGAACAAAAGAGATCAGAAAGATTCCATCATCTATTTAGGTCTTTTTTTTAATTTACAGCTCACTTGCTCACTACTTGCTCACAAGTAGTAGTTAGTTATCATAGTAATAGCCAGCCTGGAATGATAGCTGCTATTTTTGTTTAATATAATCCCATTTAGAATCAATGTAACCCTCTGATATCATTTTTGGATGTTCTTTTTTGAAATAAATGCCGTGTTTGTGCTTTGTTGTATAACCATTAGCAACTTCATCTTAGGAAAAGTTCTAAGCCTCCTGGAAGGACAATATAACCTCAAGGCATCTATTGAACTGCTTGTAAAGGTAAAAGGGGAAATAATCACTAGAGTTCTGGATGACATATAGTGCATAAATGAGTTTCAAATTTCATTATATGTAAGATTGTTTTCAAAACACCCCACACAAAATGTATAAATAATATTTGATTGAAATAATACTTGCAAATTAAAATATGTTATTATAGTACAATCTTCAGTGAGACACCAAGAGAAATATGGATGTGGGTATACTCTCATGTAAATGGAAACATAAAAGCAGTGAACATATTTATGCCTTGTTGGAGCTGGAAATTATTAATTTATAACTACTTGAGTGTATATTATGTATGTAAAGGAATTTTAATCAAATAATTGATCCATTATGTTTGGGTTGAAACATTTGAACCGCAAATACCAAAAGATGCATTAACATTCCCATTAACATCAACTAGAAAGCTTCTCTTGTGGCTGTCCTTTTTCTGAAACTAGATTGGTAGCCAATCTAGGCAGCAATGTTCCTTTTATTGCTGAATCTTGTACATTGGTAACCTATCTTCCTTCCTTCCTTCCTTCCTTCCTTCCTTCCTTCCTTCCTTCCTTCCTTCCTTCCTGTCAAGGTAATGATTTAAAAGCTAACAAGGTGCTACAATGATGTAATGCTGGGAATAAGTCAGTAAGGTTTTGGGCTGATATCACTTTAAGAGCCTGTAATAAGAAGAGACCTCTTTCGGGTGTATTTCTGTCTCTATGTGTACTTCCGTACTATAATTTCTGATTGCTGTTTGTTTGAGGTCTGACTAAAGTACGTGTATGTATATATTCTTGATATGTAAAAACCACTATTTAAATACAAACCTCTGTTTACTGTATTTTCTGGTGGGTTGTCTCACATAGTCACACTGTGCATACATTGACCCTTCCTTCCTTCCTTCCTTCCTTCCTTCCTTCCTTCCTTCCTTCCTTCCTTCCTTCCTTCCTTCCTTCCTCTCTCCTCCCCTCCCTCCCTTCCTTCCCCCTGCCTTATTCTCTGCTCTACTCTGCTCTTCATTCTATCCCTACTATTTGGCAAGTGCAACCTAAACTCTAAGCTACATCAAGCACTGTCTGATCATACAGGAGAGGGAAAACTATTTGAGATTCATAATCCTTGGATAACTATGCCCTCTATCATTTATAGTCTTGAAATATAAATTAAAAGAAAAACTTAGTCCCCCCCAAAAAAAGCTCTTGATGATTTAATTTAGCAGAATTCTGACATTACTGTTTTGCTTTGCTTTGTTTTCTGTTTGTTTTTACTCTGAAATATTACAGTTATTCTCAAATGATTAATCTCTTTATTGTTAGCCACTCAAATGCCTACACTGAAAAGTGGGGTAAAACCATTTGAAATAATGAAATAAATACAATAAAAGCAAATACAATTTCATTTGAATCAATAACTATGTACTATATTTGATCATTTGAAAATGTTAAAAGTAATGTGCAAAATGTAACCATCATTTTGTAACCAAGCTATTATATAATTTAATTGCATTTGCCAAGGGTTGTAATGGATCGGTATGAATGTTTGCTCATTTTATTTTAAATAAGTACTTAAATTAAAAGGAATATCATTAAATTAGTGCTTTTATCCTTCATACTAGTCTATTTAAGCTACAACTAGATCAAAATTGTTCTAGTTCATATTAGAATTGAAAGGTTTCTAAAGTCAATATTCCTTCCCACAATGAAGAACAACTATTAATCATTAATAGAGGAAATCTTTACAGAAATCCAGGGTTTGGTACTTGTATTTCTATTTGAAATCCTAAACAGTCCCCAGCCCTTGTAATGGCAACATTCAATTTCAGAGGGTATTTGGGGTTTGCTTAAGGCAACTTCCCATGTTTCAGTGACATGATGAAGTTAAAAGTGACCAGGAGGAAAGTTTGATCAGTATATGCAGTTTTGGACAATAAGAGAGATATCGTAGATCAATGTGAGGCTCAGATTCTCAAATGGATACAGAACATTCAGTGTTATGTAATGTGTTATAATAATAATTATTATAATGTAATAGGATAGGATAGGATAGGATAGGATAGGATAGGATAGGATAGGATAGGATAGGATAGGATAAGGTAGGAAAGGAAAAGATAGGATGGGATGGGATGGGATAGGATAAGATAGGATAGGATAGGATAGGATAGGATAGGATAGGATAGGAAAGGAAAGGAAAGGAAAGGAAAGGAAAGGAAAGGAAAGGAAAGGAAAGGAAAGGAAAGGAAAGGAAAGGAAAGGAAAGGAAAGGAAAGGAAAAGATAGGATAGAATAGGATAGGATGTATTGAGTCTGGCAAGATTCTGTCTATTTATTGTATACAAATGAAGAATTGAATTTTGGCTGGATTGTTTTATGTCATTCTTGGGCTAGGCCTATCACTCAAGAAAGTTAGAGAACCCGGAATAATTTCCACAGAGAACAGCAGGTGGCATGGTATCTGAAAGTTTGGATCAGTATATGCAGTTTTGGATGGTAAGAGAGAGATCAATGCGAGAATCATATTCCCAAATGGATAGACGGCATACAGTGTTATGGAATATGTTTACATACATTCACATTAGGATAGGATAGGATAGGATAGGATAGGATAGGATAGGATAGGATAGGATAGGATAGGATAGGATGGATGGGATGGGATGGGGTGGGCTGGGGTGGGCTGGGATAGGGTAGGGTAGGGTATACTGGCAAGATTCTGTCTATTTTTTGTATACAAATGAAGAAGTGAACTTTGGCACAATTGTTTTATGTCATTCTTGGACTAGGCCTATCATTCAGGAAAGTATGAGAATCCTGAATTATTTCCACAGAGAACAGCAGGTGGGATGGTATTTTCCTATAAATATAGCATTACCATAAAGTCATCCTCAAAGAAACATGTCCAATGTGCCTTCGTGATTCACAGATAAACATTCCCTCTTTTAAAAAGAAGTAGCAAAATAATCAAAGCATTTTAGAAAACTTAATTATGACTGTTTTACTTGATTGAGTTGTGGTGCCAGGGCAGATAAAATTATTTATTTACTTTGATCTTGGCAGTGCGTAGACTTATTCTGGAATTTTATTTAAAATTGATTTAAATTAGTAAAAAATTAAAAAAAGAAATAAAGTTCATTCCAATGTTAGCTTTCTAATCTTATTGGCCTGTGTCTTCCTATATACATCAAAAATTCATCTCTCCCTCTCCCTCTCCCTCTCCCTCTCCCTCTCCCTCTCCCCCCCCCCTCTCTCTCTCTCTCTCTCTCTCTTTCCCTGTTTGTGTGCATGTGCATGTCCATGCACATATGCATTTATGTATGAGCTGGAATCATTCAGCAACAAAATTAAGAAGATGACTAGGTGACATTTTAAGATATTTCTAAATTATTCTATGACACACCGGATGTTAAAAAGAACATTTAGTTGATGATTCTTCACATCCTATATTTAAAGTGCCCCCAAGTATTCATTTTATGTTCTGTTCCTATATTTCTTATGCATCTAGTTATGTCAGAAACATTTATCATGACTTTTAGAAATACAATTCTGAGTGCTAATTTTCAGTCTGATGTAATTTTCATAGCCTTTGTCTGGCTGTTCCTCTTGACTTTGTAAAATCTCATTTCATATGACCTGTGTCATGAGTTGTTATATAAAATAATAGCCTAATATCTATGTGGTATATATTTTTTCATCTTTTACTGTCATCATAATAGCATTTCATGCTATCTCTACTGGCAGTGGACTTCAAGAAAAGATATAGATGAGTGAATTATTTTTGCAAATCAAGAGTGTCGGGGTGGAGTTTTGTGGCAATATTTTTTTTCTACTTTCTACCCCAGGGTCTCTAACACTGCACTCTTCTTAAAATTAAAAATACAAGTTCCTATAAAACATTATTGATCACAGAAAGTGAAATAAAAAGTGGGCATAATGAAGTGGGCATATTGTATTAATATCTGAAAAGAGTATCTAGTAGGAAATTGAGTTCTAATAATATTAAATATCTCCTTGTTGTTTAGTTGTTTAAGCAAGCTTGTCCTGAATCGTGAAAGTTTTTGTTTTGTATTGTCACTCCTCTTAGCCACAAAAATACATTTTTTTTTCATAATGGAAGATTGTAATCTTGATGTTTATCTTCCTTGACCTTATTATTGTTTCAAAAGGGTATGTCAGTGTTTTATCACATGGGAACATCTGTTATACCATATGTAGAACAATGATAATGGCTTTTGTGAGGGTTAGTTCAGAGAAAGTCTCATTTTTCACCTGTACACATGGAGGGAAAGAGGAAAAGGAAATGGAAGAGAAACAGTTAATCTGATGAATTAACTACATTTTGTCCTAGAATTTTACAGCACCTATCTCATTAACTCTTCATAAAGGTCTATACAGTCAAGCAAAATTTTAGTACAATATTTTACTTCACACCTTTCAAATTACAATCAATCAACCACTCAACTTATTTACCTACCTACCTACCTGTATATGTATGTGCATGGATGCCTTCAAATCAATTTTTGACTCCTGGTGACATCTTGAGCAAGTCCTTGGATTTTTCCTGGCAAGTTTTTTTATTTTCCGTGCTTCTTTCCTAGGGCTGACAGAAGGAACTGGTCCAAGGTTACCCTTGTGGATTTGTGCCTAAAGGGGAACTGGAACTCACATTCTCTCAGTGTTTATCCTGATGCCTTAACCGCTACACCAAACTAGCTGTCTAAGAAATACTATCCTCAGTGAATTAAAAAAAACCAGCTGCCAAATATAAGATCCCCTACCACTGTGTAAGGGAAACGGTGGCTCAGTGGCTAAGATACTGAACTTGTTGATCAGAAAGGTCGACAGTTTGGTGGTTCGAATCCCTAGCATTTTGTAATGGAGTGAGCTCCTGTTACTTGTCCCAGCTTCTGCAAAGCTAGCAGTTCGAAAGCATGTAAAAATGCAAGTAGAAAAAATATGAACCACCTTTGGTGGGGAGGTAACAGCGTTCTGTGCGCCTTTGGTGTTTAGTCATGCTGGCCACATGACCACAGAGATGTCTTCAGACAGTGCTGCTCTTCAGCTTTGAAACAGAGATGAGAACCGCCCCCTAGAGTCGGGAATGACTAGCATATATGTGTGAGGGGAACCTTTATCTTTTACAACTGTGTAGCCCATGATTGGAAGCATGAACAAAGGAGAGAACTATACCTGGTTGCAATTCCAATAAGGAAAAAGACTGATTGACAGACTCTGCTGCTTAGAGATGGAAAAATGGAACTCTGCCTTAGGTTTTCCAGCATATGCCTGCAATTGCATTTCAAGTCAGTATAACCTTATTGCAGAAATGGCTTACTTTAAATTGAATGGAATAAACTAATTTCAGAAAATTCTTGCTCTCAGTAGAGAAGCTCATATTCAATGAATGGGCAGCAGTGTGTCAAGGGCTGTGCAGTTGTAACCCTTTGTTTGTACAATGCATCAAGGTTTCAGTTAAGAAAAACATGACAGTAACTATTTCCTATTATTTCAACAATCTTTAACTATATAATCCAACCATATAATTTGGAAATGGGTGGGCATACATCATAGCTTTGCTCATATAAATTTATAGGCTGCCCATCTTACCTCAAGATAACTCTGGGTGGCTCACAGTTATAAACAAATGAAACTCTATACACTAAATGTCAGGTTTCCGAAAGATGTCCTAATTAACTTATGAGCCTCAAGCCAAGTTTCAAAAGAAACCCAGTCATTTATTAGGAACAACATCTTGGCAATATCCACATGGAGTCATATCTAACCACAGTTTAATTATGGCTGAACTTTACCCCTATTTCTCCCCTTCCCTAAGTATGTGTCATAAATCACATTCACCAAGAGGTTCTGCAGCAGGTTGTAAAATTTCGTGCCTAACAAGCCTGCTATAGTAATCTGAGATCCAATTCTAGCCAAAGGTATGCCTGGAATTCTCTCCCCCCTTTCCTCCAATATCAACTTGATAACAGACATGGAAATGCTTTACAAGTTGACACTAAAAACATGAATAAGTTACTACAAAATCCAAACACTTTGACCCAATTCAAAGATGAGAAGGGCAAGAGCAGGATGAGGGGTTGGTGGGATCCATTGTTAATTTATCAAATCCAATGTGATGCTCCCCAACATAGTTTGAAACAATCCAGAATGACTTCATTTGGGTTTCTCCTACTATATTGTATAGAAATTATTAGGGTTTTTGGTACATTGAGATACTTTGTTAAAAACTTGAAAATATCAAGAATTGCAATGAACTAAGACAGCCATTGCAAAGCAGTACTTTACCAAGATGTAAAATATCAAATGTCTCTGAAAACCGTTACGAGTGCAGCCTCTTTTCTTTACATAGGATTAAAAATCTTTTTTTACTGGCAGCAGGAGAGATGAATTTCAGACATGTATTTTAAAGCATCTGCTAATCCTTTGACCTAATAGGGAAAAGCCTTACTTCAAAATTCAACCAAACAATTTGCCAGCTTTGTGTTTTAGAATTTCTCTGATAGATACATTATTTATTGTATTTTGTCCAAGTGTCAATACATGGTTTTAAGTTCTCTGTTTATACATGTGCAAATATTTAGTTAACAGTTCTAATCCAACATAAATGTTCAGGTTGAAACAGGATTTCCCTGGTGAAACAGATGTTATAGCTCAGTAAACTCAGTAACTAATGATTAGAGAATAGGATCTAAATAAAAACAAACAAATGTGAATGGCAAAATGCTAATTACAGAATTTACCATTGATAATAATGTCTTAAACAAAAATGAATGATTTTCTAAAGATGGGACCAAAGGTGGGTTGCTTCTGGTTTGGCCAAACTGGTAGTGGCAGCAGCGGGAGGCTCCACCCACCCACCCGGATGCTTCTGAGCATGTGCAGAAGCTTCTGTGCATGCACAGAAGCATTGTGTGCACAAGCACACACGAGCATGAGCATGGATGAACCAGTAGTAAACTGGTTAGCAACCCACCTCTGGATGGCACCAATCATCTCTTTGTTGTTTGTTTTAAACTTCTAGTGGCTATAGAAAACATATAATATAGTATTTTGCTAAAGCTAAAATTCATCTACCAAACAATGAAAATTGAACAGGGCTATCCATTAGAAGCTGGGACTTGAGACAGGGTGTTCTTGATTAAGGAACATATTACTTATGTACAAGTAGCCACAGTTAGAACTCAGTCTAGTGTAAAGACTCAATGTGTCAACACAAAGTAAAGGTCAATCAGTCTGTTTCTGGCTTTTATGAGTTTTGTAATTTCATAAGATTCTCTTGGTTTGTTTTATTAAATCTCGTTTTGTGAATCCCTTTAATAAAAAAAAATCTACAACAGAAAGAAAAAAGGAGAAAGAGAAGAAAGGAGGAAGATCAGTGAATGATCAAAAATTGCTAAAAAAAAAAAAATGGGCAGTTTGGCACCAAATATTGAAAGTAAGATCAAAAGCTAGTAAAGTCATAGATAACTTTTTGTGGGAAGGTTTCTCCTACTCTTTGTCAAATCATTATCATCACTTCTAACTATGAGCAGAATCAATAAGAGGAATTTCTTCAAGTGGCATAGAGTTAAAGTAAATGTAATTAACTAAAAAAGAGTGAAGAGTTCCAGGGCACTAAAGAAGCCCTTTCCAAGCACATGAACAACAAATATAATTATAAATGTGATAAATAAATTTTATATAATTGTAAAAGCACCTCCAAGCCTCCTGACCTCACCAATACAGCTGACTTCAGTGCTGTGGCCTCATAGTAGCCATTGAATAATTGACTGGCACATCAGTTGTCCCTTTGTGGCCTGCAGTTAAAATAATTCTGATTTGCAAGTTGTATACGCCTGGTATAAGCTGTTGACTGACTTTTTTATTATTAAGTTGTGAGCAACAATATTCATAACAACCCTGGCATAAAGTTAACATGATGTTTTAACTAATTATCCACCCAGTATTATCGGGTGATGTCTGTCCTTTGTGCTCAAAAAGACCCATGACATCTAACAGGTTGTGGGCAGTCCATGATGTTTCCACGGGTGGCTGGTAAGGCAAATACGGGCACAGAATGTTCTGCTACACATCGGGCAGACATGTGTGGATACCATTGTTGCAGCATTTGCAGTTCTGGCTTTGCAGCGTGCTCACTTCTCTTGTGCTATGGCTGTTCTTCTGTCCTCAGAGGTCTGCCAGCCTTGGTGGATCAGTGTGTGCCATATCAATCGATCTTGTGCCAGGGTTTCCCAGGAGGTGGTGTCAATATCCAGGGACTTGAAGGAGGCTTTCAACATGTCTTGAATGTCTCACATTTTCGGTGTGCGGCGAACCGGTGGTAAAATTATGTGAACCCCTTCTCTGGAGATAGTAGAACTATCCAATATGGTGGGGAAGAGGGTTATTTGTGAACTCTGACCATCAAACAAATGGAAATGGGCAATCAGAGGAAGGAATAGTGAGATTCCAAGGAGTAAAGGAAAGAGAAAACGGAGACAGAAGAAGTATGAAGGTTGATGTTGCCAAGTCTGGAAGAAAGAAATAAAAGCAGACATTATCAAAATAGAGCGGTGTCCTCCATATCCAAGGCTGAAAAAATGAGTGACAAACCATATAAGTGTGAAAGAATGAGACATAAATTTAAACCCTGGAGCTCTTATATACAGTTGGCTGGATTGCTATATTCTGTAGTAGTTGATCTTGTATTGGCAATAAAAGCAACATACCTATCTGAGCCCGATGCTCTTAGCACCTAAATGTTGATTGAGTTTCAAAAACAGAAAATTCATTGTTGTGCCCTGAATGAAATTCTGACATGAGGGTCAAACAAGATAGATTACTCTTCAGTATTGGAAAGACAGTGCAACCTCAGGTTTACAATCAATATGTGCTCACTTTCTATTTATGAACTTGCTCTTTTTCAATGCAAAGGAAAGACTGATCAATGTTATTATGCCTTTGAAGCTGGATTAAATGACATTTATAGGTAACATAATATCCTTTATTTCTTTCCTTTAAGTGTTCATTGGTTTTCTTTCTTTTTCTATCTTTCTTTTAAACAGAGAGATATTAACACCACCAAATAAATTTATTAGTCCATATTTTCATACGTTCCCATAGCAATCTAGATGATACGGATTCATATTTGCTGACATATTACCTCTTTCATTTATAATTAAATCTGAACTTTCACTTTCATATTTATATTCATCAATTCCACTCCAGAAGATCAGACTGTCTTAATTCAGATCACTTACATCTTTCCTTCTTTTTAGTTTCAACAATATACAACACGGTCTGTTTTTATTTTACTTCATTAATTTATGTTATTCACGTTTAATCTTCTTAAATCCCCAAATGCAATCTTCCATATGCCACGAAGATTAACAGATGAGCCTCTAGATGAACTTCTATCAACCTAATGGATTTGGTGAAGTTCACAATAAAACAAGATAAAACTGGGCACAATATATACACAAAAGCAAACATAACAGGCATCAACAGTACACTAAGGATACTCATCCATCTCCAACTAAGGCATGGGAGAACAACCAGATTTTCAAAGATTTATGGAATGCTACCAGCTGTCACGGTTCCAAATAGTATCCAAAATTAAATCAGAGTCCAAGGCAAAGCATTTCTCAAAGTTCCAAATTATTAAGACAGCCATGTTGGCACATCTGGGAAAACTGAATCTGAAAGCTTCCGGTTTTCCCCACCCAGTTGAAAGTTTGAGATCTTGCCTTCACACCCACAAGTCCATCACATGGTCCAATCTTCCCCTACCATGCTGACAGTTCCACCCATCCAGTTCTGGTCAGGTGCAGGGTGCAAAGAGAAAGGATGACCTTGGCTTTCTAGAAAGAATTTTGTTATGGCTCCATAGCATCTAACTCAGTACAATCCCCCCTCTCATTTTCCCAAAATAGAAAATGTATAGTAGAATAATAGAAAGTGTGGCAGGCCAAAAATCCAAAAGAAAAGATGGCTGAAGGCCTGACACCAGGTGGGAAACACATTGGTTTTAGCAGAGGTCTCATCCTGAAAAGAAAGCACAGTTGCTGACAGAAGATATATTTAATTAAAGAGATTGGGAGTACACTAATTCTCTCTTCATACATTGGTTCAGTAGAGTTTATTGATTATAATTATCACCTTGAATTGCATACCAAAACAGACTAAAGACTAATGAAGTATTCAGGGCAAAGGTATCACATAGGCATACCAAAGCCAACACATCATATCCTGGGCTGTTACATTCTGGAGTAATTGATGCTTCTGAGTGAATCTGAAGACAATCCCATGTAGAGCATATTGCAATAGTCAAGCCTTGAAGTGGCTACAGCTTGAGTGATGTTGTGGTCAAAACCTAGCTCGCTTAGACAACCAAATCACTGTGAAGATAAACATAATTTTATTTGCGGGCATATAAGTGATAATAAGTATAGAATTATTCTAGAAGGGTTTGTCAGCCAGTTACAAATCCAACTGGTAGTGATACTGTCTATCCCACATTTTCTAGTTTACCAAGAAGTAGGTCGGGGTCTACTTTGACAAAAGCCTACCTGAAGTCTAAGTATAGTATGTCCACAGCATTTCTAGTCTACTAATTTAGTCACTTTTTCATCATTCTAAGTGGACACCAGATGGCCATTATAAGATGCAATCAGGGCAGATGAATACCCTTATTAACACAAGACAATCCTAAATATAGATTCTTACCTGTGTTTATTTACCGTAGGTGCATGCCATGTCTTCTTTGAATGTCTCTTCAGGCATCTTTTCTAGTTCATCATCTCCTGGAGCTCCTCCATAAACTAAGGTGCACCCAGATCACTCTACTAACAAAGGTAACATAGAGTTCAAATCCCCAGCTATTCACTATTCTAAAGAGTGACTAGGGCCTTGGCCAACACACTTGTGAGATCACCAGGAAAAATATAATTACTGGATTCCCACTGAGTCCATTGGTCACCTGGAGTGGGACTCTTCACTAGGCACTCTCTGTTTCCCAATGGAGAGAGGGTGTCACCTCCTGTAAGTAAAATAGCAACCAAAGTGTGATTTCTCCATGATAATAAATTATTACTGTCCTTCATTACTGTATCACATATCAACAGATCTGGTGTATGTCTGCATGTATGTGTTGACCTACCAATGACTAATACAGATCTATAGCAGCCAAGGAGGCCACAAACCCGTGAACATCCTAGACCAGAGATGGTATTCAGCCAGTTCTGACAGGTTCTGGAGAACCGGTAGCAGAAATTTTGATTAATTCAGAGAACCAGCAAATAAGCTGGCCCATCCGCACTGCCTTCCAGACGATCTTCTTTTCAACAGGAGAACGGAGCTGGAAAGCAGGTTAGTGGTGTGGGGAGGAAATGAGGATTTTGCAGTAACCTTTCCCCAGGAGTGGGGAGGGAATAGGAATTTTGCAGTATTCTTCCCCTGCCAAGCTGACAAAGCCACACTCACAAAGCCACACCCAAAAACCAATTTCATGGCCACAAAGCCACACCCACAGAACCGGTAGTAAAAAAATTGAATCCCACCACTGTCCTTGATTCAATGCCATTAGGTGTCAGGTAAAGTTCCCAACAATAATATCTTTGGTTATCACCGATTCAATGATGGAATCCAGCAATTCAGGTGTCACTGGGCAACAGGGAGATAGCAGCAATAGCAGTAGACTTATATACCGCTTCATAGGCCTTTCAGGCCTCTCTAAGCGGTTTACAGAGAGTCAGCATATTGCCCCCAACAATCTGGGTCCTCATTTTACCCACCTCGGAAGGATGGAAGGCTGAGTCAACCCTGAGCCGGTGAGATTTGAACCGCTGACCTGCTGATCTAGCAGTAGCCTGCAGTGCTGCATTTAACCACTGCGCCACCTTGGCTCATATTAATGACTCCCCCAGTTACAAACCAGAATAACTCCAATCTGGTTGTCTGCAGAGAAGATCCTCAGAAAGCCTGTAACAAGACATTTCTTTGGGGTTTCATTTACTTTAGGCGCTCCCAGCTATTCAAATGAAAATTCTTAGAAGAGTCTTTAGCCTTGCTATTACATGGGAATAAGATATTTTTATGTGGCATTTTTCTGGTGTGTCTGCATTGTTCATAGCTACATAAACATGGTTACATAAAAAATGCCAACTATTTGAAGAATTGCAGGTAAATGTCCATAAAAACCCAGCCCCGACTTTTCAGATTGTTTAGGGTCTTGTTACAGGCTGAGATAGGACTTAATAGTAGATCTGGGTATACTTTCCATAGACCCTCTAGTGTTCCATCTTAGATGTGCAAGGAAGTGCACTATTAGTTCTTACTTTAGCAATATTTACAATGAAAAAATATGAGAACTCTTGCCATGTCACAGAATAGGAAGTCCTAGACTAATATGTAGTATGCTCTGTCTGATAAGCAGAGCATATTACTTATGTACTGAATTAAATTTCAAGCTCTTCCTCATCCATCATTCATCAGCCATGCATTCATGATAACCCAGGCTCGCAAAGAATTCATGACACAAATTGTTGATAACTGGTATCATCAGCAGAATAGTGCAACAAGCTGCAAAGACATGGCATCTGAAGCAATGTGATGCATCATTCAAGAAGGCACAGGCTTTTTAATGTAAAAGCTTTTCTATAATGGTGAATGTTTTGCTGTAATTGCATATTTTGGCAAGTCAATTATTCATTGGTATATATTGGCCTAAAAGCATATATATGCTTTTATATAGTCATCACTCTCCTTCTGCCCCTCTTTTCCATCAGTGCACCATACAGAAAGCCAAATTACTTTGTCTAATGATTATAACATGATGTTTTGATGCTCTTACCTGGTATTGACAATTGTGAAACACTACAAAGAAGATCACAACATTCCAAGAAGATTAACATTCATTTTTATACTATTCTGCTGCTAGATATGACATCAGCTCCATCTTCTGAGTTATACCAGAGAAGCAATTATGTCCCTTCCCAGTGTTTTAGCCACTGATATTGCTGTCCATCAAATGTAATATTATGGATTTTATCCCATGAACTGGTTTATATTCTTCCTGTTGTTCTGGCATTCTGAGTCTCTGATACCCTGTTAACCTGCAAGCTATACTAGCAAGGAAATCACCAAGACAGCATATGATGATAGGATTATTCAGGATTATTTTTTTAAATTTTGCATAATAGGACCTTATAATCAAAACTGAAATACTTTATTTATTTTGTATTGCTTTTAATATTTTTAATGGCAAAAGTTGAAAACAAAATACAATGATAACAATGCATGCATTGTCAAAACAACAACACTGAAAGTGTTTTTAATGAAAAAATACAACAAAGAAAAAGTATAATACATCATTTTAGCTATAGTTACCATTCTATATGTTGTTATCTAACCCAATTATTATTGAAGTACATAAAAATTGAAAATACAGGAAAAACACATTTTTTTAACATATCAGCCATCAGAATGTCATTTGCAGCTTCTGCTGACAAAGTCCTACATATAAAAGAGAGATGAGGTTTTGATAGAGCAAGCCTTCCTTTTAAGAAAGCAATTACAGGACTGAGTGAAAATGAGAATCCAAGGGTCAGCCAAGTTAGCAATAAGAGTTCCATTGATCAAAGGACAAAAAGGAAAGAACTATTCAGAATGTCAGTTGGGTCTGAATCCAAGAAATTTATCCTACAGTACAGGTCAAAGGGCCAAACAGGGACAAAAAAAAGCAGCAAGATTTGCATTTGTACTAAAAGAAGAAAGGAGAGCTAGTTTGGTTTATTGGTTAAGGCATTAGGCTATGAAATGGGAGACGGTGAGTTCTAGTCCTTTGTTAGGATTAAAGGATTAAAGCTGGGTGACTTTAGGACAGTCATTCAGTTTTGATTCATTAATTCTTTTGCATTTAAATTTTTGGAGATGCTTTCTATTGTTTTGTTTTCCTTCCCCTTCAATCGTCTTCAAATTCCTACCGTTTTCTTGGACCTATTTTTCAGCCCTAGGAAGGAGGTAATTGGAAACCATTTCAGAAAAAAAAAACTTGCCAAGAAAACTGTAGGACATCGAACATGATTGAATGGGAAGGGGGTGGGAGTGAAAGACATCTCCAAAAGTTCAAATGCAAAAGAATTAATGAATCAAAATTAAATCTGTCAATCTAGTGGGCAGAGATGAAACTCAAATACTTTGGCCACCTAATGAGAAGGAAGGACTCACTGGAGAAGAGCCTATGCTGGGAAAGATTAAGGGCAAAAGAAGAAAGGGACGACAGAGAATGAGGTGGCTGGATGGAGTCACTGAAGCAGTAGGTGTGAACTTAAATGGACTCCAGAGGATGGTAGAGGACAGGAAGGCCTGGAAGAATATTGTCCATGGGGTCATTATGGGTTGGACATAACTTAGCAACTAACAACAACAAAGTGGCAGAGAGTAATGAAACTGGTTAAATCAATATAACCAACCAGGAGCAGAAAAGTACTCCCCTATGTCAAGGGAGCTTTTAGATGGAAGACCTGTTCCATTTTATTTGGTTCTTTTGCTTTTCATTTCTAGAATACCCAAAGGAAAGTTGGAGAATCAGAAGAATATCACCATCTATGGAAATGTGGAGATTGATCAAATTACAAATTATATTTGTCCGTTTTTGGAAAACAATATTATAGAGAGGCTTAAATTTTATCGTCTTACTCCTAGGTTTCTTTATTCTGTTGAGTGTTTATGCAGCATTCATTTCCCTTTCTCCCATTGGTCTTTAACTGTAATCAACCTAATAAACTCCTGAATCTTCTGAATCTTCTGAAATCAGCAGTCTCTTTCTGTTAGGGAATCTGTTAGGGAATATGAGCACCATATAGACCCAACAGAGACTTCATTTTCTTAGAATCCTGCAAAAAAATCAGGTAGAAAATCAGATGGCTGAAGACCTCTTTCTATCGGTCCATGACAGAAAATGTCCTCATATATTGCATTACAGTTTAACTGCTGTGGACAGGAAGGCACTACAGAGAGTGATCAATTCAGCACAAGAAACCATTGGTTGCCCTCTAACACCACTGGATGACATTGCCAGATCTCGCTGCTTTAGCAGAGTAAGGAAGATACTCAGAGATGATTCACACCCTGGTTAGTGTTTCTTCACACTTCTATCATCGGGCAATAGCAATAGCAATAGCAGTAGACTTATATACCGCTTCATAGGGCTTTCAGCCCTCTCTAAGCGGTTTACAGAGAGTCAGCATATTGCCCCCAACAATCCGGGTCCTCATTTTACCCACCTCGGAAGGATGGAAGGCTGAGTCAACCCTGAGCCGGTGAGATTTGAACCGCTGAACTGCTGATCTAGCAGTAGCCTGCAGTGCTGCATTTAACCACTGCGCCACCTCGGCTCTTGGGCAGAAGACATCAAAGCATAGCCAGCTGAATAAATAGGTTTAAAAATAGTTTCTATCCTTGGGCTGTCAGACTCTTAAACATAACCACAATCACTCCATGAACACATGGAAATGTATGACTAGTTTTTTTTTTCTTTTTCTTCTTTCCCCCTAATTACTTGCATAGGGATTATTCTTTATACTATTAATGTTGTTTGTATTTGTTGTCATGGATTGCACCAGTGACGCTAAAACCAATTTCGTTGTACACATGATGTACGATGACAATAAAGGCTATACTATACTATATTCTCAATTTTTGCCCCTAATGATTATTCTCACTGTTTTCTGCTTCCTTTGCCTTTTAAAAAAAACTTTATTAATCCATTTCTAACTCAGCAGCTTTCCAGTTTCATCATGCTAGAATTCATCTTTCAAAGCATACTAAAAATATCTTGAGGATAGGTGAGGGGGAAAGGGTTCCAAATAGCATCCACAATTAAATCAAAGTCCAAGGCAAAGCATTCCTCAAAGTTCCAATATATTAAGAGAGCCATGTTGGCACATCTGGGAAAACCTGAATCTGAAAGCTTCCCAGTTTTCTACATAGTTGAAAGTTCAAGTTCTTTCCCCTACAAGTCCGGGGGTCCGGGTCCAATCTCCCTTTGCCATGCTGGCAGTTCCACCCATCCAGTTCCAGTCAGGTGCAGACGTGTAAAGACAAAGGATGGCCTTGGCTTTCTAGAAAGAATTTTGTTATGGCTACACATCATCCAATGCCATATAATCCCCCTTCCCATTTTTCCACAATAGAAAATGCATAGTAGAATAATAGAAAGTGTGTAGAAAGTGTGACAGATCCAAAGGAAAAGATGGCTGCAGGCCTGACACCTGTTCAACTAGGACATGAAGCCCTAAAAGCCCTATGGAACTAGTGAAGATTCATAAAATAATTCATCTCTGGAAAGCAATTCAGTGAGTGGGGGTGCTTCCTTTATTCCACGGAACTTTTCAAACCCTTATATTCAATTGAATGTAATTCAAAATATATTCTAAAAGACACTGATTTTATTTTTTTTTCTTTTCCCCTAAAAGAAGATGCACTCTCCCTCTGTAGCAGATCTCTGAACACACCTTCAAACTCTTCCCAAGAGTATATTATCTTCTGGAGCTATTGACAGAACAATGCTCACTTTTAGCCAATAAAGTGTCTTTGATATACTTTTATGTCTACTGAGTACATACGAGCACACACCGAGAACACATACATATTGCTTAACCTTTTGGAACATCCTCACATCATTCCTCTTGCTGAAAAGCACAAATTTTGAGTTCAGTGAAGGATATTTCATTACCTCCTGGGAAAGTTGATTGGCTTTCCCATCTAAAAATTGGAATTCTTCCATGCCCTTCATAAGTGCAGCTTTTTTATTTGTTCTTCAAACAGCTCAAATTATGCTTGCTGTTAACAACAATAGAGCAAATGGGCATAGATGGACTTCTCATAAATTGGTTACACTTTCCCTGAGCCAATTTTTCAATATTCTAATCTCACAAGTGGACTTTGAAAGCTACCTGCTTGCTCTGATAAGTACAGAGTTGTGCTCAAGTTTAAAACCACAACTATACCCAACTGTGCTACTTAATATCAAAAACTATCTGTCTTTTTCTGTAAATCTACCCAGGAATGTTGTATTTCTTGAGTTTAATATTAATCCTTTGATTTCTAGCTCTGAGGGTTGGTGTAAAATGAAGCCAGCTCCAATCCCCTTCAGCCAGGGGTGGGATTTAGCCGGTTCAGATCGGTCTGGGCAAACTGGTAGCTCCAAAGATCAGCTGAGAGCAAACTGGTTCACTTCAACAATCAAGTGGGCCCGCCCACCCATTCCTGTGCTAAATTGACAGCACAGTCTGAAGCCCAGCTGATAGGCATGGTACAGCTGATTGCCATGCCTCAGATGTTTTACTCAGCAGGGCTGAAGTAGAAGGTAAGTTTTTGAGTTGTTGTACCTGCTCAGCAAACTGACTGCTACACCAATTGAATCCTACCACTGCCTTCAGCTGATACGATAACTTTGAACAAACTTCAGGTTTGAAGTATCTTGCTATTCTCTCCAATTATATTATTACTCATTCTACCAAAGAAAGTACCATACTGAGCATCTTCTCACAAATGACAAAGAATTAGCAGGACCCCATCCTGAAAACAAGCCATGTCTAATTTAGGGTTACCAGCATTTACACCTAGTAAGAAGAAATAGGAAATGTGTCCTTTAATTGTCAAAGATATAATGGCGAACCTAACGCAAGTGTGCCACAGGTGGCACGCAGAGCCATGTTTGCCGGCACAGTAGCCCTCAGCTGCAGAACACATGTGCGTACTGGCCAGCTGATTTTTGGCCTTCTGAAGGGCCGGGGGAGGCCATTTTTGTCCTCCCCAGGCTTCAGGAAAG
Source organism: Thamnophis sirtalis (assembly GCF_051295495.1). Lineage (NCBI taxonomy): Eukaryota > Metazoa > Chordata > Lepidosauria > Squamata > Natricidae > Thamnophis > Thamnophis sirtalis. Next base: position 20,312,675 of record NW_028261391.1, read on the forward strand.
CCTCCAGAGCTTAGAGTGGGAGAAAAACAGGTCCAACTGGCCAACTGGAATGTCCATTGGGCCGTTTTTCACCCACTCCAGGCTACAGAAAAGCCTCCAGAGTCTAGAGAGGGTGAAAAACAGCCCAACGGACATTCCGGTTGACTGGGGAATGCCGTTTTCACCCTCCCCAGGAAAACCTCCAGAGCCTGGGGAGGGTGAAAATTCCCCCTCCGTGCCAGGATCACTCATGCATGTGCGGGTGGGGGGATGGTCGTGCACACCTGTGCAGATTGGTGGGCACACACGTGTGCATGAGAGCGTGCACACACACAATTTTGGCACACCTTTAGAAAACGGTTAGCCATCACTGCCATAGAATGAATATACACACATGCATACATGCATAAATACACAGAAATCCTTACCAGCAACATCTAATTTTAAAATTGCTCATATCCACTTTATAAGTATGATCATATCCATATTTTCAGTAGGACATCCACATTCATCTTTTTTATCCAAAACACAAGATAATTAAGGAGTTCGATTGAGATCAGGAACTCATTTCAGCATCGAAAACATCTCAGAAGCCATCCAGAAGCCATCATCATCAGGTGGCATCAGTGTAGCACACAAACCAACTAAAGGCCTTACAAACATCTTAAGTAAACCAAAAGACCATGTACCCTCTTCCAGTAACCCAACTAGGTTTGTGGACCTGGGCTTCCATCAGATTAGATTACAGTAAAGTCCTAGGATTTTCAATATATCTATTCTGACATGAGAAATCAACTGAGTTTTAGCAGCTCAAATGTGGTAGTCTTAATCTTATACACAGATGTACCAGTGGTGGGATTCAGCCAATTTACACCACTTCAGTACAACCGGTTGTTAGCTTTCTGAGTAGTTTGATGAACTTGTTGGAAGAAATCATAAGGACAGAGAACCAGTTGTTAAATTATTTGAATCCCACCACTGAGATGTACACAGAAACATTCACAGTGCAGGGCCTCACATCATATCTGTTGGCATAATTTTCAGCTTTTAATAGTGATATTATTGCTTTTGGACAGTGGCTTTAGAGCTCCTTCTGATATGAATTCTTCAAAGCTGAAGCTTAATCCAGTCTTTATTACTTCTTTATGTGAGTTCTTAATAGAAATGAGATTCTAATAGCCAGAGTCTCAATACTCTACTTTCAAAGCATTTGCAAAATTTCTTCTGCCTAGAGTTTAAATTAAGATATTATAAAATGATAAGGGATGATGGGAACCCTGCTTTTTATAAAACTACAGTGTCTTGTCTTTTATTTAACTTGGAGTTAAGTGTCATTAAGCAATGGGATACTTTTTTTTAAACAAATACATATAATATTTTTTTATTTATTTGTTAATTTGTTATGAAAATTTGGTATCTTTCACACAACCTTATATAACATAGAATGAGAATTTGAAAAATAACTGGAGGTGATTTTTTTAAAATGAATTTTATAATTAAAATGGGTTACACTGTATAATCAATTTTAATTTTGATTAAAATTTAATCCCCTATTTAATGTCATGTTTTATAGGATCTACTTATACCTAGATATTTATAAATCTATTCTAACTCTACAACATAAGTGATTTTGATGGTTTATAATTCTGATTATGGTCACCTGTTCCTTCATTATGTTTTTTTTTTTTAAATTCATCTGATAGTAGCAGTAATAATTGCAAAAATAATATTTTCTATAAATATTATATGAAACTGCAATTTTTCATAAGGAAAAAAAAAGCAAAGATGAGTTTGTGATTGTTTCACAAACATAGAAAAAATCTTGCCAGACTTAAGACTCTACTATTCAATTTTGTTGTTGTTGTTTTGTTTTGCTTTCATTTCAGGACTTCTTTTGCCCCTCAGTTTAGATTTCAATTCTGCAGGGTCTTCTTCCAAAGGACTTATTGAGCCTGACTTTACTTAGATTTTATTCAAAATCACTAAATTTGGTGGGACAGGTCTGATTGAAAGGCATACAAATTGAAAGTGAGTGATTCTTGAGATAGCAAGCTTCTTAAAATGTCTTCTAAAATCTTCTAAAAGTCTCCATGTGTGTGTCTGTTTGTGGGTGCATATGTACATGAACAGAGAAACTGGGAAAACCATTTCACTGAAACTTGCTCATAACATTTGAATTATGTAGCTTTATGACCCTTCTTTCTCTTTCCCCTCCCCCATTCATAACATGTTTTATAGAATCAGGACAATGGCTGAACTGTTAAAGATGCAAGACCTGAGTGCTGAATAGTGGGGTGAGCTCTCATTCCTGCCCACCTAGCATTTTGAAAACACACAAATGTGAGTAGGTAGATAGGTATCACTTTGGTGGGTAGGTGCACAACTTTACTATGTGAAACAACCCAGGAGCAATAACAGCAAATAGAATAATAAATAGTGGTTGGTTTTATCTACAAACTAATATATATTATACATACACAAACTATAGGCAGATTTTTTAAAAAATCAGTAAATTACAGCAGGGAAGAACGCACGGCAAGAGAGACGCCCTAACAGAGCCTCTTCTTATTATACAGATTCTTAAAGGGATAATGCCCCAAAAAATCTTGCTGTCTCATTCCCATCATTATATCATCGCATCATTCCACTACCCTGACATTTGGCATAGAGCCATGCTAGTCATATGACCACAGAGAATGTCTTCGGACAATGCTGGCTCCCTTTGCCAAGAAACAGAGATGAGCACTACACCCTAGAGTCGGACACAACTGGACATGGAATCCTTTACCTTTTCTTATAGAATCAACTCTATAAGGCTCTGGCTTTGAATCTGCTACAATATCAAAATCCCAGCATCGAATTGAGCTCTTGCAAATTCTCTGCAAAGTTGAAAACCTAGTGAAAAAAAATGTATATTTTCTCGGGGGGGGGGGGAATTCCCAAGGAAAATGGACAAGCAAAACCTCAAGCAGATAATATATATCCACCAAGAGAAGCAAAACAACATGACCATCATAACATTAGCGATGCTTTTACAGTATATGGGAGTAGAAATGAAAGCTCCCCATGACAAGTTCCTCCTAGATCCACATAAGAACCCTGATTAGATTAGGTTAGGATTCTAATGAACCAGGAAGGAGGAAGATAAAAGTCAGGCACAGACATTGTATCAAACATAAATGTATTTTCTCATTGCAAAAAGCCCTTTCAAGGGTGAAATAGGTCTAGTCATGGGATTTCATGGCAGATACTAAAAGGAGTTGTAAGGGACTATTTAAAGATAAAGTCAAGGTAAATTGATTTTTTTAATAAGAGTAAATCATTCTTCCTTGTTTCAGTATGTACAGAACAGCTTTGGGGAAATAGGGAAAGAAAAATGCTTTCATTGGCTAGAAATGATAAAAAGAAATACATTTCAATTCATTGAAAGGAACATAATAAGGGGAAGGGCAACATGGAATGAATAAATGAATGAATGAATGGATTTATGGGAAATTCTGATTTCCAATAAGATGGCAAGGTTTTACTCCAATTAAGGAGGATGTCATTGGCAAGTCAAGATTTTCAAGAAAAAGACATGATTAAAGGAGCTTCTCAGAAGCAGGCCTATCATAAAACAGAATTAGCTATATAGCTACATAGGCAGTCTTCTCTGTTATTTGGAAAATAATATTGAAACAATATTTTTTTTCCAATCTGGAGTATAAGCTTTCTCAGCAGTAATTCCATACTGCTTGGCATCTGAAAATTAGTCTCTCCTGAAATAAGGAACCTCAAGATAATTTTGGCAGGTTTACATTGTCAGCATATATGTTATTTTTATTTTGACCAAATTTGTGCACCAATCTAGTCTTTCTGAATCTCCTGAATTTAAACAAACAAACAAACAAATAAATAAATAAGTAGGAGCAACTAATTTCCACTCTTTTCAATATGTGGAACTTTAAAAAAAGTAAACCAAATAAAAATTATAATTTGCAAAATTTCTGTCAGTAGATTAAAAACCATCAATGACTTAGTAAAATTCTAAAGAAAATCAAGATTTTAAAAGACAGGATTAAAAAAAATCATATCAAATCCAAGCAACAGTAGCAATCTAACTGAAAGTTTGGAAAAATTGAATTGGTTTAACTTGATGTTGAAAAATCAGGGGCTTTGCTCCCTCAGTAATTGAAGTATAGAGAGTATTCTACAATGGGGCAATTCAAATGCCTCCTTCTGGTTACTGAATAGAAGTATCTAGCTAATTACTTTTAAAGAGCTATTCTCATAAGTTTTACCTCAAGAAAAAATATACACAAAAATATCTAAAGAAAAAAAAAAAGGGGGGGGGGAATATGTAAGATTAAAAGGGCTTCCAAAAAGGTGCAAACCAAGAAGAGAGGGGAAAAAAGTATATCTATTAGGAAAAATGCATCACAAATACATATTTATTTTTATGCAGATCTTTCTTGCAATACTTTGCTTTAAATTATTGAACTTCACAAAGTCCAAATTCTGTATTCTTCTAAAATGATACTGTTTGCAAACCTTGAAACCAGACATGCATTTAATCACACTCCTTTTTAAATTTTATCCGTGACATTACATAAAAAGTAAAAGCACCTTGTAAGGCTAATTTTATTACTTAATTTATTGATGTAATCAATAAATTATATAGCCACCCAAGTTAATATTACTCTGGGCAGCTTGCAATTTAAAAACTGAAATAAAAACTCATTTAGACACTGCAATGAATTTTGCAGCCAAGAACATCCTTAGTCTCGTTAAAATTCCTTTTCATGTTCCTAAATTCAGTGCCTTTTGAAATCAGAGCTATTGATGCTTTATGGAAAGATATCCTTTAGCTCACAGCGGTAGCATTTGACTATTTATGCCATCAGGTTTTTATAGATGCCCACTATTTTAAATAAAAGCTTTGGCTCATGTCATTTAACCAGGTTGCTTCCAAATGTTAATCTTTTTTTCATTTGCAAACAGAATTATATTCAACACACCTCATCACTATAAACATACAATGAATTCTATTATACCACACTGGCAAAATTTCCAGATGGCAGCCATTTTGAAAGAGGACTCTCAATGCATTCCCCAAATGTCAAAATATGTCCACTACCCAATAAGGAATCAGTTCATTTTAGTGACTCTTAAAGCAATTTTTTTCAGGTTCACAGATCAAAAAGGTCCGTTTTAATGAATTACAGACAAGTTCTATTCTTAAGTGAGATGCAAAAAAAAATCTTAATAATTTTCCTAACACGGATAATCTTAATTGCTAATTCTATGCTTTTTATATAAATATATTTTATTCTAAATGGTCTAGATTATTGCATAGTATTGCTTTTTTTAATTAGCAAACTGTGCCTAGGATAGTCATGTCTGGGCTGATGACAGATGATGTAATGAAGGCTGCACTGAAGGGCAGTATAGGATAGAGTGCTAAATAATATAATTTGAATTATTTTAAATTGGTAGGAGAATGCAGATAGATTATCTCCTTGGCATCTTAAGGTTATGAGCAAGACTGCTGATGACAGTTCACAGTATGCAATTTATCTGAATTTTCAAAAAGCCATTCATAATATGCCATTGACAGGAAACTACCGGATTCACTGGGTAAACCTCAGAGATTGATAACAGTTTAGAGAGATGAATAGTTGTCTGGCTTCAAAAAATGAAAGTGCAAGCTTTGATCCTAAGTGATAAAGAGAAGAAGCTTTTGAGTAATTTCTCCTTATGAACTCAAAGGATAGCAGAGAAAAATAATGCAGGGGTGAGCATGCAGGGAGAAAACCTTGTCCTTGTGTACACTTGATTTCACAGTGGGTGTCAGGCAAAAATAATCAGGAGCACTCACTGAGTTCAAAGTGCAGAAGAGTTTATTATTGCTATTTATACACAAGAATCTAGTCAACTAATGGTCAAGGCTGAAAAACCACCTTTGGGACAGTCAAAAGCAGCTAAATTGGTGCTAGAATAAGAATCAATGGAATTCACTGGAGGGTCAGACTTGGGTCTCTTGTGGCATTATAATGACTGCAATGATTCATTTAACTTTGACTTCCAACTCAACCTGTTCTTTTCCTACAATGAACTTGTGTAAATGTTGTACATGCTTGGAACTATATAAACCCATTACACATTAGAATCAGCATGAGTTGAGATGATACTCAGGTGTGTGGTTTATTTCTTAATCTAATCCTTATATTTAGATTTACCTATGACTTTTGTAAGTATATTTTCTATCTATCTATCTATCTATCTATCTATCTATCTATCTATCTATCTATCTATCTATCTATCTATCATCCATCCATCCATCCATCCATCCATCCATCCATCCATCCATCCATCCATCCATCCATCCATCCATCCATCCATCCATCTATCTATCTATCTATCTATCTATCTATCTATCTATCTATCTATCTATCTATCTATCATCTTATCTATTTATCGTATTTATAAAACACACAATTACCCAGATCGGATGTTTTCCTAAAGAATTTTTTTTCCGAAGCTTGCTTTTTCTCCATAAGTATATCTAGCATTTAATTATGTTTTATTAGTTTGTTTGCAACTTTACTAAATATTCATCAGAAAATGATGAACACTATTAACTTCGGCCACAGTGGAATTCATTTTAGCATATCATATCAGTTTGATTCCCTAGAACTCTGTGGAAGATTTCATTTGCTTCTTTTAGGGGAGTGCATAGTTTATGGGTTTTTTTGTGTGTGTATGTAATATCAAATGCTTTTAATATTTCTCCTGTTCCCATATGGACACAGTTAAGTGGATTAAGCAAGCAAGTTCTTAGATGTTGTGTTTAAATGAAGTCCTTAGATAGCATTTCTGCAATATTGTTCAGTATTCTTAAACAATAGATGTTTTACTTTTGTTCAATAACTGTTCTATAAAACAGGCCAATTTACAAGAAACCCTCCTCCTTAGAAAGAGAGAGGGAGAAAGAGAAAATGAGTGAGTGAGTGCTGGACTAGAAATTTTTAAAAAATAACAACAATCCTGAGTTCTAGTCTTCCCTTAGATATGAAAGACGGTAATTTTGTGTCAAAAATTCTCTCTCAGCCTAATTGACTTCATCTCTTGTTATGGAAAAAATAGGAAGCATGTCTGCAAATATATAGAGATCTATAATCAATGCATGCATAAGTTAAACCCAGTTAAACCCATTAACTAGATTTTCCAAGTATAAATGTATTGTATGTATAAATGTATATGTATATTGTATAAATGTGATACATTTATACATACTGTAAAGGTTTTTTACAGCTTTAAAACTTTTTTATAGCTTTAATTCTCAGTGAATAAACAATACTTCTTTAGGAAATATGACATCACCTTCATTGCATCACATTCCAGGTAAATATTTCACTACATGTTATTGCGTATAGACACTCATTCATTCGTTTTGCTCAAATTGATCGAGAGAGAGAGAGAGAGAGAGAGAAAGAGAGAGGGAGGGAGGGAGGGAGATCCAATTTACAGGAGACTTGCAACACAGATCTGAAATATATTTTGATTTAATCTATCAACTAGAAAAGTGCAGCACATAGGAAAATGTCTATACCTTCCACTTAACTCATTAGGATCAGTAGTAGCAGGCAACTGTGGAGAACTTCAAAGGCACTTTGGTTCCATCAGTTGTTGATCAAGCATATTTTCTAAGAGAAGAACCAAATGGAAACAGTACTCTCCTTCAAAGCATTGCCGTGACCATTGTGCTTCAATTCACATGATTAAAAGTGTTTCTGTACATGATTTCCATAAGAAAATGACATTGCCTAGAAGAGATGATAGCCATATAGGATAGTTAACCATTTCTAAGGAAGTGAAAATGTCTGTTCAGAATTTATACCCGGATAGCTCTCAAACACTTTGCATTCCCTTGCAATATCACCAACTCAGAGAATAAAATTTGGTTTTCTTCTTTGTCTAGCCTTCATAGTGTCCAGTGGTGATGGATGCTTGATCACACTTTCTATATTCCTTGTTTCCTGCTCAGAAATGTTTACTAAGCCAGGCAGCAATTTTTTAACCAATGGCTGGCCTCTGGGGCCACTATTTTGGATCTAGGGGCACTGTTTATTTGTAATTCTGGTCATCATTTTTATGGGGTCATCTAGATTTTAATGCTAAGTCACTATTGTTTGATAGCTGTGGTAGGACTTACAGCCTTTGCTACTGGACCAAAGCTGCCACTACATTTGCAGCAGATAGCCCTGATAAATTACCATATTTTTCAGACTATAAGATGCACTAGAGTATAAGATGCACCAAGATCTTTAAAAACGTTTTTGCACTTTGCAGGCCTCTCAAACACTATGCATGCTTTGTTTTTTGTTGCCTCCTGGGAGAGGCAAAAATGAGCAAAGATGGCTCTTTTTTGCGAAAACAGGCCCAGATTTTGCAAAAAAAAACCCAGGACATGCATAGCCTTTGGGAAGCTTCTAGAGTGCTCCTGGTAGCTGGGGTGGGGCAAATGGGCAAAAGACCCACTTTTGCTCATTTTTGCCCTTCCTTGCCCCAGGATCACTTTGCAGTCCTCCCAAAGCCTCTGTACATCCATTTTTGTAAAGGGGCAGGGTTTCAGGAGGCCAAAAATGCTGTGTATAAGATGCACCCAGATTTTCACCCTCTTTTTTTGGGGGGGGGAAAGGTGTGTGTTATACTCTAAAAATATGCTACATGATAAATAGTACGTGATAATGCAAGGTACAAGGATATGGTGAAATAGATCTACACTCACTCTCAATGCCTAACAGCCACAATTTAAAGTATTAAACATTTAGAAGTTTACTGGGAAACCATCTTCAGTTACTCAAGTTACTTCACCTACTTAGTTCAACAGTAAACCTTGTTTGAAGAAGCGTCCATTATCAGAACTCTAATTGGAGACAGTCTTCTTCTGTAAGGATTGCACTCTATAAAATGCTTTCCCTAGGGAGACATGTTTGGGTTCCATCTTGCGCTATTTTAGAAAATGACTCATCTTTCTCAAATTTCTAACTATTAAACTGATTTTAGCACTCTTGATTTTAATTGTCCCAGCTTTGTCATTGTTTTACTCTATATTTTAATGTAATGTGGCAATATAACTTGATTATTTACATAAACAGAAAAGGAAGAAGAAGAAGAAGAAGAAGAAGAAGAAGAAGAAGAAGAAGAAGAAGAAGAAGAAGAAGAAGAAGAAGAAGAAGAAGAAGAAGAAGAAGAAGAAGAAGATGATGACTACTCCAGTCTGTGGGGAAATTTCAGTTCTTATACTACTTGGCAAAATATTGTTTGTTTGTTTGTTTGTTTTATCAAGTATGAATTAGACAACAGATATAAGTATGAACATGATTATGAATACATAAAATGAATATGAATCCAAGGGTATATTAGGACAAGGACAGTAGGCTTGTGCACTTATGCATACTCCTTAAAGACTTTTTAGGAATGGAGTGAAGTTGACAGTAGACAATCTAAGGTTAAAAGTTTGGGGGTTGGGGGAAGAAACCACAGTTTCGACTCTGTTACTGAAGTCGTATTTTCTTCAATCAGGTTTGGAGCGGTTTACCATAATTTTGTATCTCTTGTGTGCTTGTGTGTTTTGTGGCTGAAGCTGAAGCTTTTGTGAACGTTGTAGCAGATAATTTTATATGCTACGCTTACATCGGATTGAACAAGTTTTGAATATTTGAACAATTCCATAACATGCCTGGGAAAAGTGAATCTGCTTCTTTCACTTTCTATAAATATCATCTTTTCCCCAATCAAAAGTTTATTCTGAGCTGTTTCAGCAGAAGATGACTAGTTGTTTTAATCTGCATAAAATTTCATATGCATGTTATACACTGTTTCCCTAATATACACACAAGGGAAAGCTTTTTGTGTACAGTTTCCCAAATGCATGCACTTTGGTATTCATTTTTTTATTCAGAGAAGTGCAAAAATGGAAAGCTAATAGCATTCTGCTTTGCTCCTTGGTTGTGAAGGGAGACTTAAGTCAGTTTATTCAAATGAGAGCTGAACTAATATCATCCCCATATCTAGACTTTTTTCTATCTAATTTCGGCAATAAGATTAGGACAGTGGAAGAAGATCCAGCTGTTCTCTTCTATGCTAGAGCTGTAAGATAAGACCTCCCTGTGGACAGGCAATTCATCATGTCATGCCTACTAACATGCATTTGACATATAGTCCAGATAAATTCCCTCTTTCCTGCTGTTTATTAGAAAGCTTATAATGTACAGGTAGTATTGTACATTGAGCTTCCTTAAGTCACTATTCCCAACACCATCCCCATGACAATCACAACAATAAAATTTTTGTGAGGAAAGGGGGAAAAAAACCACACTCATAAATATTTATTTTGACCATGATTAATGGTTCAGAGCTACAGGGATTGTTTCCTTTTAATTTTTTTTAGTTGTTTTAAATATTTAAAGACCAGACTCTTAATTTTTCCCCATATATGACAAAAAAGAGTGTATTGCTCTTTGACATAGATAGATAGATAGATAGATAGATAGATAGATAGATAGATAGATAGATAGATAGATAGATAGATAGATAGATAGATGATATAGATATAGATATAGATATAGATATAGATATAGATATAGATATAGATATAGATATAGATATAGATATAGATATAGATATAGATATAGATATAGATATAGATATAGATATAGATATAGATATAGATATAGATAGATATAGATATAGATATAGATATAGATATAGATATAGATATAGATATAGATATAGATATAGATATAGATATAGATATAGATATAGATATAGATATAGATATAGATATAGATATAGATATAGATAGATATAGATATAGATATAGATAGGTAGGAAGTTAGGTAAGTAGATAGGGAAGGGGGGAGGGAGAGAGAGAGAGAAAGAGAGATTTTTTGCTGATAAATAAATGAATGGAGACTAGAATAGATCTATTTCAAGCTATATAGCTCTCATCAGCTACCATACTCTTACTAGGATTTGAATTTGGCCTATTTTACGCATTAGGCAGTTATAATAACATCTACACCACAATCTCTCTTCCCTTATCAGCTGAGCCGGGGGAATGATTAGATGTTTTGTCAAGGGACCTGGTATGTCCCAAATATAGGAGGGAATGTACTGTTTTCCTTCAATTCAATACAAAATGGTTTCAGCCTGGAAGGCTCCTAGGGTGGAGCTGAAAGGCAAAAAGGAAGCAGAATGCTTCTTCCCATATTTGAGGCATACCAGGTGCCTTGACAAAATGTGTGTGTGTGTGTGTGTGTGTGTGTGTGTGTGTGTGTGTGTGTGTGTGTGTATTTGTTTGATTAAATGATTGATTATGTACCTTCAAGTCACATATTCATGCTAGCCACATAAATATATTTTCTGCTGGTTGAAATAATGTTACCAGCTTGGTCCTTCAGCTCTTCCAATGATGCACCCATCATTCCTGTAATTTAGTCCATCAAAATCCTGCCTTCCGTCCTTCCTTCCTTTCTTCCCTCCATCCCTCCATCCCTCCCTCTGGCTGAAAATTGCTGAAAAGTTAATTCTTTGTATAATGTGTTCAAAATATGATTATTTAAACATGGCCATGTATGCCTTGACTGAGAATTCTGCATTGATTTGTTCGGTTGGCTATCTATGGTATTATAAGAACTCTTCTTTAGTATCCAAATTCAAAAGTGTGTCTTTTATATATCCCATCCTAGTGATGTCTGTGTATATAGGTGTCAAGATGTTGTTACCAAGGAAATAATTTGATTGGCGTAAATTGATAAATTGTTCTTCTCATTCATTTCTGTTTTTTAAGACGTATAGTCTAACATTTTTTCCACTTTAACATTTCCAATTTTGGCACGTCCATGTTCTATCAACTTTATATTGAGTTTGATCATGAAATTCATCTACTTTTACTTCTTTTACATCAGTGGTTACATTATAAACTTAAGTAATTATTATACTAAGGGATTGACTTAAATCTAATTAATATTATTTGATCACTGATTGCATGTCTTTGGTATATCCTTCCTTTGAAAACAATATCCCTGATTTGTTTTTTCATGTCTCTACAGTAAACAGTCTGACCTTTTGAATGAAATTGTCCCAATTCCACTCCACTTGACTGATGCCCAAGATGTTGATGCAGTCTTTTCATTTCATCCTTCACTGTGTTGAATTTTTTTCATGTTCATTCTTCTTATGTTCCATTAGATCTTTACAGCTTCAGATCTTTTTCCCCCTGCATGGCAACTTCAAAACACCAATGTCACTTTATCTTGTCTATCCATGTGGTACTCCTCCTGGTAAAATATATATAAAAAATGATTTGACAACACATTATGAAATGATGCCTTTGCCTTTGCTGTCATGACTAAAGTGATCATCTGCCTTCAGCATCTTCCTATATCACTGTTGCCAGGTATTGGCACCTGTTGAGTTTAACTGGAGAGCTGGACTGATCTTCATACATTTGGTGACCTTGCTGAGATGATATATTATTTGCTCATGCCTGCTAGGAAAACGTCCACCAACACAACCATGATCAGACAGCACACTGGTGCTTGAGGGTATGAAAGTATTTGACGCAACTCTATTCCCTGATCATTTAACACTTTCTTTTAAAAATTAAATAAGACATAGCATTCCACTTAAATCTGCTGCCTCCAGATATATTGGTTTTCAGTACCCGGAAATCCCAAACATCATGATATGTTGGCTTAAAATTTTATGAGCAGGTTCACAGAACATATTAAATTGGCTGCAAGGTTTTCATGGTGCATTAAAAAAAATCAACCCAAATATTAAGGTCACAATCTTGTATGTTGACATTATTTAGTTTTGTAAGTTGTCCCGAATCATGTATTGAGATGGGTGATTATATACATTAATAAATAGATACAATTGCAAATAATTAACCAAGGTTAACACTAATCAAATTACCTATGTTGCATCCAGGCATTCATTCAGTTGATATATAACCTGTCTAAACATATTAGATGAACACAGCTTAAGAGATGAAGTTGAACATAAGAGGGAGAAGACCAGTCTGAAAAAGCTGCATCAGTATCACTTAATTCAAGTAAGAGTACATTGGATTTATATTCACAAATAAATCAAAGTGTACCTCAATGAAAGGAAGACTTTATAAAATCTGCCTCTGACAAGAGGTATTGCAGTTTCGGCAAGATGTTGAGCCTTCTAAATTGAATATCAGTGTAAAATTAAAATGAATTAAAAAAGAACAATCAGAGGAATTAAAGTTTTCAAGTTACTTGTCTCTGTAGAAAATCAATTTTCTTTGATAGGAAATGAGCTGTTTGTTTGTTTGTTTGTTTATTAGTATTTATAGGCCGCCCTTTTCCCTAAGGGGACTCAGGGCGGCTTACATAAAATAAGGAAGGGAGGGTACAGACAATAGACACAAACAATACATAGAAGTAAAATAGTAAGCAACATTCATTCATCATTCGGGTGGGGACAAATTATCTTTATCCCCAGGCCTGACGGGATAGCCAGGTCTTAAGGGCTGTGCGGAAGGTCTGGACGGTGGTGAGGGTACGAATCTCCACGGGGAGATCGTTCCAAAGGGTCGGAGCTACTACTGAAAAGGCTCTCCTCCGTGTAGTTGCCAGTTGGCACTGACTGGCAGATGGAACTCGGAGGAGGCCTAATCTATGCAATCTAATTGGTCGCAGGGAGGTAATTGGAGCTATTTGGAATTTTAAAATTGAATGATATCCCCTGCACAAAATATAAGAAGGCAATCATGAGGGTGATTGCAGGGGTGGGCTTCAAAACCTTTAGGAAGGGGTTCTCTGCCCGGTTGCTGGGTGGGCGTGGCCATAGTGGGTGTGGCCTAATTGGCTTCCTGCACCATGCTGGGTGTGTGTGTGTGTTTTTGTCCTACCCGGGCTCAGGAGGCTTGCCCTCCCTGTTTCCAGCCTTCCTGAACTTCTGTAAGGTCCATTTTTCACCCTTCCTGAGGTCCATGCATGCCCTGCATCCAAAATGGGCCTGCATCCAAAATGGGCCATGTGGGAACTCATGGGAGTGGCGGGGTGGGGCCAGCCAAGAGTGGGATTTGTGGGTTCTCTGAATTGCACAGAATCTTAGTTAGTGGTTCTCCCAAACCCCTGCAAACCACCAGCAGCTCACCCCTGGGTGATTTTCTTTTTTTCAAAATGGCTGCCATAATGATTGGCAAATAAGTCCTGTAGATGCTTTCTTCCCTCTCAGTTGGACTTATGGGCTCAAAAACATTCCCCATAATAAGCAGTTCTTTATAGCATATCAGTTTCAATTTCCTTTTAAATAAATAAACCTTTTAAAGACATCAGTGTGCTAATAGTGTTAAAGGAATTACTGGTGTCTGCATTATACTTATAGATATCATGTTGATTATTTGACATCATGATCTAACTAATTAGGAGTCGAGGTGGCGCAGTGGTTAGGGTGCAGTACTGCAGGCCACTTCAGCTGACTGTTATCTGCAGTTCAGCGGTTCAAATCTCACCGGCTCAAGGTTGACTCAGCCTTCCATCCTTCCGAGGTGGGTGAAATGAGGACCCAGACTGTGGGGGCAAATTGCTGACTCAATTTGCTAAAAATCTGTAAACCGCTTAGAGAGGGCTGCAAGCCCTATGAAGCGGTATATAAGTATAATAAATAAATAAATAATTTTATATATTTGCTTTATAGATAATGCATAATTCATACTATAGTGAGTTCAAGAGATGGTTTTAAATTCTTAATCATGACATGGTCCCCTGTTGTTTTTTTTATCTGTCGGAGGGAAGAAAGTTTAGAATGGACCTTGTAACTTTAAAAAAAAAACCACTTTGATTAACTCAGGAAAACAGTGAACAACATTGAATTGCCAGTAATAATGGTGTTGAATTGCAGCCATTATCCAAATATTTAATCACTTTTAGTCACAACTAACTTGTCATTGTTTTTAATGGACTGTAACAGTGACTGACACAGAAATTGTAGTTAATCACAAACTGACTTACTCAGCAGTATGTCTTGATTGCAGTAAAGTCAAATAAAAATTTAGGCTGCATCAATAGAACAATATTTTTCAAACCAACAAATGCCTTTCTTTATTCTGTATTGGGCCCCACCTTGTCTACAATGTCCGCTTCTCAATATTAGTCTTTAAGAATTCAGACCAGCTTAGTGAAGAGCACTGAATTAGAGAACTGGAAGCTAGATAGAAAAATTAACAAAAAGAAATATTTTCAGCATTGGGAAGGCAGATAGTAGGAATTCTCAACTAAACAGTGTTTATAGCAGAAAGCCACAACATGTTCCCATTTATACATTAAAGTATAATGATTTAGACTATAGGAAGGCAACATTGTGATCTGTTCAACAATGGAACCAATCTGATATGGTGGATTCTTTGTCAATGAATATGTTTAAACAAATTTTGAACAGTTATTTGTTAGGATTGCTTTTGATTTCTGATATGAGTAGGCAAAAGATTTAAATGGCCATTAAGTTTATTTATTTGATGAATAAATGGCAGCCAATGATTGCAAGTGAACTTGGATTTGGTCACAGGTACAAAATTTGACTAAATTATAGTAGTGCATACCCTGTTTCCCTGAAAATAAGACCTCCCCGGATAATATGCCCAATCAGGCTTTTGAGCACATGCACTAAAATAAGCCCTCTCCTGAAAATAAGCCCTCCCTGAAAATATTGCAATACAGAAGCAGCCATGAGGTGACCATGCTCACCACCTCCTGCACCTCAAAAATAATAAGACTTCCCCCAAAATAAGGCCAAGTGCTTATTTTGGGGGTCAAAAGAAAATAGGACCTTGTCTTATTTTCTGGAAAACATGGTAAGTATAGTATTGTTCCATATGTAAAAATAAAAAAAGAATAATGTTATAGAATGATATCTAGTTTGCTGGATGAAATAGCTAGGGACCATGTATAAAAAAGCTAGAATGCATTAGCACATAAATAGATTTCATCTCACTTACAAGACTTTGACGGTAATATCATTAAATCAATATAATATTTTATACAACTGTGTCCTTTTTCTGGAGTACAATCTATACTCCTGACAGTCTCAATCTTTTATTTCATCTCTTTCTGGCCTTCCTAGTAATGTTACCTATTATTTTCCTGTGCTTGTTCTGAGATAATGATAGAAATATCACACACACACACACACACACACACACAAACACACACACACACACCCCTACACCTCCAAACATTAGTGCTCCTGATGGAATGAAAGGCTTTGCTGCTTGTTGGTTGCTTGTTTTAAAAACACTGTCCAGTGCAATGCTGTGTCTTTAACTTCTGAAAAGCACACAGAGATTAAAAATAATCAAGGTATGTATGTATTACAAAATAAGGACTTGTTAGAATTCAAGTTTATCAATAAAGATTTTTTCTACTCCTACATATACAAATATATTTTCTTCTGCTGCTGTTGTTGTCCTGGCCTCATTTACTTCATATAAAATTATTGAGTATTAACATTAATATTCTGAGTAAATGGAATACAGTTTTTCTGCAGTTAATAATTGAAAACATGTTGTCTGGCTAGAGAGCTTCAAAAGCCATCAGGTCCAGCTTTTCTGTTCCAAAGTAAATCTGAAGTCATAAGAAGGGCATATAGTTATTCAGCACTATGCTGTCTCTGCATTCCAAATTACATTTATTTATATTTATTATACTTAATAAAACTAATAAATGCATCCCCCAAGAATCTTTTAACTTTTTTTTCCAATGCCATTTAAACTCATGGACTGTGTTGTGATCAAAAGGATTGTAGTGAGAAGAAAGATAAAATGAAACTAAATTTCCCCCTTTATAGCTTTTTGATATTGTGTACCAAATTTATGAATACATGAAGAGAGTGATTTCATGAGTTTCTTCTACTGATGAAAATATTGCAATATTGGTGCAATATTGCATGCTAACACTGCCCATATCCAAGAGCTTTATCCTTAGCAGCTCAAGGTTGACTCAGCCTTCCATCCTTCTGAGGTCCCAGATTGTTGGGGGCAATGTGCTGGCATTTGTAAACCTCTCAGACTCTGCAATAAATCACTATGGGGCAGTGGTGGGATTCAAAAATTTTTTACTACCAGTTTGGGGGCATGGCTTCATGGGCATTTTCAGCTCTTCAAATTAATCCATTTATATTTTTGTTCTCATCACGTAGTCGCCTAACCACTCTCCAAGTTAAGAATGAAGTTAAAAGCCATTCTTTTTCTATTGAGAAATTCTGTAGATGATTGTATCCAGAAAATTCAAAAGTATTTCTCTTCATGGTCCTTAAGACATAAGAACTCTTGATCCTAAACAATAGAATCTATTCAAGCACCACGGTACATCCTATGAAATGTTCAAAAGATTTTAACAACACTCCAGAGCTGCTCACATTATTCAGAGAAATAATTGGCTTTTTCTAGTCTTCTAGTGTTTCTCAATAATGGGGAAAAATGACATTTTCTCCAAGGACACTTCTAGGAGAAATCCTCTTTGAAGAGAGAACATTAGATACCTCTTCTACTTGTATTGAAAAATAAGGTAAAATAACCTCACAATTAAGCTAACTAGACTTCATTCCTAGTAGTATTTACCGCAGTGCTTTTACTATCCCCACATTATCCAGTTTGAGTAGAGTCTTTATGTGAACCTGGTAAGGTTATATATAGTACAATACATACTTATAAGTAATAAATTGTCTGTCTGTCTGTCTGTCTGTCTGTCTGTCTGTCTATCTATCTATCTATCTATCTATCATCTATCTATCTATCTATCTATCTATCTATCTATCTATCTATCTATCTATCTATCTATCTATCTATCATCTGTCAGGCCTGCAGCCAGTTCCTTTTGGGATCTTTGGCCTGCCACACTAATATTTTTTCTACTGTTTTATTAGTGGGGATTTGGGAGGGGGAAAAGTAAGGAGTAGAATGTGTTGTTGTCAAAATAATTTTTTCTAGTATCATCTATCTATCTATCTATCTATCTATCTATCTATCTATCTATCTATCTATCTATCATCTATCTATCTATTGCTATCATCGTTCCTATCTTTTATCTATCTATATCTCTGTATCTCTATCATCTACCTGTCATCTGTCTCTATCACTCTCTATCTCTCTATCATTAACATCTCTTTCTCTATCCAGTGGTGGGATTCAAACAATTTAACAACTGGTTCTCTGCCCTAATGATTTCTTCCAACAACCAGTTCTTGAAACTACTCAGAAAGTTAACAACCGGTTCTCCTGAGGTGGTGTGAACTCGTTGAATCCCACCACTGACTGACTGACTGACTGACTGACTGACTGACTGACTGTCTGTCTGTCTGTCTGTCTGTCTGTCTGTCTGTCTGTCTGTCTGTCTGTCTGTCTGTCTGTCTGTCTGTCTATCTATCTATCTATCTATCTATCTATCTATCTATCTATCTATCTATCTATCTATCTATCTATCTATCTATCTATATCATCTAACTAGCTATCATCTATCTTTCCTTTGGGGAATAGGCCAGCCAAACTAAAGAGCTTTAAGCCTCATTTATTTCAGTAGTGTTAAGCATACCCAGCATTTTCCTCTTTACAATCATTTTCTATCCATCTTAGTAGTTGTTACCACTGATAGTTTCATATGGAATATGCCTTCTTGGAATAAATGGATTATTGCTGCTCAGTGGTCTAGAAAATATGAAGAGCTCTTAGACATTCACTGATAGGACAAATGGGTGGTTGGAGAGGGGGGTAATGCCTTGAAGACTTAAGCATTTATATTTTCTACCCTCGTAATTTGTTAGCAATTTTAAAGACACGAAGTTTTAATGCTTTGCATGCAGCTCTTATCTAATGATTGCAATCAACAAAACTGTTGCCTATGCAAAAATAGTTTAATGTATGGAAGAAATCTAGAGCACATCTCTATATATTCCATAGCAGGTTATTTATCCAGCTCCTTGTTCTTAATTTTCTAAGAATACCCGTTTTATTTAAAATAAGAGAAAAAAGATGAGAAATCAACATGTTTCCAAGCACCAGATTTTGAATTGTCTGTGTTTATAATAATGACTCTGAGCAATTCATCTTTTAAAAGGTGCAGAAGGCTGCAATCCAGTGCTTAAGAGCCATGGTGGTGCAGTGGTTAAAATGCAGTGCTGCAGGCTACTTCTGCTGATCATTGGCTGCCAGCAGTTTGGCAGATTGGATCTCAAAGGCTCAAGGTTGACTCAGCCTTCCATCTTTCCAAGATGGATAAAATGAGAACCCAGATTGTTGGGGGCAATAGGCTGAGTTTGTAAACCATTTAGAGAGGGCTGTAAAGCACTGTGAAGCAGTATACAAGTATAAGCGTTATTGCTTAGTGTGAAAGACTACACATTTGGTTTTGGTAAAACACCGAGAGACTGCAGTGGCGTCAAAATGGTAATATTCATATAGTGCATAAATGCTGGCATTAATTAATTGTATCTCTATGTCTCACACAAGTGTGCCACAAATGTGGCATTCACATGATGATATTATCACATTCATTCAGACATTTCCCATACTAAAAAGATGCAAGAAGCTTTTACTTTTTTGTTTTCTCTTCAATGGGTGGGTTTTTTTTTTTTTTTAAAAAAAATTGATAATAGGTTCAGATTTTTTCATATCAGCTATGCTATGAGAAAGACTACAATCTTTCAAATTCCAAATGTTCATATCCAAGGAAATTCTCTGCTTTGGCCACACTGTATAAAATATCATAACCCAATTTATAAAACATGGGCATATAATATTGCCAAATTTATTCTTTTAACTGTCATATATAATGCAAGAAATTTGGCTTAATCCATGTCCCTTAGCACTACCATATCTTCTGGGGGCAAAATTAGAGGTCAGAAAGGAGATGAATAATTCTAAGAATGTTAGTGGTTATCTAATGGACAACTGAATTTGCCTCAGTTACCCAAATGAGTAAAAATGAGATCTGATGATAAATTGTATTTCTTAAAGTCCCAGAAATGAGATGGAAGGACACAGTTACTCTAACAGGCAATAATGTTACCCAACTGCACCAACTAACCTTCACCTGGATTGGCCAGGGCATAGTCTCAATTCTGCCACAGCTTCCACCTATCACAACCATGAAGATGCATTTCCAATTGAGCAAATTATTCAGGGTCTCCCTCCCATTAGCTCTGGAGTTGTGTTATCCTATGGAGGCCAGTAGCAGTGACCAAAGAGAACGAGTATGGCAAAATGGCTTTATTCACCAGGCTAAGTTAGTTCCAGGGTTCATCCCATCTGCTTTATTTGGGAGGAGGGGTAGCTAGTTACTTTCTCCAATGGCAATGGTTGGCCGTAACCACGTATTGTCAACCACAGTGTTATATAGCACTCTTGAACATTTGTATTATGTATTCCTATTCAGTCAGAACTTGTTGTAGCTACTTTTCCAGTGACAAGAAAGATATCAGCCCTTTAAGGAAGTACAGACAAGAAACCATAAATACTAATACTACCTTTTATTGTAAGGTTATAGTAACAGAGAATTGCAAGTTTTAAAGTAGTTCTCCCCCCCTGCCTTTACTTTCCAGAGTACTAAGGGAGATTCCTTCTGAGGTGCTTTCACCCATTCCTTCTGTGGGTTGACACAGATCTTCTCTGACCATTGTCTAGACCAGGAGTGTCAAACTTGATTTCATTTAGGGCTGCACCAGGGTTGTGTTTGACCTTGGAGGGGGGGTGCTGGTGTGGGCGTGGCCAGGTTGGGCATGGCCATCTCAATGACACTTATGTCAGGGATGCCTGTGGTGGCCTGAGTGCTCTTTCAGCGAAAATGGGCTCCTGAGCTTTGTTTTTGGCTCTGCGACAATCTCCTGCAACCCTCTATCAGCAAAAACAGAGCTTGGAAGGGCTGCGTGGGGCAGTCCTTTATTGTTTCCAAGTTGGCCCATGGGCAAGATCAAAGCACCCCACAGGCTGGATCCGGCCCATAGGCCTTGAGTTTGATAACCCTGGTCTAGGCTGTTACTCTTCCTTCTATCTGCCAAGGTTATTTTTACATCCCATTACAAAGGGGACCTTCCTTCCATATCCAAAATTGTTTTCTTTCCTTTCTTCCTCGTATCACTGGCATTTAATATATTTTTGTAGATAACACTAGAAGAAAGAGATGAAAACAACTTTCCCTCCATGACCATAATTATTCCTTTCTAAAATTTATAGCAACTACTGCTAATTAGATAACTTTGGGTTCAGGCAGCTAAACATTGGCACATCTGTTAAGTTTATTAGGGAGCTGTTCATATTATCTCGTGTTACCAGTTCAAACCCAGATCAAATCAAACAATAAACAATAAACAAGGTCTTGCCTTCAGAAGTTGTGGGTGCTCCATCATTTGAAGATTTTCAGAAAAGATTGGACAGACATTTGTCTAAAATGATATAGGGTCTCCTGCTTGAGCAGTGGGTTGGACTAGAAGCAGGGGTGAAATCAACTTACAGTCACTACTGGTTCGCACATGTGAGCACATGTGCCACCTCTGTGCATGTGCAGGACCTTCTGTGCATGCGCTGAGCCTCAAAAACAGGACATGATGAGGTCTAGGTAGGTGGGAGGAGCCTCTTGCCGCCACCGCTATTGGTTCTCCAAACTGGTTAGAACTGGCTGAATTGCACCACTGTCTAGAAGATCTTCAACTTCCAATTCTATTATTCTATTTAAGCCGTTCATAAAAAAATAATTAATATATAGCTGTAAAAATATGGAACAATGTGAAAAGTATTTATTCCACTCTTCCAGAAACAGAAGTCATAATCAGAACAGTGGTCCTCAAATTTTGCAATTACTTAAAAAAAAAAAAAAAAAAAGCAAAACAGCATTAAAAAAAAAAAAAAAACCTACCGCCTGTGACACAATCACAATGCCTGAAAAGAGATATGCTGTGAAGAGAAAAGATAGCCTTGGAGCTCAAGTCATTTTGTTTCTCTATTAGAGAAAAAAGAAGACAAATGCTAATGCATCTATTATCACAGTGGCAACCATCTATATTCTGAGCCATTAAAAAACTACCAGGCTAATCAATGGGCTGGAGAATTAAAGAGCAAGTCAAATCAGTCCTACTTTCTCCAAACAATTAACCTATTTAACATCCACCACTGCCCCCAATAATAAAGTTAAGGCTCACAGAGATTGCCCAAAGAAATTCAAAGGAAATTCTCAAGCATCTTAAGATGAAGGCAACCAGCAAACAAACGCACACAGATGGCTCTTTGGTAGGCACAGATAACTTTGAGAAAATGCAAGGCTGATTTCAGCAGGAATCCTTTTGAAGATCCTTGTTTGAAAAGGATTAGAAAGTTTCATTTCTCTTTTGTCCTAAAGGTCATCCCTGTTGCTCTGAATTAAACACATTAAATATGAAATACATTGAAATTCCTTGAATGATTAAAAAAGGGCCTCGCCCTATCTTTGGCTGACAAGGAAGTCAACAAACTCAGGTGAACACTTGTAATCTTCTTAAAAGATGCTTTGCTTGTTTTGTATTCTGAATCTAGTGGTTCCACCCCTCTGCAACCCAACAAGACAGAGAGACTTCAGAGGATACTTAGAACTTCAGAAAAAACAATTATTACCAAACTGCCTTCCATTGAGGACCTGTACACTGCCTGAGTCAAAAAGAAGGCTGTGAAATTATTTACAGACCCCTCACATCCTGGACATAAATTGTTTCAACTCCTACCCTCAAAATGACGCTATAGAACACTGCAGACCAAGACAACTACACACAAGAACAGTTTTTCCCAAACGCCATCACTCTGCTAAACAAATAATTCCCTCACCACTGTCAAATTATTCCCTAAGGCTGCATTACTATTACTATTAGTCTTCTCATTGTTCCTATCACCCGTTTCGTCCCACTTATGACTGCAGGACTGTAACTTTGTTGCTTGTATCCTTACAATTGATATTGATATTGGTTGTTTCCTGCTTATTTGTACCCTATGGGGTATCATTAAGTGTTGTACCTTATAATTCTTAATGAACGTATCTTGTCCTTTTATGTACACTGACAGCATATGCACCAAAGACAAATTCCTTGTGTATCCAATCACACTTGGCCAATAAAGAATCTTATTCTATTCTCATTCCTTATTTTAATATTGTGTTATTCTTTTTAGCTTGACTCTGACTTTAGCCCCCTTCCTTTTTTTCTTTTCTTTTTTTAGGATTCAACTACTTGCTACTATGCTTTCAGATTCACAGCAGGGATGTGACTCCATCAGAATTTGTGCCTGGTTCAGGTCTTACAGAATTGGAAAATGATAGAAATGATGGGCTATATACCCCATGTTGTACAAAGGCTTTCCCTTTCCTTTCACTGTGCACTGACATTTGACAATGTTACATTTGTGAATTTTCACATCAGTTTATTTTATGTGAGAGAATTTGACAGGAATAATAGGAACAAATACAAACTAAAATAGAATAGAAAAAATGAAAAGAAAAGAGATAATTTTTTTTAAAAGCTACAGGTGCAATAAGAAAAAAAACAGAAAGATACAAAGATTTCCCAGTAGTTATAAGAATAATTATATTTTACCTATCCCCCCAAAGTTACCTCATGATTCTCTTCTTCTTATCTATACTGTTTAATAAAAAGAATGAATCACATGGTTGTTTTTATTTTATTTTAAGCCAAAAGTTCATAAGGGTTTCCACTCAGTCACCAATAAAGTAGAAATTGTCTTTTCTCTAATAAATAAATAAATAAATAAACCAATTTCTCCATTTCAGCAAGTTCTGTCAATTTCACCAACTATTTTTTCATAGAGTGCAATACCAAATATTTCCTTCTTTGTGCATATAGTAATCTTTTCATAGTATTCATATATTGAAATAATCTTCTATGAATTTTTATTGTTGCTTATCCGTCAATTATAAACATACAGAATAAGAAAAAGTGCTGGCTTCAATTAAGCATTAATCTTTTAAATTCTCTGTATCAATGTACATATTTGAATTCAATTTTTTTAGCTTTTTGACATGTCCACGAAACATGATATAAGTTCCTTTGTGTTGTTCACATTTCAATATTGAAATGGCTGTGATCATTCCAAATAATTTCTCTGGCATCATGCACCAATGTTACATTATTTTATTTAAAAAAAATATTCTTAAGATAATGTAATTTTCAACCTTTCAGGTGCATATTTTCCCATTGTTCCATCTATATATTACAACCAAATTTTTTGGCTCATTTTATCATACATTCTTTAACCTGTTCTTTTCTGTTTCAAATTTCAACAAAAAAATATAATTTTAACAATTACAAGTTCATCATTGTAATACTGACATTGCTATATATGATAAATCTTTTATCTATGTATTCATATAACTATCATCATTGCTGAAGACTGATAAAATGTGCTTTTCAGCTGAACTGGCCTTCTGCCTCTTTCAATAATATTCATTCATTCACTGTACCTATACCCCTTATTTTCATAAAAATGGTTCTCAAAGGGACTAATGAAAATAAAAATAAATCACAAATAGGATCAATCAAATTAATTAAAATCCCTAGGGAAACTTATCTAAAATCTTTTTTTTTGCTTGATATGCTTTAAATTATAACAAAATAATTACAACTTAATTACAAATAATCAATAAAAAGATGTCACCTATGTAATTAAAGTATACCAAGCAGTTGCTAAACTATCTCCCTGAACAAAAATGTGTTTGCTTTCTCTGAGGGATGAGCAAGAAGATAGTCCCTTGAAGTTCCATGGTAAGGCGCTTCAAATTTTAGTAGTAGATGTTGGAAAGGTTGCCAGCTGGAATTTCTCAAAGTTAAAGTGGACAGTATTTTCTTAAAACCAGGTAGTGTTAGAAAATGCTGATTCCAATCTGGTTTCAGGCCAATTTTTGACCTGATTTACACACAGAAATGAACAGAGGCATTCAACCTTGAAATGCTCAACAGTTTTCTAGACTGTGCTGTTGAATTATTTAGCTGGAGCAGCTCACCCAGATCAATCTGTGTTAAGGTAATTCTAATCAATCCTTTTTCTGAAGACAGTATCCTGAGACTTCTTTCTGGCCCATAAATTTTGATATCAAATTCCATTTTGTTCTCCATTTTAGAACATAGATCTGGGAAAGCCACTCTAAAGGTTCGGGCTGTCATGCTACCAATGTACAGTTCTACCTATGTGTTTTATCCTCTAATACAGAGTTTTTCATCTTCAACAATTTTTTGGACATCAGTTCCCAGAATTCCCCAGCAAGCATGTACTTTAAAGTTGCTGGGGCTGAGAAATTGTGTCAATGTAAATAAGATGTGAAATTCTGATTTGGTGATAGTTTTGGATGTGGTGGGTCAGTGGATAAGATGCTGAGCTTGTCGATCAAAAAGGACAACAGTTTGCCGGTTTGAATCCCTAGTGCCGCATAATGGAGTGAGCTCTCGTTACGTGTCCCAACTTCTGCCAACCTAGCAGTTCAAAAGCACATAAAAATGCAAATAGAAAAATAGGGACCACTTTGGTGGGAAGGTAACAGTGTTCTATGTGCCTTTGGCATTTAGTCATGCCAGCCACATGACCATGAAGATGTCTTTGGACATCGCTGGCTCTTCAGCTTTGAAACGGAGATGATCACCACCCCCTAGAGTCACACATTTACCTTTATCTTTGGATGAATGAGAATTATCATATTTAATTCACATAAGACCTTTGCAAAATATTTTAATTTAATAAGATGTTCATGCCATCCCAATCAATCAATTCCAAAGTGAAGCATAATCTTCTCAAAACACAAACTCAATACAATCATACAACCTATTTTTTTTTTTAAAAAACCACCCAATTCACAATCTTGTTTCTTCATGGTATTAAAATTGCTGAAAATCCACATAAAAAGGTATATTCTAAGCATGTTACAAAAGAACAAGAATGAAGATAACAAATATATTTTGGGAAGCAACATATCCTATAATTTAAGGATACATGACATCTGATCCATGCCTTTGTGTGGTGCTGAGTGTTAAAAATGCCCTCTCCCAATAACCCTATGGAACAGGCTTACTCATTATAAATAATTTGGTACTATGACATGGAGGGTTTTATATGTAACTGTTCTATGCTGATCAGAGGCCAAAATAAATAAATCAGTGAATTATGATGAGAAAATTTGGTAAATCTGATTAAATGAATTCAATTTATATTCAATATTGTTTTACAATCCTCAATTAAAACATTTGTACCTTGAATATCAAACAACTTGGAGAAAGTTTTAATGTAATGTTGGGTGCGGTAGTACAGACAGAAGATATATTACAACTACTCTTAATCATGGCTATGTATTATCCTACTGCAACATATTCTAACTGGGACTGTCTTTGAAGATAAGATGGAAACTTCAGTAGAGGATAATAATGCACAGGTTGAACTGTAGTTCCTAGTGCTCCCTGAGCTGGGTTATTTGCTTGCAGATATATCATTACTCATAACATCTAGCCATACAGTTGTTACTTAGTTGAATAACTAAATGTTTGCAAGTAAAGAACTTAAAATCACCAAGAGCTCTACTATGGAAAGTTTATTAGTGTAGAGCTACTGAAATAGTTAGGGAATCTGCTTGGAAAGATTATGAAGTTTCCCTACTAGTACTGAACTACATTTTTTTTATTAGTTAGTTAAGTCTAGAAAATTAGATTGTCCTAGTTCTCCAATATCTGACATAGACCTTGTTAATCCAGGCAATGTCTGAGATAGTATGACTTTCCTAGTTCCATATCTTTTGAGGTAGGCAGGTGAAGTATTGCCCAAGAACTCCTTTCGATAATGCTATTTTCAGGTAGCAGCCAGAATTTAAACTCCAGTCTTCCACATCAAAAAACATTAACTAGCTATGATCTATCTAACCTTTACACTATATAGCCATTTCAACAGCTTCAACCTATAATACTACCAAAACAAAGTCATATTTATTGGAAAAAAAATCTATAATAAAAAGTGATTAAAAATATCACACCAATTTTTATTTCTTTCTGATTGATAAAATGGGGAGGAATTTGTTATTTCTTCCCATATTTACAGCTGCATGGTGACAAACTGGTTGTGCCATGAGATGAAATGTTGAAAAATGTTAACACTTAAAAATTACTTTAATTTTTCAAAGAGAACTTTGAGTCATGGGATGGAGAATATTTCTTTTTTTAATCATACCCAACTAAGAAAAATCTAAGAGATACATTCTATGTATAGAAACAGCTTCTGAACTGAGGTAATTTGTGAGCACCTAGCAGTCTATCTCTGAATACACACACACACACACACACACACACACACACACACATACACACACCATTTTTTTTCTGAAATGGATAAATTTCTTTTCAGTAAGAAAAGTTCTAAAAATAACTATTTATCCACTCCAGTTA
This sequence comes from Thamnophis sirtalis, assembly GCF_051295495.1. Classification (NCBI taxonomy): domain Eukaryota; kingdom Metazoa; phylum Chordata; class Lepidosauria; order Squamata; family Natricidae; genus Thamnophis; species Thamnophis sirtalis. Next base: position 20,340,119 of record NW_028261391.1, read on the forward strand.
TGCAGAGTAAATGTGTTTCTTGATTTAATCTATTTTATTATTTTAAAAGAGAAGGATAGTAACGATCAAATATCCTTTTAACAGCAACCCACAAGTATAATAAAACTAGACCATCTGTTACTCACAATGTAAATAACAGTAATCCAAAAACAGAATCCTAAAAAGATTCTGGATGTTTCTTTTTCTTCTTGTGATTACCAATTATTAGTAGCATTCTTAGAATTCTCATAATATACTGTATCATAATAGACCATTCTACATTTTCCAGAAATTGGGAAAGAGATGAAATGTATCTAAATGTTGGCACAAATATTTGGTTCATCCTGCAGTTCATTTCACTCTGCTTTTTGCCAACTTGAAGCAATATTCACATTGTGTGTAGTCAATGGAATCCTTGAGTATGAATAAGCAGATACTATAAATCTCCCTTTGCTTTATTGCTTGCTTTAGGACAGATGTATTGGTAATTAAAAAAAATCCCAATCAGTAGTTATATCCTTTAATTTGAATATTAATAAAATGATGTAGTATATATTTATTTCCGTTGAAGACCATGATGAGAGAGAAATATCTTTTCCCGTTTTGTTTAACCTCTAAAGAGTCCAGCTGTCATGCCCGCAAGCCATTTTTTTCTTTTGGACGTCAGGCCTGCCACACTTTCTACTGTCTACTTTCTATTGTGAGAAAAAGGGCAGGGGGATTATACGGAGTTGGATGATATGTAGCCAGAAAAACATTCTTCTTAGAAAGCCAAGGTCATCTTTGTCTCTGCACCTGGCCGGAACTGGATGGATGGAATCTGTCATCATGGCAGTGGAAGATTGGGCCACGTGATGGACTTGTGGTGTTGGGGCAGGATCTTGAACTTTCAACTGGGTGGGAAAACCTGTAAGCTTTCAGATTCAGCTTTTTTGAGATGCACCAGCATGGCTCTTTTAATAAAGTAGAATTTTGAGGAATCTCTTGCCTCAGATTCTTATTTTATTTTGGCTGCTATTTGGAACCCTGACACCAGCAGGTCTAGAGGCCTAGGTATAATTAATATATTTGAACAGAAATATATTCCCTTTTCTACTCCTTCTCTCAAATTTCTAATTTTTCCTTAGTAGATGATATAGCTTAAACATGATCATGCCAAGGAGTGAAAGATAAGGGAAGAAGTAACTGTGCTAAGTTGAATTGCATTATAGTTTGCTGATGGCTAGTATCCTTCCTACCGTGATTTCTTGTACTGTAGGCCCTACCTCCAAATGTGCTTTGAAGTGAATCAACAGCCCTATACATTCTTATCTACAACATACAAGAAATTCATTGGATCAAACCAAACACATACAAGGCAGCTTTTTTCACTATCCATGCCAATATGTGACACTGTTATTGTTGTTTACAAGCATAACTGCCATATCAATCATGCTTTTCTTACATAACATTAGTACATTTTGTTGGAATTGGGTTTGCAAAATTATGCCAAAGAAGTACATTGTTTTGGCTTATCTATTTCAATGACAATTGCTAGGTGAATATCCAGTAATGAAATTTGACTACCATGAAAACACAATGACTCAGGAGTGAAACTGAGCCATTATATAGATCATTACAGTATGTGTTTATTTTCAGCAGTATGGGTCTTCATCTGTGTTAATATTTAATAAGTCCTAGACAATTTTTCAGTGTTTTGACACTGTAGCGCAGCGATGGTGAACCTTTTTTGGCTCACGTGCCATAAGTGGGGGGAGCTTATTTTTGCCCTCAGCCCCCAGGAGCTCTCTAAAAGCCTCCTACAAGCTTTGCACAGCCATTTTGATGAAGAGGCAGGGTTTCAGGAGGCCAAAAAAATGCTGTATTCAGTGTATGAGACGCACCTGGATTTTCAGCCTTTTTTTTTTGAGGGAAAAAGGTGTGTCTTAGACTCTAAAAATACGGTACATTCTTGAAATGTTGCTGAATGACATTAACCATTACATTGTCCAAGCAGAAGGAATCAAATCAATCACATTCCATCTTCTTGTGAGCCCTGTTCTTCTCTTCTGTATATGTCGAGATAATAATTCTTCTTTCTACTCTATTTTATTAGCAAAGGTGCACAGAAGGACGTTCAAATTATTACCAGGCTTGTCTTCTTTGAAGATAAAAGGAAGTAACTCAGTTTGTTTAGTTTTATTAATTCGCTGCTGAATAACAACAAACCAAATTTATTTATCTGTATTTATTTACTTATCCAATTTATAAAGCTGTCCATCTCACAAGCAAGTGATTCTAGGCAGAGTACAGATACTTAACAAACTATAACAAACAAAGATGAAATGTTGAAACAATGCATTCAAAGTTCAATTCTATACTGTAAATGAAATTAACAAGTTTACTCTGCTATTTACTGTCAAACACCAGTGGCAGTTCATCAGAATTTTACTGCCCTTCTGGTGATTACAGGTGACCTGTCAGCTAAGGGAAAAAGAAACTCTTCCTCTGGGTTGCATATCTATAAGTTAGCAGAGTATTATTTGATTAACTCACCAAGCTATATTAAAAGGGCAGTGGTAAAGCACACGAGAAACAGTCTTTATCTTCCCCAGTGGACAGCATGGGAACATTACTAAATCTTCCTTCTAGCAGCAAATACAGCAAACTTTAAATCAAAATGTTGTAAAGGCTCTCCTGTATGAGCCATACCAAGAATATTAGCTAGGTACTTGGCATAGGAGTATAGACCAAGCGAGGGTTGCAGTTTGAATTTTATTGTCAAGTCCCATAGCTTCAGTTCTAAGTAACCTACCTCAGGGTCAAGTGAGGAAAAATATTGAGCTGATAAGCCATACAATTTTAAATCTAGATCAATACCTACCTTCTATGATATTTTAAAGTCAAGGAAGGTAGGAAGCTACCAGTGAACTTTAATTTGAAACAAAATTTCAGAAGGCAAAGCCACATTTGAGTTTCAACAGAAATTAGATCAGATTCTATTTACAGCAGAGAATTAGATACACATCATGGAACACACAACAGGGTTCTTAAAATTTAAATTTGAGAGCTTCAATAAAACTGAAATGATAATAGCAAATTAGCACAGCGTACCTCTGGTGGCCAATGACTTTTGCTCTCCATGTTTTTTTTTGCAACTAAGACATAATGATCATTTCTGCAATTTGTGTATCATAGAATAGCATTCAAGATTTTGTGTACTCGGGTAATGGATAGCCTTTTGTTCTATTAATCAAAGATTGAAAAGAAACATTCCGTTTAATTTCATCAATACAAAAATGGGTGATTTTCCAGGAGAGGCAATAGATGGCAAGATATTTATCATGGTTAATCATTGGACTTTTCTTGTAGAAGGCAAAAGTTCAGAGATGCCATCACAGTCTTATTTGCCCCAAAGACAGAAACTTATTTTGGCTGACAAATTTTTGGTTTATTGAAGGCTTATATCCAATAACTAATATAAAAAGTTTAAAAGCAGAAGTGTCAACATGCATCCTAAAATATTACACTGACTGACCATTCTGTATGAAGCAGTGGTGGGTTCTGGATACTGTTGCAACTGGTACGGTGCAACGGGGCCTGGTGTCTCCCACATACACATGCTCATATGTCCTTACATCTGTGACGCCATGCACGAAAGCACCAAAGAGCTCAAATACAGGTAAGTAGTTTGGGCAGGTGGGCCCTCCAGAGCACTGTACCGGAACGGTACTCAGTGCTTCTGGCAGGCACAGATACACTTGTACCGGGGTGTACCACCTGCAATCCACCACTGGTATGAAAATACTTGACTAAGTAAATAATAAGTGAAGAGAAGGATGTAATAGGAGAAAAAACATTCTAAATCCAGTTTAAACATCTGGCTCTATGACCAACCATAGTAATCATACACAGCAGTAATAGCACAATAGAAGATGAAAAACTGGAGAACTTCTAGCCGTAACAAAATCCAAGACATGCAAATAGAAATAGAACAACTATGGTAAAAGACAACAGAGGTAGCTGTAACAAAGACAATAGTAATAGGTACTTTGGGTGCAATGAATGAAGATACTTAACCGTTCAAAGATTTTACCATTTTCAATTTTCTTACATGGCTTTTTAGCAATCTGCATCTTTCCCAGCTTAATAATTTCTATAACTCTATTTCCTTTTTTTAAAAAGGAAATTGCTGATACCTTCTGAAATACCAATCTCTCACTGACTACTTGAATTTTCAATTAGATTTCAGAAAGCTCACTGCTTTAGCTTTGGGAGGGAGGGGAAATCAAACTAAAAGGCTTTGTCTATTTTCAAGAGCTACTTTTCCCATATATCAATCACCTTTTAAAAATTGTGTTGTCGTTTTTTTCCCTGTTTGTTTTCATTCAATATATTGAAAGAAAAATTGCTTTCAAATCTCCTTTCAAAGGAGATGACCTGAGTGGTTTTTTTTTAAATGAGTGCATTCTTCCACTTATTATTAAATGAGAGAAGGATGTGTGTGGGAGATAAATGGCCTTTATCAATATGAGAAACTCTCTGGCGATATGCAACACATATGACTTCCCAAATTCTATGAAAGATCAAAGAATGAAAGAATTCTTCCCACAGAGCTGTTGCTGGTGAATCTATGGCATGTGTGCCCAAAGTGTCACCTGGAGTCATGTCGCCTGGCATGTGCGGCATCACCTGTTCCTTTTCCGCATCGCCCTGAGACAGTTCAGGACAATATATCCTTGTCCTGACCGACAACACCACTACCAAGGTACGCCTAAACATGCATTGGGGGACCAGGTCTTGGCTGCTGATGCAGGAAGCCGATCTATTATGCCACTGGGCGGAATCTCATCTAGCATCTCTCAGGGCAGAGCACATCTCAGGAGCCTCCAATGTCCAGGCGGACTCGTTGAGCCGAGCCAAAATAGATCAGGTGGAGTGTTGTTCACCCGGACCTCTTCCATCAACTCACGCTCTGGTTCAGACTAACTGTCCTATACCTGTTTGCAACAGTGCAATTAAGTCCCCAGGTACTACTCAAGGTGTATGGATCCCAATGCAGAGAGGGTGGATGCCCTCAGGGGCCAGTGGCCCAGCGGCCTCCTATATGCATTTCCACCACTCTCTCTCATCCAGAAGGTGGTACAAAAGATGTTGGAACAGGAGGCAGAACTCTTACTCCTGGCGCACCACTGGGCTCACTGTCCTTGGTTTGCCAATCTCTTGACACTATCAATCTCCCCTCCATGGCACATTCCACAGTCCATTTCTCTTCATCAGGGGTCAATTCTACATCCTGACTCCCAGTGGCTGCAATTAACCACATGGCAATTGAGCAGCAAGCCCTAACAGCAGATAACATCTCCCTCAACGCCATTGCTATTATCCAGGCATTGCGTAGAAGTTCAACAAACTGCACATACAATAATCAACTGGCCTTCATGTGTGCGGCAGTAGCAGAAACTTGAAGAGTTGGTCTTCCATTTTCCGTCATGGGTGTGTGCACCAGCCAGCTGATCATCACACACATTGTCTATTTGTGCATTTTCTGGCACATATATGCTCCCTGGGCAGCTCTTCTTCTGAGTCACGTCCCAGATGAGTGCTCATATGTGACAGAATGCAATTCCAGCAATAGTCTATTCTGCTTTCTCCAGTAATAAGTACATCAAAAATATCTCCATAACAGATTAGAAGACTCCCTATACTTTAGCTGGCTTCTTCTATAGTCATCCAACCATCCTTAAGCAAAATAACAATCACAGATAATATAATTTTATCAGTGTTGTATTGTTCCTTTGGCTTTACTTTTTCATATTTTTTTGTAATTTTCTAGAGTTATTATGGTCAGATGGATGGCTACATGAATTATTGTGATAAACAGATGTAAATACAGTACTCGGTCCTTGGTCTTTGTCAATAATACACTCTTGAAGATGCATGTCATCAAATTCCCAGAGCCTCATCATGGACTCTGAGAAACATAAGAGGCATTCAAGAAACAGAAGGACATCCCTTCAGTATCTTCCTTTCTGGAGCTCTTTCTAATTGGGGAACAATTATGCCAAACATCCCGAAAAGAGCATTGCAGAAAGGTAATGAAAAATGAACCCAGGCAAGAATCTGCAAACTTTTTTTTTTGTGATATGCATTTTGATTTAATGTCAAAAGAATGTTGAAGTTAACTAGCTAGGTAACGTCATCAAGGCCAATGAATTTGGGGATTGTTCTCTATTTATATACGGTAGCTTGCTCTGCCAACCAACTATTTACATGTTGCTTCTGAAATGTTTTTGATACATGAGGATGTTACCTTTTTCATAGCTTGGATTGATCGGGCTGTAGTAGTTTGACTGGTCTGGTGCATTTTGATAAAATTGCATGGATGTCCATTTTATTGGAAGGTGTTGTACAGCAGGTCTGTTTCCTTTTTCTAGTCTTCTGTGTTGCTGTAGTACATTTGTAGTCACTGAATAATGCTCCTCTTGACAGAAGTTAGGTTATTACTTTGGTAATGAAGCACTTCATTAGTGTGAGTTGTTTTTCAATAGACCTGCATATCAGATTTGCCATCGCTTCCTCTGTTAATGAGGATATCCATGGAGAGGAAAGCTGCTTTTTTTTTGTTTTCTTGTGAATTTGATTCCTTTGAAGATGTTGTTAACTTTTCCATGTGTCTTCTCTAGTTGCTCCATTTTTATTTATGAAGGTGTGTGTCTGTGTGTGTCTGTGTGGGGTGGGTTGGGGTGGGAGGGTGTAGGTGGAGTGGTAAACTATGTACAGGGCGGGGCATAACCTTTTCCTAGGGGGTCACAGCAACACTTGTAATAACAACACAAATAATTCATACACCATTCGAAAGCCCATCAAAAACTGAGTTTATTGACACAATTTAATAGTCAGTATGACCACCATTAGCCCTTCGAACAGCATTCAAACGAGGTGGATAAGAACACAACAAATCTTCAAACAGTTCCGTTCGATTTTCCAGATTTTTCAACACAGTTTCCAAATTCATTCTCAAAGTTTCAACCGAAACAAATTTAACATTTAATAGCTCATTCAATTCAGTTTTTTATGGGCTTTAAAATGAGGTGTCGCGGAAGTTGTAAACTGCTGTCGATCTTGCTGTGACCCCCTAGGAAAAGGTTATGCCCTGCCCTGTATGTAGATGACACTTTTGCAATCTAATGTAGAAGATTAACAGAACACATGCAGGATGAAAACTTTTTAATTTTGCAAGAGACAAGGAGCAAACCTCAAATTTACTAACACTGAATTGTATGTAGTTGGGTAGCAAAATATCTGCAAGCAAACATTCAAGGTCAAAGAGCACTAAAATTTCTATAGTTCAATTCTGAGTGACAGATATTCTCCTTTATTAAAAATAACATTAAATACTAAATAACACAGGATCTCTGACCATGTCAGGATGATTAGTAGATTCAAAAAAGCTTGAGTAAGCACTACATAGATTTCAGAGAAGCATATTTAATACTTCCAAGATAAAACAGCATATAGGGTAAAAACATAAACTTGAACACTATTAGAGAAAATTCCCAGGAAGTTTTATAGCAAATCTGTTAAAGTCGAGTCTCCTTGAAAAGTTTTCTTCCTTCAGTTCCTAAAATTGGGCTGGGCTACCTGTTTTTGCAACAATTGAATTCTTGTAACTCTCTCTAGCCATAAAGTATTTCTTTGTACTGCAATTATTTTATAAGATCTCCATTCCAAGGCTGCTCTAAGCTCTAATTGGTCATATGAGAAAAGAAAAATCATTAAATATATGGGGAATCCTGCTTTTCTGCTTAAAATGTCAAGGTTGGAATTCTGTTTTTACTTCACTGGCTGTGTTAGATCATTACTCTTCCGCCTTATTGGAAATAATTTAACCAAAAGGGACTGTACAGATTGTGTACAAGAGGCTAGAAAATCCATTTCAAGGTCTGATCACTTTTGATGTGTCAGAATAAGATATGTGACATAGCCATGCTGGCTATAGCACCAAGGTAGCATATATGGCAGTGGTGGCTAACCTTTTTGTCATGTGCTGAGAGCATACATGTGCAATGCGTGAATGGCCCCCCTGTGTGCCCTGCCCCTGTACAGGAGCCTCCCTCTGCTCCCCCTGTGCATGTGAATGTGACCCCCCTGCCCCCTTTTGAGCCTAGTATGCCTCCCTGGAGTCTCCTGGGAGCAAAAATAGGCTGTGGGGAGAGGTTTGCTGCACCTCCCCATGCCCCATTTTGGGCTTAGTAAGCCTCCCTGTAGCAGTGGTGGGTTTGAAAAACTTTTAGAACCTCTTCTGTAGGTGTGGCCTGCTTTGAGGGAGTGGCTTGTTGGCCATGTGACTGGGTGGGAGTGGCTTGTTGGTCATGTGACTGGGTGGGAGTGGCTTGTCAGCCATGTGACCAAGTGGGAGTGGCTTGGCAGTCATGTGACTGGCATGGCCAACTTGTAAACCTGGTGAAACTCACTTAACAATGCTCTTGCTTAGCAACCAAAATGTTGGCTCAGGAACTCTGGCATTTGAAGCACACAGGTCTTAAAGATGTCAAGTTACAAGACCCTCGCCCCCCTAACCCTTTAGGGAAAAAAACCCCAGAGGTGTTCAAATTTCACAGCTTTAAGACTTGTGGATTTCAATTCCCAGAATTCCTCCTTCAGTCATGTTGGCTCATGAACTCTGGCATTGAAGTGTGCAAGTCTTAAAGCTGTCAAGTTACAAGACCCTTGCACACCTAACCCTTTAGGGAAAAAACCCAGGGATGCTCAAACTGGACAGCTTTAAGGCTTGTGGACTTCAACTCCCAGAATTCCTCCTCTCGCTCTTCATCTTGATGATGTGTAGATGTGCGGGGGGGAGGGAGCTGGAACGGCACTGTAGATTTGTGGAACCTCTTCTATAGAAGAGGTTAGAACTGGCAGGAACCCACCCCTGCCCTGTACCCTCCTGGGAGCCAAAACAGGCTACAGGAGAGTGTCACGCCCCATGTGCCTTGTTTTGGGCCTAATAGGCCTCCCTGCAGCATCTTGGGAGCAAATATGGGGTGCAAGGGGAGTGTTGTGCCTCCCAGGCTTCCCCTGCCCCCGCAGATGTGCACTTACCCCCCCCCCCGTGCATGAACACGCATTTCCCACATGTGCTTCCCCCCTGCGCAAACACTTCAGAGACCTGAAAATAATCTGGCCAGCAGGAGATACGGTGCAGCTGATCTGGGTGACAGCTTGCATGCCCGCAGAGAGGGCTCTGCATGTCACCTGTGGCACTCAAGGCTAATTTCGCCCTCATGGATATATGGTATCTCCATGGATCACTTTCCACCTAGTAACAAGCTAAGGACACAGGTACAAAGATTCAAAGATTTCTGCACATACCATATGATAGAGTCCCATTTTGGACTTTATGAAGACTAACTGTTATGGTTAATTAGATATAAACCAATTCATTTCTTTCTTCTTCATAGTCTAAATATGTTTTACATAGATATAGGCAGGGCTTTCAAAATTCTGTTTAGGGAAGTTATTATTAATGAGTACTCACAGAGGATGAAAATGGAGATCAATGAAACAGGATTTAAAAAAGCAAATTAAGCAATTGGAGAAGGGTTAACAAAGTAGACTAATAAAGTCCTTGCAGAATTCTGAACCATCAGAATAACCTTGATTTAAAAGTATGGTGTTCTTGTCCCATAAATAAAGTTCTCAGGTACAATTTTTAATGAATCTTAAACACAGTAAAAACTGCAGTAAGAACATGGGGGATGGGTGAAGAGGTGAGAAATGAATGAACTTAAGACAAATTTTAGTTTGGAAATCCAAGGTTGCTAGCAGAGTTCTAAATTCACTGCTATTTTTAAAATATTCATTTCAATTCAAAACTAAGGTGTTATATATAGGGTCAGATGTTCAGATTTTTTTTAAAAAAAATGCAAAACAAAAGCATCAGTTTCATTCGGTGAAATATCAAAGATAGACATTTTGACGAAACTCCTTTCATTAAGCTTTTTTTTAAAAAAAAAAAAACTTCTGGAAGTCTGGCAACCACAGACAACTGCAGAGTGATGGAGAAATGTATATCCACGAAGAACAGCAAATTCACTATAAGTAAGCTTGCAATATTTTAATTCAAAGAAGTCCTGAAGGAACTCCCAAGTAGTCTGGGTTTGAAGTAGAAAATTAGACACCTTTGTTTACAGCAGACAGACTTTCAGGAAACTGGAATGCAGAAGTTGGCACTGTTCTACTTTAAATAATGACTTCCAACCTTTATTTTTTGATTTGCTTGGCACCGATTATAAGTCTTTCCCCATTTACATTTTCACGCAACACTCCAGTGCTTGAACAGACTTTCTGTTCAATCATTGCTTCGTACCTCTTTAAGAAGAGTTCTGGGAGGCAGTTTGATGCCTGCTAAAAGAAGTTCACCCTATTAAACATTTCATTTTACTTACTTCGTCTTTCTTATGTCTAAAGAGGCAGGCCATCACACTTTTATCAGGAAGACTCAACATCTATTAAATGACAATGAAGAGTACTCCTGAAATTGCTAGATCTCCCATCCCTCACTATGTCTCAATCTAAATGCTAATTTCTTCACCCACCCAACTTCCATATCTCTTGGGTGAGCATATCTTTATAAAAAAATTCTATTGCAGGACACTTTCACTGGGTCTCCTTGAAAGGGATATCATTTTAAAGGGATTTCAAATGTTCACTCTTAATTTTTCTTCTTCTTTTTATGTGGAGGATGTTAGTGTCAAATAAAGTTTCTGGTAAAATGAAAACATGTAAGCTATCTTTCCATGATCTGGAGAGTTTCTTGATACCTACTGTGCATTCCAATCAGTTTTATCGCTTAATAGCTTGCATAGTTTGGAAAAAAAAACGCCTTTTTTTTTTAATCCAAGCATGCAAAACAAGATTGAGCAAAGCAAAGAGTGAATTATTTCTCATTTCTTTCTGTTTTTCTTTGTTCTCGCTGGTTTTAATCAAACCTCAACAGCTAGCTTTTCGTTGTAGGAAATATATATTAAGGCAATTTTAATAAGCAACAAGTTATTTATACACATATGTGTCTGTATCATACTTTAAAACAACCTATGGCAGGCTCGAACCATCAAACATCTTTTTTGGAAATGCGTATAGTGACAACAGCATCTATTACACGTTCCATAAAACAGGAATTTGTTATGCAGATTTGACAGAAAAAATAATATGCTGGCTAAAAAGGTGGTTTCAATATTCAAAAGAAAACATTTATGTCAAGGGCTGAGAAATATCGCAGTGGTAGATGAGTTACATCCTTTAAATAAAAGTATACATAAATATATTGGACTGAACCACCTCTAAATAAAGCAGATAGGCTTTATGTGATTAAATAGACATTTTCTAAATAGAATGGTATATAACAGATAAAAAATATTTCTTGGTTGTTTTTTTTCTAAAGCATTATTACTCTAACGTTTAGTAAAACTGACAGTGGTTTATAAAGAACACGATGATAGTTCTTGTGCTCAGACATACCATCTAAAATACATAATACGCAAGTCAGAGGGGCTGTAAATTAGAATGGGAAGTTAAACAAAGCAACAAATACAAAATCCAAAAACAAAATCCATTTGATTGGAAGGCAATGCATGTGAACTGAACTCAACTAGAGAAATGACATCATTTATTTACGACCTGAAATTTCATTAGGGATAAATAGGATATACATTCATACACAATTTCTTTTGAAGGATAACTCTCTGTAAGCAAGGCAGGGATTTATTAATTACAAGTGTTGAAACACTGAAAATATTTCTGGTAACTGAGCAGCATTCCCATTGTTTTGGTCAGAATTTGGTCTTTGATTTCAATCCAGTCCAGAGTGCCTGGGACTGATCGGTACACCAACTGAATATGGGAATACTAATACTTGGGGGGGGGGGGTCTTGTTGACAGAATTCATGCAGCATGTTAAATCCAGGTTTCCAAAACACACCTGCTATGCTCATGTAACATAAAATGGCCAAAGAAACTCTGTGGCTTAATCTGATGGCCTTATTTATGCATCTTGTTAAAACCCGTCTAATCCTGATTGGTGAACCAGTAGTACCTGTGGAAGGAGGCTCCACCGACCCACCCAGATGCTTCTGCGCATGCGCAGAAGTAGCACGCACACATTCGTGCAGGAGCACGCCCGAACCGGTAATTTAAAAAATTGGCAACCCACCAGTGATCTAGCCAATAGCCAAGATATTTTGTGCAAACCAGTTCGAAGTCATTGTGTATCTTCAAATAGCTTTATGAATTTTTTAAAATATATAAAATTGAATGAAAGTTCCCATAATGAACATAATGAATAAAAATGGTCTCCTTCCTTCCTTCCTTCCTTCCTTCCTTCCTTACTTACTTACTTACTTACTTACTTTACTTAATCTAAAATTCAAAGAATAGTTATCAATTACTAAGAAATTGGACAAGCGGGGAAGTTTTAGAGGCAACATTATCTAGTCTCAATGGGTCAAGTCTTCCATATAAATATGATTAGGTTCATCTTCTGTAAAAAGCAAAATGTTATTGTTTCTTCCTCTGGGTTAAAAAAAATGATATAAAACATGAAAATAGCTTGACCTAACTAATCTGAAAAGCATCAGGGCAGGTGCCTCATTCTCATCTGAAAATGGAATAAAATGTGGAGCAGGCAGGAATGGAGGATGATAGAAAAAAGCTGCTAAAATCAAAATAAGTGCAGCTTCTAGGGAGTTATGATAAATGAAACAATTTAAGTCCCTTTGTTTTGTGTAACACTAAAAGTCATAGGAAGTCTGATAAGAAATAGGTACACTGGGAATGTAGCATTTATTCTTTTGTCTTATCATTGCTTACTGCTATGAACCCTCACAGCAAATGGATGTTTCATCTCAACTTATCTCCTCAACTTCAACCTTGAGACATGGGGGTGGGTGGGTGAGAAAGAAATAACAACTAGATCAAAGTCAACTATTCAGTTTCATGGTAACATGGGATGCCTTGGTTGGAGAGTAATATGTTTTAAAATAATTAATCTACTACAGTGAATTTCAGAGACAGAAGTAAAAGGACTTAAACATCCAGCATTCTCTAAGCCAGGGCGGTCAAACTTGCAGCCCGTGGGCCAGATGTGTCATTTATTTATTTTATTTATTTAGTTTGTCAAACATGTACAAGACAACAGGTATAAGTATAAACATGGACATCAACATAGGAAATGGGTACAAATAAATGGGGAGAATAGGACAGAGATGGTAGGTACATTGGTGCACTTATGCATGCCCCCTTCAGACCTCTTGGGCGAGATCCATGCTAGACAGTTTAAGGTTAAAGTTATGGGGATTTGAGGATGTAACAACAGAGTCAGGCAGTGTATTCCAGGGATTGACCAGTCTGTTGCTAAAGTCATATTTTCTGCAATCGAGTTTGGAGCGGTTGAGTTTGTATCTTTTGTTTGCCCATATATTATTGTGGTTGAAGCTGAAGTAATCATTGACAGGTGTGCTGGCCACACTCACGCCCTGTTTAGTAAAGGGGGGGGGGAGTTATGATATGTCATGTGACACTACCACGACGATGCGAGTTTGACATTCCTGCTGTAAGAAACAACCAATGTTATATCTATGGAGATTTTCAGTATCTAGAACATGGTTGTCCCAAAGTTGCTTTATCAAGAGACAACTGGACGTCCTTTGTTTTTCCTTGAAGAAATTTCATTTCTCATCCAAAAAGCTTCTTCAGTTCCGAAAAAGCGGAAGTCAGAACTGAAGAAGCTTCTTGGATGAGAAGTGAAATGTCTTCAAGGAAAACAAAGAAAGCCCAGTTGCCTTTTGAAAAAGCACCTTTGAGACACCTAGTGTTATAAGATTCTGGATTCTTGCAGAGCCCATTGAATACCTTTAAAGGTTTCTGCTTATGAAAGAATAAACACAGAATTCTGAAGCTGTAGTTTTCAGATGATTTTACTCAAACATGGCTCCTCTACAACATTAAGATTTGAGATCCCTCATAAAATTATTGCTGTTATTAGTTAGAAATGGATGTATTTCCTTAAGATTATTAATTTTTTGCAGATAATTGTCTGTGTTTCACAGAAGCTTACAATCACTCTTAAACTATGAAATTGAGATTCAAATTTAGTCAATATCACTGGGCTTTTGCACTTTTCTGATTCTAACCATTTCAATTTGGCTGAGTCCAATACACAAAATTATCAAAATTAACAGATAAAAAATGAATATTTGTACAATAGAATATGAAGGCGCTTATCAGTTGCCTAAAGCACTATGAAGACATTTCATTGTCATACCCTGGATCTTTTATTTACTATAGAAACATTTCCGACCTCTAAATGCTAACAGTTAGAAAAGGAAGTGCTTTTCTGTAATCTTAAAGCAATAATGTTGATCTTTATTAAAATCAGCAATGCGACAAGGTATTCTTTCCGATGCGGACTAAAAGTTGGATAGAAAAACTCAACATTTCTGCAACATACACCCACAGAAAGAAAATTGTACATTGTAGCTGGATAAGTGCTTAAGCGCAGCTTTTTACAGTGTGAAATTAAAATTTCTCTGAGGTTTTTCCCTCAGCAATTTCAATTTATTTTGCTATCTTTTGCCAACAAATTTCTGCTTGGCATGTTTGTACTGCTCATATAAAAATTAATTTCAAATGGTTTCAGACTGTCCAGTGAAGCCCTCTACTTTTCTATCTCAAAGGTTCTGATTAATTATTTGGAAAGAAGTTGAGGCAGGGAGGACAATATTAGCAGCAGAGGTTCATATGTGTTTATTTGATAAGTGGCTAAACTTAACAGACCTTTAACAACAACAAAATTACTTGTTAAGAATGAAAACAGCCTAAATTTCTGAGAAGCCAGGCAATTGGAAGAAAATGACACACAGATAGCAATATTTTCCATTTCATTCAGAGGGTTTTGTGTGGAGCCAACTCGTCAGCAGAACATTGAATTTCTGTTGCCTTGCCTTAAGCCTGAATTAGAGACCAACACCAAAATCATGAAATGATGTAAGGTCCTGTACCCTACTAATCATAGATCAAACTTATGCATTATCTTTTGTTTCTTTCCCTTTGCCTTGTATAGAACATTTGATCACAACCATCACCAATAGGAACAGTTTAGAATTTACTGTCAGTTCTTTGGAATTTACTGTCAGCACCTGCAGAAGCTTGGGATGCAGCATTGGTATCTGTTCTGGCTTTCACAAAGATACCATTAAAACTGTTCATTTAGTTATGATCCACAACATCAGAGAGATTTTTAGACTTGTCCCAACTTGGTCATTTAGGAAAGAAGAGCCTTTGACTGCATTCATAGTGAAAAATATACTTTTACTAAAGCCAAGTGGTTACAAGATAGAAAAAAGCCAGCTCTGAGGTTTGCGGTGAAAGCTGAATACTTACTTTCCCCTTTCACAAGCTCTTCCCTCCATCTCCCTGGTATCCAAATTAGGGGTATGTTCCTATACTGGTTGGTACCGGTTCGCTTCACATGCACGCCCACTGTGCGTTGCTTGCACATGCACAGTTGACTTTAAATTGTTCTGTGCAGAAATATGCTGGCAATGGTAGAAGAGACTGGGGAACCTGTTTGGGGGGGGCGTGGCCAGCCTGGGTCACTGCTGGCTCTGTGACCCAAGCCAAACCACCACTACCAGTTCAGCTGGAAATGGATTCAGACAAATTGTTGTGGTAAAGTTCTGATGCTTGGTGAACTCTGTAATGGTCCATATTCCATTCCCATGCTTGTGGCCTTGGAGTCAGCTGGCTAATGTCTCCCCTCCGCTGGGTTCATAGCAGTCTGGCATCAATGAAGCAGTGATGGGGCAAAGAACAATGGCAGCTTTGATACATACCCACATAGTCCAGCTGATATTTGGAGTAGTTGGAACAGGAGCAATTGCAGGATTGAGGATGGAGTGAGATAAAGGCAGAGTGACTATGCCCTGGAAACTAGAGAAGGAGGGCCAGCTAATTAAATTGCTGCTAAGGTAGAAAGACTATGGAGTGGCCATTATTGTCTAATTGAAGAGAGGGTAAAAAGCCCCTGATCCAGAAGTGGGTTACTATTTGTTCGGCCCGGTTTGGCCCCCCAAACCAGTTCCCTGGTGGGAACTGCCATTGGTGCTGCCATCTTGTTTTTGAGTTCTGTGCATGCACAGAACAATTTTAATTGAACTATGCATGCACATGCAGTATGCATCCAGCGTGCATGCACGCACGAGTGAACTGGCAGTAAAACTGGCCAGAACCCACCTCTGCCCTGATCTGACTATAGATATCAATCATATAGTCTAGCAGTAGAAACATCAAGAAACTGAGATTTTTATTTTTAAAAGGATTCTCAAACTTTATATGAGACATCAGTACGGATTCACTCATTGATTTCCAAGATTGGGTAGCATTGTCATGCACAGGTACAGATACAGATTAACAGAGTTGAAGGGACCTTGTAGGTCATCTAATCCAGCTCCCTGACCAAGGAGACCCTACACCATTTTTGACAGATGGAAGTCCAGTCTCCTCTTGAAAGCCTCCAGCGATGAAGCTCCCACAACCTCTGAAGGCAACTTCTGTTCCATTAGTTGATCTCACTGTCAGAAACTTTCTCCTAGTTTCCAAGTTGAACCTCTCCTTGTTTAGTTTCCATCATTCCTTGTCTGGCCTTCAGGTGTCTTGGAAAATAGCTTGACCCCTCCTCTCTGCGACAGCCCCTCAAATATTGGAATACTGCTATCATGTCTCCCCTGGTTCTTCTCTTCATTAGACTAGCCATGACCAATTCCTGCAACTGTTCATCATATGTTTTAGCCTCCAATCCTACTCATCCAGGTGTATGAATAGGATTATGCTTCTTAGGATCAGTATGAGTTAGCATTGACCTGAAAAGATACTGACAACCACCTCTGTGTAGGTAGGGAGAGTGATATTTTGCAAGGGAAGCAGGGTTCAGTGTACTTGAACTAAAAGTAGACTTGAGAGCATCTTGTAGGAATAACATTTGGGAGCTTACTTTTGTGTAAGAAGGCTATAAGAGGTTGTGTGTTTCATGCATCAAAGTTGTTGTTTGTGCCAAGCCTTCTATTTTAAAGAGTATATTTGGTTGCTTGTCTTGGTCCTGAAAGAATTAATAGGCTCAAAAATATCAGCAATAGATTCATTAAAGCATGTGGAATATTCAACAATACTCCCTGTTGTCAAGGATGAAGGTAAGGTGGACAGTTCTTGGCAGTCAACCATGTCAGGCTGGTGTTGCCCTGTGGGTATACAGTTTCAGCATTAAGCAAAAGATCCTTTTTGTTGAGATCGCTAAATACTCAAAAGCTGAAAGAAAAGTTCTCATTCCTGATCATGATTGCCTGGAATTCAGGTAACTTGCTCATAAATTAATGGCACAACATGGGAGAATAAGCATATCAGGACTAAATTCAGCAGTCCATCTGCATTTAAAACATAAAGGCTACTATTTTGAAGATAGCAAAGTCTACATTTTGGACAGAGATAACTATTGGTTTGAAAGAGGGGTCAAAGAGACCATCTACGTCAAAATTGAATAGCCCTCTCTCTACCCAGGAAGGATAGGACACCATCTATCTGCAATCTACAACACAGTCCATTCAACAGTTCCAAGAAGGCTCCACACCAGTGGTGGGTTTCAGATCCCATTGCAACTGGTATGGTGCAACAGGGCCGGTGTCCACCACATGAATACATGCAGTGCGCGTACGCATACTTACTGTCTGCGACACCTCCGTGATGCCTCCATAACACCTCTGTGATGCTTCAGCAGCTCAGCGGAGCATCGGGCAGGCAACGTACATATTGCTCAATGTAATAATACAACCTTAGTTAACCCTGTCATAGTTAAAATGGGCATCTAACAAATTGTTTGGTATTTGTGTCTGCTCTGGCATACATTTAGCAAACAGATCCCACATCCTATGTTTATAGATCTCATGCCCTCATCCCCTGCTTCCCTTGATAGAAGATTAAAAGATTGTGGTCCCATACAATATTTCTGATTACATTAATAGAGCATAAATTCCTAATTACTTACCATTTCTTTTCTGAAAGAGTTTTATCCTAAGAAGTACAGTGCTGTGAATTTGTGACACAGGCGCCTCTGTGGCAAATCTAATTGCTATTGAAATTATCAAATTTTGCACATCCTGCCTGAGTTATCTCTGCTACACAAGAGCTCTTTCATTAGCCAGGTGGAGTGGAATCAGCCAAGCAAACATATTGAGAACCACCTGAATTTCACATGCAGCTATTAACTACAAACAGCTGGGGAGTTTATAGAAGTAATTACCATTCAATAGAATCAACAGACAAGTTGTATAGCAAATAATGCAAAGCCATTCTTCGCTCAAAGGAGCAGCATTCAGATTCCCCCCTCCAGAAAATTGAGCATTGTGAGGGAAAAGATTCTTAAATACAAGGACCTTTTCTGTTTGCACCTGACAATGTTTAAGAAGGGAATGAAGATATCTATTAGCTGGCATTGTCAGACATTGTTGGCTTGACTTTCCAAGTTCAGCATGTGACTTGTGTGTCAAAGTTTTAGTGAAAGTGAATTACATCACAGATTGGCCACAATGGGACTGTATTTCTGACAAGATTCTTTCCCAGCTGTATGTAGAGATGTCAATGAATGAATATGGCATTTTGTAAGTGCAAAATGTAGTGTTCCACCATATGGTAATTACAACCTCATCTCCTTCTGATAAATTTCCTAAAACTCACCTTAGTTGCCATTCTTGTAAAATTAGGCTTTTTTCTGCCTTCAGTGACAGGTGAAAGTTACATTCAAACAGACCAATTATGTGTCTGACTTTTCATTGGAAAAAGGATATTTATCAATATCTCAATTGAATGGCATCAGGGAAAAGTCTAAGATTGCTGATTCTCTGGAATGAAGTCCTTGCTGATTTGGGGACTGTAAGTAACATACTCTGTCAAGAAAGCTCATCTGATGCTGACCCAGTGAATAACTTCCCAATGGATTTGCTGTGTGGTTTTCAAAACAATCTTCTTTGAAAGTTTTTGCAAAACTGTCACATAAATATACATAAAATAAATGAATTCACTGATTGGTTTGCCATGTGGATTGGAGAAAGATTAGAGAAGCTTAATTATTTCTGTGAAGACATCATCCGTTTACTCATGGAAACCTGAACGAGTAAATTTGGTGATTTAAAATCTGAGGTAGAGCTTCAGGTTTCTTCTAGACTAGGGGTGTGAAATTCATGTCATGGTAACATCTCATGAGATATTGGGATCCCCCCCCCCTCCTTCATTAAACCAGGCTTGGGCATGGCTAGCATGTAATGCATCGAGTCCATGGGCTGGGAGCTTAACAACCCTGTTCTAGACTTATATTGAAACTCAAGGTCTAGCAGGCAGAGATTCATGGTCATAGCTCTTTATAAATCAGTTTTATTACAGACATTAGAGGAAAGTTCAAAGAAAGAAATCCAGCAACTGGATTTAAACAGCAAGGTTCAAATGTTATGTCTCTTTCTTTATCCATGTGGCATAATTTCAACCATTTTGGTGGAAGTAGCAGTTGAGGCTTTGCACTGTTATTGTAAAGGACCACTCTGGTTTTGATCTGAGCTTCAATCAGAGAAAGTGAAAACTGATTAGCTCACACTTCTGTACTTGGCAAGTGGAAGCAAGTGGAAGCAAGGATTGCCTAAAGGTGCACACTGCCAGACAATGTTCCTCAACCTGAGCAACTTTAAGAGGTGTGGACTTCAACTCCCAGAATTCCCTAGCCAATGAGATTTCTTACAGTCATGTGTAAGGAGACAACTTCATGCAGAAAGATTTTCAAATCTATAAAAGGTGAGATTGCAGTAGGGAAAAATATTCATTGAGAAAAAAAATCTACCAGAGAATTATTTGGAGATCAGACAAATGAAATATGCTCCACTGCTGAGCTATGGACATTTCCCTTAATAATAGCTTGCACAATAATAGCTTGAAGAGAAGATGAAAACCATGAAGATTATTGGAATAGATTAAATAGTGAAGAAAAGAATATGAGATGACTTGTGGATGCAGATGCAATCCAGTTGCATTATAATTATAATCCTTTCTTATTCCACTTCTTTTTCACACAGTTTAAAACATCTAAGTAAACCAACAAACAATATGTTAAGAGCAGCAAATACAAACTAGAGTCAGGAGGTTTAACTTTTTTAAAAGACAAACTTTAAAAGCAGAAGAAAAAAAAACCATTGCTCAGAACAGCTTCTAAAATGAATTTCCATAGTTTTCCACCTTGTTTCAAGATCTCTGACCACAAATATTTAAATGACATAGCTATAAATCTTGAGCCTACTGCTTAGCTATACATTTTGTAGGCATTAATCCTTGGGGGAAATAGTGGAAGCTACATGAAGTTTAAGTCTTCTTTTATGCAATTTTTAGTGAAAAGGTCTTCAAAAATCATCAAAGCACTGTGACAGACAGACAGACAGACAGATAGATATGTGATTAAATATAGGATTAACAGCTGAATTAAACATGACACCAATTCCAGCTAAGAAAAAATAATTCAATTTTGTTTTATTATTTTTAAATGTTTGGTGGTCAGAGTTTCCATTTTAGATTTGATCTTTATAAGACAGCAACCTTTCCTTCTGTTGCCATGGTTCCTAATCCAACTCAGGTCTCTCACTTGAATATTTTAAATCTAAATATTAGAAAATCTAAGCGTGTTTCCTCAAAACAGACGTGTGTTTTTTTATTAAACAATGTATCATCATGTGCAAGATTCCTGTTTGAGCTGGCTTCAATCACTGAATGGGCTATGATCTAACAAGCATAATGTAATGTAAGCATCAAACTTTTAAGGCTTAAGTTGATTAATACCACATTCCACGTCTTAGGAATCCATGGGGTATCAAATCAAGTGGCATCTTCAAGATAGAATGGGTTGACATACACCATCTGTTGTACACTTAGCATATCTTAATACCACTCATGGGATTCCAATTACTAAACTTATGACCATACACATAAGAATTGGTATCCAAAAGTTATCCTTCTAAAGGAAAACAGATAACTTTTCCATAGTTTGCTTTTTCTCTTTTAGATCAGATTAACATAAATAGTCAAGGAATTGGCAATTGGAAGACCAAGACAGGCAAAATAATTAAATCAATTCCAGTTTCCACATAACATCATTTAATAAATAAGAATGTGTGTGTGTGTGTGTGTGTGTGTGTATAAATTGGAGATTTAAGATTTTGAACAAATGAACATTTACGTATGTATGTATGTATGTATGTATGTATGTATGCATGCATGTATGCATGTATGTATGTAAATGTTCATTTGTTCAAAATTGTAAATCTCCGAAAGTTCTTCACCGATTGCTTTGAAATTTTGACACAACATTGCATTAGAATAGGCACGTGTTTTTATATTATATAGATGTCACACCTGTGACAGGTAAAAACATACTTTTTGGAAAACCAGCGCCATCTGTTGGACGTAAAAGCAACACACGCTATACTAAATATTTCATGATTCTATTTCAATGTTTCCGATTGCATTGTTATATTTAATTGTCATAGATTTTGATTTATTTTCATTTTGATTTGATTACTTCATGTGACATTGGGTTGGAATTGAGCTGTGTCATTTACCATAGCATTCATTTCGTGAGTATATTATATTAGGAACAGTTCGGCCTCTCTCCAGCTTTGTCCTGACAGTCCCTTTATATGTGTGGCTGGGCTGCGGCCGCACCCTTTCCCCTTTCCATCCCTCCTCTGACAAGCTTATGCCATTTCTGCCAAGGGGAGCTGAAGCCCTTAGGCCTCCCCTCCCCTCTCTCCTCTCCTCTCCTGCCGGGCCTTTGCTGTCTGTGGCGGGGTGGTGCCTGCACCATCCCTCAGCTGCCTCCTCCCGCCCTTAAGCCAGCCTCCCCCCACCCAGCCCAGCAGAGTTCCAGAAGAGGCAGAGGCGGAGCGTCTCCTTAGCCCAGCCGGCTCCAACGGGGCAGTGGTGATGATATCAGCCTGAGGCACAGCGGGCTGGGGGTGGGGGCACTGGGTGCCCTGTGAGGCAGCAGCTGCAGTGGCAGTGGCGACTCTGGATGGGCCCATGGCTGGCGGGTGCTGCCTCGCATCCACATCGCCAGGGGCGGCTCCTTCCTCCTCCTCCTGCTCCTCAGAGGATGCCAGCCTCCACCTCTCACCACCACCACTGAGGGAAGCCAGGTCGGGGTCACGGTGGCTCACTTCCATGCGAGCGCCACCTCTGCCAGGGGATCCGTGGCCGGTGCAGTGAGTGGCAGGGCCCGCCAGGTGGGCAAGACCCTCACAAACCTTGCCACTGCTGGCAACGGCATGACACTGCCCGGAGGGAACCACCCTGGGAATGTTTCTTTCTTCGCATGCTGTTGGTAAATGTGCCCGGTCCAACGTCTTTCTGGCAATTGAAAATTGTTTCTCACGTGGACAATTATATGTTGCGTGTTCTAGAGCTGGCAAACCAGACAATCTCTATACATGTACAGACAATGGAACAACAAAAAATATTGTACACCCACAAGCATTGTGAAATTAAACATATTAGAAACTTGCACTTTCTCTTTTTTTTATTTTCCATTTAACCAGACTGGGCCACAGCAACGTGTGGCCGGGTACAGCTAGTGTGTGTGTGTGTGTGTGTGTGTGTGTGTGTGTGTGTGTGTGTATCATGATTAGTAGACAATTACAGTTGCCAGTTCTTTAGCTAGTTCATTGACCTTCAGAGCATTGAGTTTTTCCCAAGAACCTAGGATGTCATAAATGTTCTATTCACAATCATAAAATTTTATTACTATTACTATTATTATTTTATCCTGCCTTTTTATATACTCAAATACTAATTTGGCACTTAAATAGAACAAAAGAAGGACATTATTAATCCAGTCTTATCTAACCTAACGTATCAGGAATCTTAATCTGGAAAGATACTTACAACATGATTTTCTCTTCAGAAATGCTGGGACTTTACTCTTTGGCAGCATGTTTAAGACAAAATCAAGGGTATTCTAGGACATGACAGTACTTCCAAGGAAAAAAAATCAAGCTGATAAATTAATATTTTGAATAATCTGGTTTGGTGCCTTCTAGACAGGTTTGGTTTAAGGAAATCTTAAAACATTTATCTTGGGCTCTAGAATTCTGAAGATAATTAATCAGAGCAATAAGCTACAAATAAACCAGGATATCTGGGACTCCATTTCCAATGAAGTGTTTCCTAATTGCTTCAGACTGACAGGAGTTGGGATTAGGCTGGATGATTTAAAAACAAACAGCTCCATGTTAGATAATAGATAGAGTTGGTCAATTTATCTTTAGTTATATTTTAATGCAATGGTGACTTTTTTCCCAAAGGCGCTTTTCTCAAGAGACAACTAGACATTCTTGATTTTCTTTGAAGGTGTTTCACTTCTCATCCAAGAATCTTCTTCAGCTCAGAACTTCTTGGCTGAAAGTGAAATGGCTTCAGAGAAAAAAACAAAAAAATCCTGTTGCCTCTTGAAAAAGGAATACGGTGGCTCAGTGGCTAAGACTGAAAGGTCGGCAGTTCAGTGGTTTGACCAGAAAGGTCGGCAGTTCAGTGGTTCGAATCCCTAGCACTGAACTGCTTATTTTTCCCAGCTCATGCCAACCTAGCAATAGCAATAGCAATAGCAGTAGACTTATATACCGCTTCATAGGCCTTTCAGGCCTCTCTAAGCGGTTTACAGAGAGTCAGCATATTGCCCCCAACAATCTGGGTCCTCATTTTACCCACCTCGGAAGGATGGAAGGCTGAGTCAACCCTGAGCCGGTGAGATTTGAACCGCTGACCTGCTGATCTAGCAGTAGCCTGCAGTGCTGCATTTAACCACTGCGCCACCTTGGCTCTTAGCAGTTTGAAAGCATGTAAAAATGCAGGTAGAAAATAAGAACCAACTTTGGTAGGAAGGTAACAGCATTCCGTGCGCCTTCAGTGTTTAGTCATGCCAGCCACATGACCACGGAGACATCTTCGGACAGTGCTGGGTCTTAGGCTTTGAAATGGAGATTAGCACTGCCTCCTGGAGCTGGGAATGACTAGCACATATGTGCAAGGGGAACTTTTACCTCTTGAAAAAAGCACCTTTGGGACAACCATGACCTGGATGACTGAGAATCTCCATAGACAATGGTGACTTTTATTTCTAGTACATTGCATGTTACTCTTCAGAAATGTTTAATTAAAATGGCCGTAATAAATAGTGCATTTTAGTACTTCATTTCTTTCAGGGCCAGGATCCACTATTTTCTTCCTAAATAATAGGTACAAGTTTGAAGAAACTTCTCTGGGTATCAAAACTGTATTAATATTACCTTGGAAATTTTTGTGTATTTTTTGTTTGAATCAGGACTCAAAATGACAGGAAACCATGTCACCAATAAAAGAAGTGAGAAACAGCTTGATGACCCTTTACTGATATGTATTTATCTATCCCTAGATAAATTATATAATCCAACAGCAGTGTTTCAGCTCACCAACATCTGACACTTAAATTTTTTATCTCCCCATTCCTTCTAAAATATATTTATATTGTGTTCATGATTTCATCTAACTACACATTTGCAGTTCGCTTACATTGTAATTGTGTATTAACTTGTTTTATATACTCCTTCCTGTTTCACCATAACCAATAGTTCAGTCAGACATTTTTCTGCAATATAAACTTCCATGTGAGTTATTGTGATTGCTTTGCTGTCAGTGCTTATTACACAATTTATGAAACTTATTCAAAGAAATCAAAATAATTTGCTCTTAAATACAAAGCACATGCTGCAGTGTTCATAAAGCAACATGGCTAAAAAAATCCCTAGTGCACACAGCAACACTCCAAATAATCTCCAAAAGCCCATAATCAAACCAAGGAAGTTGTTTCATTGGTTATTTTAATAGAGTTGTGAGCAAACAATTTGCCCCCTTTGGATTTGATCTTTTAAACTGGGAAACAGCAAGGATAATTAAAGATTTGATGCATCTGCTTTGAGACTGCATTGCTGGCTATCTCACCAAAATTGTATTTGGGATATTCATGTCCTCATCATTAACATCGCAAAAAGCTACAATTTAATTGCATCAGTGCTTCAAGCAGCTTCTTTGTTGATTCAGTCCATTGTTAACAACCCCTGCGTTTAAGGCATTTTGGGGAGGGGGGGAGTCAGACCTTGCCATCTTGTGTATATGAAAGAAGTCCAAGCTTATTCCTCACTTGAGGACTCTCCCATCCAGGATGGCTGCCCTCCAACAACATTAGCATGATGTTGTTAGAGCTCATAGTCACATCTTTGTGATATATGTTCCTGGATTATGAAAAATAATCCTTGTAAATACCTTAGTTCTATTTTCATTGAGAGGACCTTTAAAAGTTTGTGTTGCAGTCTGATTTTGTAACGTTCGATTGCTGTAAATAGTTTCAATACACTTTTGTTCATTTTAATCTATTATTTTCTTTTAATATAGTTAAATGATTTAAATTCCAATGTAAACAGCCTTTAGGAAGAGAAGTGTAGAAACAATAAGAACAGCAATAAAATCCGTAATCCACTTGTTCATTTTAAAAGCAACATTACACATTTCACTAGAGTTTGAGCGTGGTTTTTTTTCCACTTGCTTCAAACAGAACTCTATCATTATATTTGTGATTCTGCTTACTTTTTAAACAACTGCAGTTGAAAGAATAAACAAAGTTACTTCTTTGTCATAAAATATATAAATTACAGCATACAGAAAGAACAAGTAAACAGTAAATATTCTATTCTTCCTCTAAAATTACACAGGATAATGTAGTGGAACTCTATTAAGCAAAACAAATCTGTTGAATCAGAGTGATATACTGGTCCTCATAAACTCTCAGAAGGAAAATAACATATGCAGCTTTAATAGCAGGATGTTTATATTAAAATAAAATAAAAAACAACCCACCCACACATTATGTCAGCTCAGAAAAGGAAATAAAAATTAAAAGCCATTATGGGAATAAAATTTAAACTTATGTGAATATATTTGACAATAAGTGTTCATTTTTAAAAGGCATAGTGCAACAAAAATGATATAGTTTATCTCCCTAAGTAATTTGAATTTTCTTTGAAATAGATCAGTTGTATGACAGAATACATTAATAAGAATTGAGATGAAACTGTAGTTGGTGTGTGCATCTAATCCAGGTTGATAAATCTTTGATGACTAGGAATAGACATGAAGGTTCAGGGAAAATGGAGGTCCATGTAAGGAGTTAAAAAATTGTGGGAAATGGGTGAAATCTTATTAAGATATGAATATCTTATTAAGATATGAAGATACTCTACTTTGCCATTCTGGGAATGGATTTTTATTTTATTTATTTTTTCAACTCAACAGAAAGTGGCAAAGAAATTATTTTACAGGTCTCGGATTTCTGCAGTCAAAAGGATAATTCACTAAACACTGGTCTTAACAGGACCAATTTTGGTATAAGGAAAGAAACCAGCAAAAAAAGTTCATTTCATTTTAAAAAGTAGACAAACTTGCCTGGGCAAGGGGGCAAAATCCCAATGTCACAGTTGGATAGTGATTCAGATTCTATTCTAAGCTTTCTCTTTCTTCCTTTCTAGTTTGGTGTTGTACAGAAAGATTATTATTAAAGGCAAGTTCTGTGTCCTTTGTTTACCTTGTTTTAAAAAGTGTATTAAACCCAATTTATGCTTTCACTAGTGGTGCGGCAGCTTAAAGACACTGGATATGCTGAACAAAAATGGTCAACACTCCAGCAGTTCAAGTCCTAGTAATTCCAAGGGATGGGGTGGGCTCCTATCAATCCCTCTAGCTCAGGGGTGTTAAACTTGCATCATAACAGCATCATCACGTGATGTGTCACAACTTTTTTCCTCTTTGGTAAACCAGGCATAGGCGTGGCCAGTGCATGACACATCTGGCCAGTGAGATGCGAGTTTGACATCCCTGCTCTAACTCCTGCCTTGTCCACCTAGCAGTCCAAAACATTATTGCAAGCAGATAAATGGGTACCACTACGGTGGGAAAGGCTAGTTGCACAAGGAGAATGGAAGCAGGTGCTGAACCTGCCAGACATGAGGTGAGATCAGTGGAAGATGGTCCAGAAGATGTCATAAATCCGAACACTACTAGTCAGATTGTGCAAGCTAGTTCACTCACCCCACCCCCACCCCCGTGGCACGTCATGGAAAAGCACATAGGCATGAAACCAAATGAACTAGAAATTAGGCTGTTAGGACTAATCTGTAAAGTATAGATTTCTTTGATAAATGAATCCCATGTAAAATAAATGGATATGCTTCCACTAATACCCCCTAATATTTTGCAATTATAATTGTTTGATTAAGTTTGGACCTTCATGTGGCCTTGCAGTCACAGGACCTGGATATAAACTAAATACCGGTATCAGGGGTGGGTTCTGGCAGTCACTGCTGCCAGTTCACTCGTGGGTGCTTCGTGGGTGCGCGCTTGATGTGCTCTGTGTGAAATTAATGCAGTTTGTGCGCCCATGCATAGTACAATAAAATTGTTCTGCGCATTCACAGAATTGAAAAACCAAATGGCAGCATCTAGGGCACCACCTGGAGAACCAGTTCTTGGGCATGGCAAGCCTGGGTCTCTGCCGGTTCCAATGTCCCAGGCTGCCAAACCACTACCAGTTCAGCCAAACTGGTAAGAACCCAACACTGATAGGTACTGTGTGTGCTCTTTTATTACTGGAAAGAGAAAAAAACATTCAGCTCTCTTTCTTTTCTACCTCAAAGCTAGATGGAACCTTGACTGTAAGAAATTTCCAAAATGAACAAAACACTCAGCTGAAAGGACCATCAAGTAATTGTTGTTTTAAAAAAGGAAACATATCATAGTAGGTGTAACTTCATGCACAGATTAATAATTTTAAAAAAAGAAAGAACATGGGTAAATTATTATTGATACAAATCAGGATTTTCTGCAACATTTAATCAAAATGGGGGAAAAGGAAAGAAATTGCCTCAACGAAAAAATTCTCATGTATTCAACTATGTTCCAATTTTGAGTTAAGATGCAATATCGACTGAATAAGGCAAAGTATGTTGAACTTCCTTGAAGAAGTTTAAAGAAGAAATACCATAAACATATTCAATGTAGCATATATATTTATCAGAATAGGATAACTGTTAGATCAAGCTTGTCTTCCTCAAATTGGGAATCACTGGATAGATCCAATTTTAATTTCCAGAATGTTTACTGTGTTGAATGGGAATTTGGGAATTCTATTTCAACATAGCTTCAGGGCTCTAGTTTGAAAAATGTTGCATTAACCCTTCTACATTCAAATATATCAAGAACATAGTATTGCAAATGGAACATCAGGCAAGCACATATAATTGCACTTATACCAAGTGGAGGGAAATGTGTTCTTAGTGAAATTAGAAAAAATGACTCAGATCAGCAAAATATATTATAATGAATAATGCATTATGATTTTGACAAATTATATTATACTTTCCCCTTGTGGCTGACATACTAAGATGTATAGCTTTGGCTTTGCCCTTATAACATTCCATGAAACAGCAATATTTTATTTTATTTTTAATCCCATTGCTTAATGTAAATTGCATTATTTCTGTCTAAATATGCAAATATATGCTAAAATGCAAGTTATAAAATAAAACTGTGACTTTTAGTGACATTACAATATCATAGGACATGTTATATCTCATCTGCAGTGAAGAACAACATAGGAAAGAGTGTTTATGGTAGCGAATTTTTTGGTATATCAGTGACAGTGGAAGGCTATGCATTAATTAGGCCTGGCAAGGACTAGTGCCCTGCGATGTTCATAATTTATTATAAATTATCAAAACCAGCTAATATAATATTGAGTGAAACCTTCCAAGACTTATATTGCCTTGGTGTCATATTAATAATTTACTGTTGCCCTCTATCTAAAATACTCTTCTTAAGTTTTCTTAATGTTTTGCTTGACTCTATACAATCCTCTTCAATATCTCACAATATATAATCCTATACAGAGGATTTTTCTGTCAAATGTATCTTGTATATCCATTTTAAATTAACCTTGATTATCAGAGAAGTTAGCTCTGTAGGGATACAGGTAGTTGTTGATTTATATCCGCATTGGAACCTGCAATTTTAGTTGTAAGTCTTAATATTATATTAAAGGTCTTAATATTATATTATAATACTAAATAGTATAGTATAATATAGTATAGTATAGCACAGCACAGCACAGCACAGTGAAATATTATTGTATTGTATTGTATTGTATTGCATTACATTACATTACACTACACTAATACTAATACTAATACTAATACTAATACTAATACTAATACTAATACTAATACTAATACTAATACTAATACTAATACTAATACTAATACTAATACTAATACTAATACTAATACTAATACTAATACTAATACTAATACTAATACTAATACTAATACTAATACTAATACTAATACTAATACTAATACTAATACATGTTATACTATACTATACTATACTATACTATACTATACTATACTATACTATACTATACTATACTATACTATATTATACTATACTTTATTCATTAAACATGAAACTCAGCCATCTGAACCACTGACTGGTGCTAATGGTTGATAAGGTTTGCTAACAGTGTCCTAGATATCAACAA
This sequence comes from Thamnophis sirtalis, assembly GCF_051295495.1. NCBI lineage: Eukaryota > Metazoa > Chordata > Lepidosauria > Squamata > Natricidae > Thamnophis > Thamnophis sirtalis. Next base: position 20,369,835 of record NW_028261391.1, read on the forward strand.
GGGAAAAGGGCGGCCTACAAATAAAATCAATTCCAATTCCAGACAAAGTATTTTCTTAAAATATAAGATGTTCTGAGTAGCACAGTTTTTTGCAGTTCTGCTGGTATTGCATGAAGCTGCAATTTGTTGATGTATCTTGTAAAATTCTTGGACATGGTGCCAAGTGCCCCTATGACAATGGGTATCACTACTACATGCTTCATCCATAGCTGTGTATGGCCACGTCACAATATTTCATTATTTTTTCTAGTGCTTTTTCTTCGACTCTGACATCTCCAGAGATATTAATAAACTGTACATTTCGGCCCTCAACAACCGTGATATCTAGCATGTTGTCCTCCAAATGATGATCCGTTTGTATTCGAAAGTCCCACAAGATCTTCACCTTCTCATTTTCGATAACTTTTTCCTCTTTATGTTCCCATGACTTTCTGGATACAGGTAAATCATATTTTTTTACATAATGACCAGTGGATTAATTTAGCAACTCTGTCATGTCTAGTTTTGTAATCAGTTTGTGCAATTTTGCTGCATTTACATAGTAAATGTGAAACAGTTTCGACTTTATTGCAAAGTTGGCAGTTTGGGTTGTCAATGGATTTTTGTACCTTTGCTTTCATGGCATTAGTTTGTAGTGCTTGTTCTTAAGCAGCCAGTATTAAACCTTCTGTTTCTTTCTTGATAGTTCCCATCTTAAGCCATGTCCATGTCAACTTGTCATCACATTTTACTTCAATGTTTTTCAAGTACTGTCCATGCAAAGCTTTGGTTTTCCATCTATTTAATCTGTCATCCAGCTGCTGCTGCTGCTGCTGTTCCTGTTATTATTATTATACAATTGTATCACAGTGGCCAGTTGTTTCACCGGATTTGGCATTGGTTACAAGTCAGGCCCCACCCAGGGGCTAGGACATCGTAACGTATTTTCATAATATGCGTGCAGATCCAAGCAGTGCGGCTTTTCGCATTTGACTGATGGTGATTTTGTCAATTTTTAACTGTTTTGAATGTAAATCCAGTGCTTTTGGAATAACATCCAGTGTGCCGATTACCACTGGAATTACCACTGATGGTTTGTGCCATAGTCATTGAATTTCGATTTTTAAGTCCTGGTATTTTGCGATTTTTTCATGTTCCTTCTTGGCGACCCTGCTATCATCTGGTATTGTGATGTCTATTATTGTGACCTTATTTTTCTCAACCAGTGTGATGTCTGGTGTATTATGCGCCAGTATTTTGTCTGTTTGTATAGGAAATCCCACAAGATCTTGACCATCTGATTTTCGGTGACTTTTTCAGGCTGATGTTCCCACCAGTTTGTTGCTGTTTTAATATTATAATTTTTGCACAAATTCCAATGGATCATTTGTGCTACTGAAATGTGCCGCAATTTATAATCAGTCTGCACAATTTTTTTTTTACAGCAGCTGAGTATGTGATCAACAGTTTCATCAGCTTCTTTGCAAAGTCTGCATTTGGCATCATCAGAGGATTTTTCGATTTTGGCCTTAATGGCATTTGTGTGGATAGCTTGTTCTTGCGCAGCCAGGATTAGTGACTCTGTTTCTTTCTTTAATGTACCTGTTGATAACCATAACCAAGTTTGTTCACTGTCCACTTTATCTTTTATTTTTTCCAGAAATTGGCCATGCAGTGCTTTGTTCTGCCAACTCTCCATTCTTGATTTTATCACATCTTTTCTATATTCTTGTTTCGTCTGTTGGGCCTTCAGTAGATTTTTGTTCTTTACTTTGATTAATAGATGTTCTTGACTTTCTTTTAAATAATCAGCCAGTGCATGTTTTTCTTCTTCAGCTGTTTGCTTCACTTGTAATAATCCTCTGCCACCTGATTTTCGGGGCAGATTAGTCTATCAGTATCACCACGTGGATGTAAACTGTAGTGCATTGTCATCAGTTTCCTGGTTTTTCGGTCCAAAACGTCCAAATCAGCTTGTGTCCAGTTAACTATACCAGCTGTGTATCTTATAACTGGTATTGCCCAGGTATTTATGGCCTTGATTGTATTTCCACCATTCAATTTAGATTTCTAAATTTTCCTAACTCTGTTGGTGTACTCTCGCCTGACAATAGTTTTTACTTCTCCATGCTTGATGTTATGCAACTGCAGAATGCCTAAGTATTTGTAGGCTTCATTTTCATTGCATTTAATTAGTTGGCCATTGGGCATTTCAATTCCCTCACATGCAGTGATTTTGCCCCTTTTTATGGATACAGTGGCACATTTTTCCATGCCAAACTTGTTGTTGTTGTTGTTGTTGTTGTTGTTGTTGTTATCCACTGTCCATTTTGAATACATAGCAGAAAGAGGAAACATGGGAGTTCACAAGGTTGATACTATAGGGAACAAAATTTAGATGACTGAATTTAGATGTTCTATTTTGGATAACGTCATGAAGAGGAGATGTAACTGCGGATGCTATCAAGCAACACTTTTATGCTATGTGCTGGATAGAGGCTCGTGAACTACCATCCTCACCACTTTCTGCATCGCCTTCCTGTCCAAAGTAGTAATGCTTCTAAACCAGACGGTGATGCAATATGACAGGATTCTTTCGATTTTCCCTGTATAGAAAGTGGTAGTGACTGGGGAAGGAAGATGAGGAAGCCACAAGACTCAGTGGCTTGGAGTTTTTCAGGGCCCAAGATGATAGTTGAGCTTATTTATTTCCTGAGGGTCTTCCTGGATTCAATGCTCCTGTTCAAAAAGCAGGTGGCAGTCCTGGCTAGGAGAGCCTTTGCACAGCTTTATGTTGTGTGTGCTAGTTGGGTGCCAGTTAATGCCTGTTCTTGGTCTCGTTTACAGTTATTCATGCCTAATGACCACCCCATTATTGTAATGAGAATTTGACTGTGGGGAAAATATAGGCATCTTCTTTAGTTAACTTATTTCATAAAACTATAAATGAAAGCTGAACAATAAGTCGTAGCACATAAAGGAAATTTTAATCTTGTCAGCCATGGAGAAGGAAGATATTTATTTCTTGAAAAAAATATTTTAATCTTTGCTAGACAAACTAGGGCCTGATCTGAAAAGATATTATTTCACAAATAAACAAAGAGTTATTTCAAAAATAATAGCACTAGTTTTACTCCATATCCAATTTCCAAGTTTACAACTTTGTTGCAAAGAAGCTATTTTTTAATGTACAATCCAGATGGTATATTAGTATCTGTGTAATTGTGGTAAAATGGAATAGCACTGAGATGTTATCAAATCTTCCTCTAATTTAACAATCTTATTCCCCTCTGAGTCCTTCTTATCACAGAGAGATTTTAAAAAAAAACAGTTGGTCCATTACAGACAACTGGTTTATTATCTCTGCTTTATTACTTAGATCATCTGGAAGAAAGAGAAAAATGTAAAAACAAACAAACAAACAAACCCTCACAGCTATAACAAGTATCTCTTCATCAGAACTAATCCTATACTCCGAAATAATCGAAATCCCAGATGCTGAGAGAGGTAGGCGTTACCATGGCAACTTAATGTACCAAAATTGGACCAAGAGTGGTTCAGTCAACTATAAACCATTACCCCAGATGGGCAAAAGAAACTGATATAATAAAATATAACAGAAACATTAAATGTTTAACAACATCTGATCTGACAAAAAAGCCACGATGCTTCTAAATAGTGTGCCTATTCATCACTATCATTAATCAGTGGAGTGTGGTGGCTCAGTGGCTAAGATGCTGAGCTTCTCAATCAGAAAGGTCAGCAGTTTGTTGATTCGAATCCCTAGCGCTGTGTAAGGGAGTGAGCTCCTGTTACTTGTCCCAGCTTCTGCCAACCTAGCAGTTTGAAAGCACGTAAAAATGCAATTAGAAAAATAGGGACCACCTTTGGTGGGATGGTAACAGTATTCCATGTTCCTTTGGCGTTTACTCATGCTGGCCACATGACCATGGAGACGTCCTCGGACAGCGCTGGCTCTTCGGCTTAGAAACAGAGTTGAGCACACACACCCCTAGAGTTGGGAATGACTAGCATATATGTGTGAGGAGAATCTTTATCATTAATCAGAAAACACATAAATGGGGACTCATGGTCTCCAACAGACCTGGGAAAAAGTTATCTAGTGATACTGCCAAAATAATCCCCACCATCAAGTCTTTATCTTCTTTCCTAGTCACCCAGGCAAATAGTCCTGGATCACTTGTCTTTCCTTTCCTTCACAACTATCTATTACATATCTGAACCAGAGGGAATACTTTCTGATTCTAGACTTCAACTCTAGCAACTGGGCATATTTAACTCATGATAATTTTCTTAAAGAAATAATTTATTAAGAGAAATTAACTGGCAATTGCCTGGACAAGTCCCTGCAGTTTTCTTGGCAAGACTTAGGGTTGAACATTTTCTCCTTATTTTTAAATGTAAATATAAATAAAAAAATCATCATGTTAATATCTTTTGGTTAATATTGCATAAATACCAGTGTACTCAGCTATATGTAAATTTTATAAGGTATTGTTGGCATCTGATAATGCAATAAAATAGTTATTTGGGGACAAAAAAGGCAATGAAGTGTTATCTTACCTTCCATAGTCACTTTGGGGCAATATTCTACTACCAGCTACTCCAGAATCTTTGAAAAACACTAATATCATCTCTAGTCTTGGAATGATGGAATTACAGTCATGTTATCATAAATCTGACTCTTGGCGGCTGAAGATTATTCATGATCACAAATCAACCCCTTCTCCGTTTTGATTGCCATCATATTGCTCATGTTCACATCTCTCGTCTGTATGTTCTTAATTCTGCCCCTTTTTCTCAGTGTTAACTCTCAATCCTTTTTATTCTCTCTGTCAGTCATGAAAGACCAAGACCACACATGAAGTTCATAAATAAACTGACTCATGTCAATGAACAGGGATATGCTCAAGTGATGGTTAACACTATTTTCACACTAGAAAAAGGTCAATGGAATTCAAGAGGAGTAGAACTTGGTCCATTTGTGATTGCGTAGTAACTATAGGCTTGTTCCTCTTTTAACTCTATCCCCAGGTTCTGCCATTCCTACTCCTTCAAACTCATTCTAATTTTATCCTTACATTTTTCCTCTAGGTTTTACTTAAATAGTCTTCCTGCTGCTTTAATCTCTTCATATATTTCCATTCTTCCAGCCTGTTGCTTGTTATCAGTTCCTTCTGTTAGGCACTCACAGATCTATTAATGACAAGTTCCTCTGCCACCACTAGAGTTCTATTCTGTTACCTTGCTATCTTGAAGTACTGCAAACTGTCCACAACTGCTGTGAAATCCCATTGCATAAGAATAGTGATTTAGCTACATCGGCTATGTATCAATGTGTTCAATATTCCTGGCAAAGTTACTAATTTTAATGTTCATTAAAAATTGAGAAAAGAGGTCCAATTACAATGTAAATCCAAATATCCTGCAGTCATTCAGAACAGTGTATTGCTTACTTCACATTTTACATAACCTGAATATGAGGTCATACCTCAATAAATGTATTTATACAGAGGAATTCAATCTGCTTTAATAAAATGCAACAGTCCCTTATCTGCCATGCACTCTTCTATCTTTCATTATCTATCCACTTTCCATTTCTCTCCTTCTTCTCCATGGCTTTTTAAATAACTGTATTTAGTCATTGAGGATCTTAATTTCTCAACAGTTTCCTCAGGAAATCCTTTATTTATTGTTGATAAAGGACTACATTTTATTTTACATTATCTGAATAAGCTTGCATCATTTTGTCCCTGCAATGGTAATTCCTCATTCAAACACTCCTACATCTTACTTCATTTTCTCTATTCTTAGGGCAAACTGTAGTGTAATCTCTGAAATTGCAAGTCATATGCTTGTTGGGGTATAGTTTCCATTGAAATATTGCAGTAGGATAAAGAAAGGCATTTTTCCTCATTCAAATAACATATGTATATCAAATTAGCCTTTTCAATCAAATACTTGTCAGTTTGACTGGTTGCATAAGAGAAATCAGAATATTTCTATGGAAGGAAATATTCAGCAGGCATCAGTTACATAAAGTGTAGTTTTTCTTTTCTTCAGTAACATTTAATCTGTCTTGTATCCTTTGATGCAATCCATCTCTCATCTTGTTTTCTTCAACTTGTTCAGCTTTAAAAGTGACATTATGGAACATTAGCAATGTATATCTCTATCCTCTCTACCTCTATCTACCTCTATCTCTCTATTTGTGTGTGTGTATAAATTAACATTTCCAATTGGGTGCTCATTGACCAAAGAGTTTCATAAGAGATGCACAATGATCACAAAAATCATTTAGAAGCCTGAGCAGTTAATTCAGAAAAGAGCCTAGTTTATCTAAAATTAATTTGTAGCCTACCAGATTTAACTTTAATCCAAATCTCGAGGAGAAAAAAACCCCAGAAATCTGAAGGTTTGTGATTCCCATTGACAGTAACTAAAAAGCTATAAATGAAGTTTTCTTTGTCATGACTAGGTGAAAACGTGTGTGTTATTGTGTAGGGGCATTAGAATATATAATATATTTCGAATATAATGAAATTGTAAAAAAAAACACTTTAATAAAATGGATGAAAATGAAATCCTGGCTGACACTAAAAATAGGTGGATGGAAAACCTGTAGATACTGGTGTGGTTTGACTTGTTAGTGAGAAATATGTCTACAAGAAGATTACAAGTGTAAAGGTTTAAAATTGTTTTCCATACATTTATACTCGCTTTTTGAGAAAAAAAAGGTTTTTATGTATTATACTAGTTTAAATGCCCCCATCCCAATTGCTTTTTCCTAGGCTCTTCCCTTCCTTTTCTTCCTCTCTCTTCCCTTTCTTCTTTTTTTATAGGGACTGTGGTGTTACAGTGAGTAGAATACAGCATTGCTGGCTAATTCAGCTCACTGCTAGGAGTTTGATTCTAACTGCTTCAAGGTTGATTCAGCCTTCCATCCTTTCGAGGTGGGTAAAATGAGGACCCAGATTGTTAGGGACAATATGCTGACTCTGTAAATTGCTTAGAGAGAGCTGTAAAGCACTGTGAAGTGGTACACAAGTCTAAGTGCTATTGCTATTGATATTGCGATTTATTCTGCATGTACTTTTCATTTTGGATTACTTTTATTTATTTTTAACAATACAGAATTTTGTTTTTAATTCTGTTGAAAATCTTCTTAAGCAAAAATTTTAAAAAAGATGATCCATGGATGATCCTATTCAGATGTGGACTATTTTGAGATGGTAGTGATATTTTACTTCAAGCTATATCAGAAACTTGAGAGATGCAGTGGTTCAATGGCGAAGTTGCTGAGCTTGTCGATTGGAAAGGTTGGCAATTCAGTAGTTCAAATCCCTAGCATTGCACAACGGAGTGAGTTCCCATTACTTGTCCCAGCTTCTGCCAACCTAGCAGTTGGAAAGCATATAAAAATGCAAGTAGAAAAAAAAAGAAACACCTTTGGTGGGAAGGTGTTCCATGCACCTTAGGCATTTAGTCATGCTGGCCACATGACCATGGAGAGATCTTCGTACAGTGCTGGCTTTTCGGCTTTGAAACGAAGATGAGCATTGCCCCCTAGAGTCAGAAATGGCTAGCACATATGTGCAAGGGAACCTTGATCTTTACCTTATATCACAGAAGTATTGTTGACTGGAAAAAAAGAGATAAATTGATATACTATGACAAGTTTCTGGAGGAAAGATAGAACATAAGTACAATTCATTTTATATGTATTGAGAAGATGACAAAGTGAGGGATGGGGTATTTTTTGGGGGGGGTATAGAAACAATCAAATATATGACTACAAGATAGAGGAGACCCTGCTGGCAACAGTACAAAATGTGTCAGAACAGTGATGACACAACAGAGTCGTTCAACACACACAAAAAAACCAAAACCCCAATCCTTATTTACGTCAACAGAGGTACAGCATCAAAATCAAGGGAAATCATTGTTTCCTTATTCTACAGTAGTCAGATTGCACGCAGAAATTTTTTTCCAGTTCTGGACACCATGTAGTGTATTGAATATGAAAGGGAATAACCCATTGACAAAGAGCTTGGAAGAAGAAGTCATTAGGTATGTTTAGGCTGGAGAACAAAAGACTGCAGGAATGAAATGTAGCTGTCTTTAAGAATTTGAAGGGATGTCAGTGAAGATAGTAAATTCTTTCAATATTGTTACAGGAAGATAAGAAAAAAATAGGGTTCAAAATTATAAAGAATCAGATTTTATTTGGCCATCAGAAAGAATTTCCACATTTTTTCTTTTACTTCAACAATGGAATGGATTGCCTTGGGAGATGATGTAATCTTCTTCATTGCATATGTTGAAACAGGGACTATTTGTCAGTGATACGTCTTGCTCTAGGTAAAGGGATTACATGATACTATCTCCAAAAGTCCTTTGCAATCTTCATGTTCTACAATTCTATTATGTAAACTAATAAATAACTTCTAAAGAATCACCTATATTATTAAAGTGGAATGATAAATAGATTAGTTCCATGAAAGCTTAGATTGCCTGTCTATTACTTTTGACCAGATCAAAAACAAAACCAACAAGTGACCAGAAAATAAAGCTAAACTCAAATATAAAAATCCTGTTATGTCTTTCACAACAAAGATCAGTTCACAAGAAGAAGCAAAAGCATCATAAGGGATAATGAACTATAAGGGATCCAGTTTGAATCCAGTCTGATTCCAGCATTGAGGCAGCTTCTTCTGAACCCACAGAATCATTGTAGAACTACATATATAATTAACATGTTAATTGCAAATTGCTGTAATTAATTAAAGTGTGTTTCTTTCATGACCAAGGGAGCCAGATTTTCTGGAACAAATGTAAAAAAAAGAAAAAAAAAAGAAAATGTACAGACCTGTAAAAATATAATTGTACACTAAAGCAGCAGTTACCAACTATGGGTCCATGGACCACTGGGGGTCCATGAGAAAATTTTGGTGGTCCGCAGAAAAATTATTTGCATGTTTTTATATTGCACTAAATCAGAGGTCCTCAAACTACAGCTCCTGGGCCGGATACATGCTATTAATATTTGTGTTGCTGCAGAGAGCCTCCACCTTTGGGGTCTTTTTGTGTGAGTCGGAAGGAGGCAGAAATTCTGACTGGGGTCTGCTTCAGCCTTCTGGTGTGGGGCTTTGGGTGAAGACTTGAGGGAAGTGCACTGCATCATGGCCTGGAATTGGCTAACCAACTCAGCCTGCTGAGCCTCCAGACACTGGTACCTGGCCTTGCACTCCCAAAGGTTTTCTCTCTTCTTGGAAAGCTTGTGCTCATAGTTCTCAGTGAGGTGCTTCTGCTGAGCCTCCTTCTCAGTCAGATCCTATTTGAACTGAGCCAGCTGTTTTGCCAACTCTTTCTTGTGGTGGTTCCTTAGCTCCAACAACTGCTTCCTCTTGGGGCCCTAAAGCAGTCAAGGTGGGCAGGTAAGGAGTGGCTGGGAGTAGAGTCCAGCAAGGTGCCCCTCGATGTGAGTGACATTGAGTTGACCACGTCCATCCAATCATATGACCACCTAGCCACGCCCAACCAGCCAGTCATTAGGCACACCGTATTAGTAGTCTACGGGATTTAAAATTATGAATTTAGTAATCCCTGAGGTCTGAAATGTTAGTGACCAATTCACTAAAGATAACTTATATTACTATCTTACCTCTCAATCTACATTTTGATAGAGGTCATTTGTAAATTATGTTGAACCAGTCTGTTTTGCCATTTGTAAATGATATTGCATTTTCTAATACCTCTCCCCCCACCCCAAACATTCACGAACACACACACGCACACACACACACACACACACACACGGAGGGAGGGAATGAGGGAGGGAGGGAAAGAGAGGGAGGGAGAGAGAGAGAGAGAGAGAGAGTGAGTGAGAGAGAGAGAGAGAGAGAGAGATTGTTCTTGTTTAATGTACGTTTCCTAGTTCTGCCTTCTCTGTACTGAATTGGTTGAAAAGAATTGGTTGTCACAGATGCTAGAGCTTTAAAAAGATCTGATTGCTTCTAGCAGTGTAGACAGGGCAATAAGTATGAGTCACTGGTAAATATCCAGGGGTTATACAAACAAACAAACAAGTAAACAGAGGTTTTCCCATTATTTATCCCCTAAAACTGTGACAACTTGAGGAACTGAAAAGAATTTCTTTGAGAGTTAAGATTTTTCAGGATTCCAAGAAATGAACTTCAAAAGAACATTTTCTCAGATATGATTCTTTAAAGCAAACAGAATCAATGGTTAGCACTCACTTACATTTTTGCTATTTCTTTGTTTCTCCAAGTAGGACATCCGGTTATAACAGCAGGGTGCTGCAAAAATGATACTCAATTATTGTAGAAGCTCAGCAATCAAATGGCAGAGGCCTAAAGATGAGAAATAAAAGGACAAATGTCAGAAACATTTTAGACAGGGGCAATCATGAAGTTAATGTTGTTTTTGCAACAATGAACTGAGAATTACATTGGTAGAGAAGCTGATGGTTTCTTTCAGGGTTGCGAATTGTTTTACAGCATTGGAAGAACAGCTTTACACCTGATTGGCAGCAGTAGATTGCCTTTATGAGCTGTTTTTCAGCATTTCTAAAACAGACATGTTTCAAGCCAGCATTTTGGAAGTTATTTTGTCACAGGGACAGTAGACATTTCTTTTGTTCCCACCCCTCCTTTTTTTAAAAAAATAAGCTCAAGTATGGATTGGTTATTCAGAGAGTTGGAAATATAAACTGCATAACGTGTCAATCATTTTACAGCACGGATGACTAAATTTTATATTTGTATTTTTTTTTATTTTCACCTTGATGTCATCACTATTTTCTTTGTGTGTGTTTGCTTCATAAACCAGAAAAGGGAGTAGAGGAAAGCCAGAGCTGTGATACTTGTTAAAAGAATAGCTGTTGTACAAACATGGGCAGTTGGCAAAATGAGAATTTAGCTTCTGATACAAATACATTGTATAGGGTAGCATTTTGGGTAGAACACTTGTCAACTGAGCCAAGGTGGCGCAGTGGTTAAATGCAGCACTGCAGGCTACTGCTAGATCAGCAGGTCAGCGGTTCAAATCTCACCGGCTCAGGGTTGACTCAGCCTTCCATCCTTCCGAGGTGGGTAAAATGAGGACCCAGATTGTTGGGGGCAATATGCTGACTCTCTGTAAACCGCTTAGAGAGGCCTGAAAGGCCTATGAAGCGGTATATAAGTCCACTGCTATTATTGCTAACTTGGCAGGAATAAAAGGTCTGACCTTCTAAGGAAGTTTCTGGAAGTGGGGAAGGCAGGAAGAAAATTGAAAAGGGAGCAATAAATGAAGGTTAATTAGCCTTCCATTGAAAGAGATGAAAAAAAATAAGGATATCGGTGGAAATTATATTTTTAAAGTACTACCGTTAAGTAAGATAGCCTTAATTTATAGTGTGTCAATTGAAAGGGGTTATAATGAAAGCAAGTTCTTTCCTGCCAATCGAATTTGCTGGCAGCAAGAGTTGTTTGCAGAACAGAGAAAGATACTGACAAAACATACCGAAGAGGAGAAGAAAGAGTTAAATTACTCTGACCCTGCTACATTGCAAGCAAAATTTGGTCAATAGGTTGTCTAGCATGTTCTGGAAACAGGAATCAATATACCAGTGGTAGAATTCAAATAATTCAACAACCGGTTCTTTGCCCTAATGACCAGCTGGGTAGGCGTGGCTTGATGGTCATGTGACCTGGTGGGCGTGTCCAACTCAACATCACTCAGATCAATTGGCGCTTCGCCTTAGCTGTGACAATGTAATAAGGGTTAAATGGAGAGGCAGTTTCTGTAAACAGGGCAATAAAGATTAGGCTATAAACAACGCCAGAATGTTTCCTTCCTGCCTTCCTTACAGGATTAGCCCTGCAAAGTGGAAAAAACACAAAATGAGATTTCTTCCAACAACTGATTCTCCAAACTGCTTAGAAAGTTAACAACCGGTTCTCCCGAATAGGTGCGAATTGGCTGAATCCCACCACTGCAATAGACCCTGCCAAATAATTCCAAGGGAGTTAATTTACCAGTAGTTTAGATTTAGTCTCTAACAGAACCAGTATGATTAACTCCACCCAACCAGTTATGCTGGGGGAATGTGAAAACTCAATCAATTGATCTCTGATACATAAGAAAAAGAAACAAAAAAGTGGCTGAATAGTTAACCTTTGTGTAATAGAATTCGCCACCAAGATTAGAAGCAACATGTGTCGCAAATATTGAAGTTTGCAACAAGAAAGTCTGTGCCTGCTTGTTTAAGGAGAGAAAGGACTAGTGATGTAAAATGTTCTGCTACCATGAGAACTGATGCAGCAACAGGCACTTCCTGAAGAAAATGGGCAGGGATTTTGGAGGACCAAAATAATGACTTTATCCAGTTGACATGACTGTGTGTTACCATCAATTGACTGGGTTAGTGGCGGACTAGCTAAAAAAGAAGGTATTATTGGGACAAGGCCACACCTAGTCCTGCACAAAACATTATTGGTCTAAATAGGAACCATGGGGTACAGTGGTTAGAATGTAGTATTGGAGGTTGACTCTCCCCACAGCAGGAGTTTGATCTTGACTGGGTCAAGGTTACTAGCTTTCCATCTTGCCAAGGTCATTAAACTGAGGACCTAGATTGTTGAAGGCAATATGCTGACTCTGTAAACTGCTTAGAGAGTGATGTAAAACACTATGAAGTGGTATATAAATGTAAGTGCTATTGCTAAGTGCTACAGTTGCAGGAAATTTCCAACCTATGGGATTTAGTTTGATCTCCAAAAGAAGTCACTCCCCTCCTTTCTGAAAGGGGAAAGATTTGAATTCCAGTGGCTTTGGCCATTTTAGCTAGAGAAGAATTGGTCACCAGTTTTAAATGTGGTAATATGAGACTTTCTTCTGAGTACACCGTTACAAATTTGTCCCGCATATCTGTACAATTGGTCTTGAATTTAAAAAACTCTACATTATGCATTGAGATTGACAGAAGTATTAAATAATAGAGAGACCATAGAGTGACAGGGCAGGCACATTAATGGCTCCCAGTATAAAAAATTATTAAAAGGGTACAGTGTGTTCCCAAATTATTTTTTGCCAGAAGCTTTTTGTTTTTTTCTCTCTTCAGAATATGCCACAAGAGCATTATCTGATTTTTTTTTTATTGACAGCCCCTCAATATAATATATTCTGCTTGAAGGCCCGAAGCAGACTACAATATTCCTGTGGTTTTATTAGATGCTACAAACCTTTTCTAAAGAAAACAAAATCTCCCAGGTGATCTTAAATTTTGAGGAGGACTTAAGTCAGCTAATATTCACTTAAAGCAGGCAAATTCCTCCACTTTGTTCAGTATTAAAATAAGAAAAACACAAATGATATAACTTGGAGAAATAAATACTAATGTTACATCTTAACAGTAAATGACATAGTCATTCAGTTTAGTGAGAGATGAAAGAGTCCTGGATAATCAACTAAAGGATAGTGAAAGAAAATATCCTGTAAAGCTGTCAAGCAGTAACCAGAGGAAATGGTCTTTTATGGTTGACAAATTTATTTCAGTATATTTACTTATCTATACTTAGAGTCAGTGTGGATTCATCTTGCTCCATATCAGGGATCAGATCAGTTGATGCCTGTACTTTTCTAAAATTTATTATTTATTGCAGGTGTTAAATATTAATTTAAAGTTATTTCTTCCTTCATCCAAACAATTCTTCCTTGGGTTGATTTGAGTGTTTATTGTTTTCAAAAATTAAAATTTGCCTAATTTAAACTAGAAGTTATTACTATGGGATGTTCTACAGACTCTGTATATGAAGAACTATTGCAGGAATTGGGTATGTCTAGTCTAATACTTAAGAGGTTGCCACAAAGGAGATGGAGTCAATTTGTTTTCTAAAGCATTCGAAGTCAAGACAAGAAACAATGGATGAAAACTAATCAAGGAAAGAAGCTATCTAGAATGAAGAAGAAAATTCCTGAGAATAAGAACAATGATTAGTGGAATAGCTTGCCATCAGAAGTTGTTGGTGCTTATCACTGGAAGCTTTTAAAAAGAGTCTGCAGAGCCATTTGTCAGAAATGGTATAGGATGGCTGGAGCAGGGGGTTGGAGTAGAAGACCTCCAAAGTCCCTTCCAACTCTGTTTTTATATTATTCAATGTGCATATCTGCACACCAGAATCAGCTATAAAATCACTTATCAAATGACTGTGTTATGAAAAAAAATGTTTAGATATATTGCAGGAGAAAGCAGTAGCCACATGCAAGAACACATGCTTTAGATAAAAAAAGATTACCATGCACACTTTTGAATCCCTGATAGAAGGGTACTCTTAACCTGGAAATCAGATGCTGATATTTTCTCTTAACCTGGAAATCAGATGTTTTTATCAGCTGTAGATCAAGTGATCTTTTTTAGATGTTGAATTATACTGGATGTATACTTGACCATACTGTGTGCAACTGGGATTTAGAGTGTAACTTATAAAATTGGACAGACTTAAATGGATAATGGTCTTCTTGGTTTAAGATCAAGTTTTTAGCCTTGGATTAAATTTGTGATCATGAGTTTGTCATTTCATTCTACATCGGATATATTTTGGATTGTAGTTGATCAGGATGCAAGACAAGTTCTCTTTCTTTTTGCATTTGTGATCTAGATTGCACCTTCTTATCTTTATGTTCATAGGTAATATACATGTTCAAGCACTCGTGACCTTGACTGGATTACTGTAACGCGCTTTACATGGGGCTGCCCTTGAACAGTGTTCAAAGACTTCAGTTAGTCCAGAATGCAGCCGCGCGAGCGATTGTGAGTGCATCTAGGTACACCCACGTCACACCTATCCTCCGCGAGCTGCACTGGCTGTCTATTGGTCTCCGGACACGCTTCAAGGTGCTAGTTGTTACTTTTAAAGCCCTACATGGTATCGGACCTGGGTACTTGAGAGACCGCCTCCTGCCAGTCACCTCCCAATGACCTATTAGATCCCACAGACATAGCCTCCTCCGAATTCCATCTGCCAGCCAATGTCGGCTGGCAACTCCTCGGGGGAGGGCCTTCTTTATGGCTGCTCCGGCCTTCTGGAACGATCTCCCCGTGGAGATCCAGACCCTTACTACCCTCCTGGCCTTCCGCAAAGCAGTTAAGACCTGGCTGTTCCGGCAGGCCTGGGGCTGTTGAATCATCCAGCCCCATTCGAGGTATGGCTGTTGCAGAATTTTAAACTGTTGTTTTATTTTTATTTTTTGTATTCCCTCCCTTTTTATTGTGAGCTGCCCTGAGTCTCTCGGGAGTAGGGCGGCATACAAACTCAATAAATCAAATAAAATCAATATAAGGCTTGGGTTGGCTGAACATGTTGAGATAGGGGCATTTATGCCATTCAACTTCAGCATGTCATAAGCATCCTGGGGGAAGTACAGATCTTTGTGCAATCCAGATTCCAAATAAAGCTAAGTTCTATGTAACACTGACAGTGGCCCACAATGAAGTGAACACAAATGCAATTCATTTTCATCTTTGATCACATTGAGGCAGGGAATAGGAAGAGTGTTCCTGATCTTTTGCCACATTGAATGTTTCACATATTCAGTTAAATGACTGAATGATGCTTTAATGCATTATAATTATAAGAATATACTATAATGACATAGATTGCATTAAAAAGTGCAACAGAATCAATTGTGTGATAATACTATTGTAAATAGATATTAGAAATTCTAGCTGGATACTGTTTCTTTCTAATGCAATAGGAGAAATTTCAGCTGGGCACTTGATGACATACTGCATACTAAGACTGGGAAAAAAACCAATGAGCATCAAATTTCTTTCTGAGATCAGTCAGTTTACTACCAATGTCAAGCTGACCTTAATGTGGCCATCTATTGACATTTTGCTGCTATTAGTTGGAACTCTGTAGCATCCAAAATCCTGTCATTATTGAATGATTCATCCCTGATTCTTCTATTGCTGTTGTTTGTAATCTTTAGGAAATAGTCTGATTCATCTGCCAAATGAGTTATTTTATTAAATAATTCCTATTCTTTCTCAAGCCAAAGTAACCTAAGGTTCTTCACAAAGTGAAATTCTTTTTCACAAACCATGAACCTAGAGATGACTGATGAAATGTCAGCCAAAACAACTGGTCAGTCAATACATCTACATCAGAAATAGTCATTGTTCCTCTGGTAGCATTGCAAACAATATTTATAACTACCTTTTCTTCAATGTTCTAAGAATAACATCACTCTCCCTTTTGCATTCATAACAAATCTCTAAAGATTAGAGACGGTGAGTTTCATGGTTAGGCAAGCATTTGAAATCTGGTCTCTTCAATCTCTGTCTTTTTTTTTTTTACATTATTCTATTGGTCACAATATGGATATTTATGAGTTCTAGTGGATGCAGAAGCACCATGTGCATATAAGACAGATTTGGAAAATGAGCAACACACATTTTAAAAGTTATGTTTGATTTATAACATATTTTTGTTCCTACAAGTTTCCATGGCTGCTACTGAAAAGATCGCCCTGATTGCTCAGCCACTTCATGTAGTCAAGAGAAAAATAGGGATCCACCATTATCCGTTCTACAATGTAGAAAAGATGTGAAGACTCTAGAAAGAGTGCAGAGAAGAGCAACAAAGATGATTAGGGGACTGGAGACTAAAACATATGAGGGATGGTTGCAGGAACTGGGTATGTCTAGTTTAATGAAAAGAAGGACTAGGGGAGACATGATAGCAGTGTTCCAATATCTCAGAGGTTGTCACAAAGAAGAGGGAGTCAAACTATTCTCCAAAGCACCTGAAGGCAAGACAAGAAGCAATGGGTGGAAACTAATCCAGGACAGAAGCAATTTAGAACTGAGGAGAAATTTCCTGACAGTTAGAACAATTAATCAGTGGAACAGCTTGCCTCCAGAAGTTGTGAATGCCCCACACTGGAAGTCTTTAAGAAGATGTTGGATAGCCATTTGTCTGAAAGGGTATAGGGTTTCCTGCCTAGGCAGGGGATTGGACTAGAAGATCTCCAATCTCCAATGACCCTTTCAACTCTGCTATTGTGTTATAATGTTATGATGAGTTTATATAAAGTCTCTGAAAAAATCAAGGGGGATGTTCAAATTAATTCTATGCCACGTTCTATATCAGTGATGGTGAATTTTTTCGGCACTCGGTGCCAAAAAGGGAATGTGCACATAGACAGACATGCTCATCAGGGATGCACCCTGGAAGAAAAGGTGCCAAGTGGGCATGCACATGCTGGGAAATGAACTTCCACTTTTCAGTGCACGCATGCACAGCGGCCAGCTTGTCTTCTGGTTATTGGTGCACATGCGAGTGCTACGATCATCTGGCAAGAATGCATTGTGCACAATGGAAACTGAAATACCAGCTCTACTGGTTTCCAGCATTGCCACATGCACAAAAACAGCTGATCATTGCATGAGCATGCGTGCATGCATGCCAGAAACCCAAAAAAGGAATGGGCGATGTCGCATGTGCCAGTCAACACTGAGCCAGTGTTTTAGACCTTGATCTGACAAATCCAGTTGTTAATATATAATAATCTATGCATAAAAAACTATGTTATCCAAAATTGCCCACTTAAATTGCTTTGCTACAAAAAATGCTTTTTTGATTATTCAAGGCAAAAATAAGTTCTATACTTTAATCCAGTTCTGCCAGCCTTGGAATCATCCTTCTAACTGAAGATCTAAACATAAACTTTCTTTCATTTATTTGGTGTTTTAGGCTATGTTTTTGAAGAAGATCTTTGGAAAATCCTATGAATTAAAAAAAAATTGGCTGCTGGGGTTACTTGAAATGCTCCATGGGACCAATCATAAAAAGATAGCAAAAAAAAAAAAAAATATTAACATCAAAAGTCCTTCCTCTCTATTACAACAACAATGGATATTGTTCCATATTAATATGTAAAGCCTTGACTTTTAAAATAATTTCTTTAGTAAATTTAAGTCTGGAGAAGATAGAAAAAGCCTGGAAAAAACAAGAGTTAAAAAAAAAAAGACACCCAGTTTTAAAGATTAACAAAACGCTGTAAAGAATTTGAACTCTTAATGTTTGCTCACTTGCCTTAGGGTACAAATACATGCCTTCGTCCTAATTAAATAAAATGGATACTTTATATATAACATTGGCTCACCGACAAATGCGCGCATGACAAATGCGTGCCGACAAAACTGTGCCATCAAAACTGCGCCCACAAAAAGCGCACCATCCACAAACAACATAGTGGGATACAAAAACAACATTCCTAACCCTATCCCTTATCCTAACCCTAACCCTAACCCTAAAACGTTGTTTTCGTGTCCCACTATGTTGTTTGTGAATGGCACGGTTTTGTTGGTGCGCATTTGTCGGGCGCGCATTTGTCGGGTCACCATAACATCAACTCCCATTCAATATATTTGCAATATTTTAATAATAAATGAACCACATGAATGTGCGCACACATGTGCAGCACGCACATGCGTACTTACCTCTTACGATGCCTCTGCGAGCCTCCATGATGCTCCAGCTGCTCAGTGGAGCATCACACAGGCGCCAGGCACTTTGTGCACATGCACAGAAGTGCCGAAGAGCTCAAATACAGGTAAGGAGCTTGAGCGAGTGGATGGGCTGTCCAGAGCACCATACCGGAATGGTACCCAGTGCTCCATGCAGGCACCGGTACACCAGTACCGGGGGTACCACCTGCAACCCACCACTGTTCTGTAGTTAATTCTTACTTCTGTTTTATATACCAACTATGAATTTCCCTACTTGATGTTTATACCAGTCATCAAAGGATTTGGAAGTTTATACTGCTGTGATCACAAAGAAAGAATTGCTAGAAAATGCAACGACAAGCCAATGAATTAAAACTTGACAGCTAATCCCTATCCCAGATAAATTGAGAGAAAAGTACAATTTATAAAACATAATTGATAACATACCTAGAATTAGAAAGGTTGATAGAAAAAAGAAAAGTTGGTTTGGAAGTAACAAAGAGGTTCAAAATGAACAATACAAAGTAATGAATCGGTGGCAGACAGTGAATGGGTATACAGTGGAGCTATCTCGCCTGGTTATAACTTCTGTGAAAAGCATTTTGGAACCTTTATCAGCCATAAATTGAACATAAGCTGGCAGCAGGATAGGAATGCAAAAAGCTTGTTTCTGGTCAGTGATCTTACCGTGTTGCCTAATATATTTGTTGTTCTGGAAGGCTGCAATTGGTAATATGCAAGTTATGTATTAGGGTTCATGACTTGTACTTCTATTATGCCCAAATTAATGAGTGTTGTCGTACTGCAAATATACAGGGTCACTGGACACAGAATCCACATGCAAATGTCTTCCTGACTTTCAATGAATCTTTACAGTTGAACAACTATGAGATTAACTTAAATTAGCTAGCCTAAAGTCATGGTAGGAAAAAAAGAGAACATCCTCATCTACATAACCATCAAAAGATAAGTAAAACTGCTATAATATTTAATCTGATGTTCTTCATTCCATGATTTCAAAATAGAAGTCTTCATATAACCTGATTCTGTCAAAAGGATGAAAATCAAACTTAGTCCTTTTTTTGAAGGAAATGGCCCAATGTACATGAATCAGGGGTGGGTTGCTGCCAGTTGTAACCTCTTCTATAGAAGAGGTTCCACAAATCTACAGTGCCATTTAGAACCGGTTCCAGCTCCCTTGCCCCTCCCGTCCGCACATCATCAAGAAGAAGAGCGAGAGGAAGAATTCTGGGAGTTGAAGTCCACAAGTCTTAAAGCTGTCAAGTTTGAATACCCCTGGGGGTTTTTTTCTAAAGGGTTAGGGGTGCAAGGGTCTTGTAACCTGACAGCTTTAAGACTTGCGTGCTTCAAATGCCAGAGTTACTGAGCCAACATTTTGGTTGCTAAGCAGAGCGTTGTTAAGTGAGTTTCACCACATTTTACAAGTTGGCCACGCCCACTCAGTCACATGGCTGGCAAACTCTCCCACCCAGTCACATGGCCAGCAAGCCACTCCTATAAAGCAGGCCACACCTACAGAAGAGGTTCTAAAAAATTTGAAACCCACCACTGACATTAATGTAGTGTTCTGCATCATGAATGTGATCACCTAAGGTGTAGGTAAAATGTAATTGTTAGCAAGACCATCCAACAAAAATAGGTTGAACATTCTAGATAGTTATACTTTACTACAATTGAAAGTCCATGGATTGTCACCCATGTTCTGGATTTACTTGAAGCTTGTTCTATTTGTTTAAAAAAATAACTGCTCCTAACATAATTCCTACTTAGAGATTGAACATTCACTTGTTACACCAACATTTGCTCTATGTTTCTTTTTATTTCTTTCATTGCTCTCCATTTCAATTTTTATTTTGGAATTTAGGAGGCCCTAACAACTCTTTAGCATTCTTTTAATTTGTCATCAGAAAGAGTTGTCTCTTTTTTTCCCTGAAGCTGAAGTGAGTATTTTAAAATTATGGTTATAAACTCAAAGAAGCATAAACATTTGTTTTTCTTACTTTACTTTTCTATACTGCAGTTGTCTATTACTTCTTTGTATTTATACTAATGAATTAGGCACTCAGGAAATTAAAATCTCAGATTAAAAATTGAGTTTAGCTATCAGAAGCAATCAGTGGCTGGATAAAGCTTCAGGTCTGATGTTCTGCAATTCTTTTCAGTTGTCTTATATCAAGTTTTGGTTGAATTTCAACCAAATTTAAACTTGATGATAAGGACCTAAGACTCTTTGTATTGCTGTAGAACCATTAAGAATCACTCTTTGGATGCAAATTGATAGGACATACAAAGTTTGCCGAGGTGGCGCAGTGGTTAAATGCAGCACTGCAGGCTACTTCAGCTGACTGCAGTTCTGCAGTTCGGCTGTTCAAATCTCACCGGCTCAGGGTTGACTCAGCCTTCCATCCTTCCGAGGTGGGTAAAATGAGGACCCGGATTGTTGTTGGGGGCAATATGCTGACTCTGTAAACTGCTTAGAGAGGGCTGAAAGCCCTATGAAGCAGTATATAAGTCTAACTGCTATTGCTACTCCTATTGTTTGTCCATTTGTCTTCAAGGATATCCAAAAAACCTTGTTAAACATTTATTAGATTAATATACACAACTTCCATAATGTTCCCTTGGTTGATCACACTTGTTGGTATGTAATGAAAAGAGATAAAGACAATCTGTCATGACTTATTCTTGACAAATGCATCCTGACGTCTGGTAATAATAGCATTCTTTTCAAATACTCATAAATATGCTGCTTGACAATGTCTCATAGTATCTCACCTAGAATGTATATTAAGGTACCTCAATTATAATTTCCCGTCTCCTCCTTTGAGAGTAACACATTTGCTATTTTCTAATATTCTGGCACCTAACCAGTCCTCTGGGAGTTTTCAAAGATTAGTCAGCAACTCTGAGACCACTTTTTTCAGCACCTTCATAACTCTGGGAGATAATTTCCTTGGCCCTGGTGCCTTGCAATGATTTAAGGTACCAAGATGGGTTTTCACTATATCATTATCCATCCTGAACTGCACCTAACTTTTTCTCAACCAAGCTAGGAAAGACTGTTGTAAGGAAAAAGAAATGAAAAGAAAGCATTTGATAGTACTGCTTTCTCCCTCTTTCCGACTACGCTTTACATGACAAAGTGAAACCCTCCTCGATTCTTACTTCATTTGAATAAGCTCCAAAGCTCCAAAACCCATTATTTTTCTGTTTCTTATCAACCCCAATTCATTCTTAATATTAGCCTCCCTTTCTTGTCATATATGTTAAGTGTATCACTGCAGGTTACTACTACATGGTTGTTACGATAATCTGGCTTCACACTTGACCTTGCTTGATACAAGGTCAGAAAAGGTCATATGATCCCAGGACACTGCATCCCATCATAAATATGAATCAGTTGCCAAGCATTTTGTACACCTGACCATGGAGTTACTACAATGATCATCAGTGTCAAAAAAGGGTCACAAGTAATTTTTTTCAGTGAAATGTTGTAACTTCAAATGGTCATAGAATGAACTGTTGTCGAGGTCATTTTGTATATCCATAATAAGCTACAGCTAAAAGCCAAAAGCTGGGATGCCATGGCTAAGATGCTGAACTTGTTGATCAGAAGGTCAGCAGTTCAGCGGTTCAAATCCCTAGCGCCAATGGTGAAATTCAATTTTTTACTACTTTTTCTGTGGGTGTGGCATGGTGGACATGGTGTGGCTTGGTGGGTGTGGCTTGGTGGGCATGGCAGGGGAAGGATACTACAAAATCTCCATCCCACCCCACTCTGGGCCCAGCCAGAGGTGGCATTTGCCAAACTACTCAAAGTTTCCGCTACTGATTCTCTGAACTATTCAAAATTTTTATTACCAGTTCTCCAGAACCTGCTGGATTTCACCTCTGCCTAGCGCTGTGTAACAGAGTGAACTCCTGTTACTTGTACCAGCTTCTGCCAGCCTAGCAGTTCGAAAACTTGTAAAAATGTAACAAAATAGGGACCACTTTGGTGGAAAGGTAATAGCACTCCGTGTGCCTTCTGTGTTTAGTCATGCCGGCCACATGAGCATGGAAACATCTTTGGACAGCGCTGGCTCTTCGGCTTAGAAATGGACATGAGCACCACATCTAGAACCGGAAAAAACAGCACACATTTGCAGGGGAACCTTTATCTTTTAAAAGCCAAAAACCTGGGCAAAATTGAAGGAAACATCAGCTTAAAATATCATTCCATTAACTTCATACATGTTTGGCTCTATGGCAAGGGATTTTATTTTAAGAATCTTGTAGCAATCTTAATGTTGAAAATTGGATTGACAAAGTCACTTCCTCTCCATGAATGTAAGCACCATTTTTTTTTTAAAAAAGAGCTGTTTATTCTTTAGCAACCTTTTATCCAATAATCTTCTCCCTTTTGAAATGGACTTTTATTTCTCCCCAACTTCTCAGCTAAAGCAGTGAGAGTCAAAAAGAGACAAGGATCAGTTAAGAAAGTTCTCTTTGACAATGAAAAACATGGTCTCTAAGTTCATGATAGCATACCTATTTTATATCAATGCAAAATATCTCCAATTATGCTCTACCCACTTTCCAGCATTTATAGCTGAAATTCTCCACTGACAAAATTGAATCAGACTTACATAGTTCACCCTTTGTAGCTAAGGAGAATATTAAAATATACTTGAATTCCCATTTTGATCTTTGACTTTTTGAATCTGGTGGCATCTTTTCAACAGAGCCATGGGCTCCATCAAAAAAGCTGTCAAAGGACCACTTTGTTATGCTATCAGGATAAGTTTGTAATTATGTTTGGTGATAATCAGTTTTATATAGAAATTTGCAATTGTGTGTTAATGGATTAATGCAGGTTAATTCTCGTACAATTTTCGCAATCCAGATGGTGAAAGATGTACATGAGCTCCACCATGAATTTTTAAGATAAATGCTACAAAATAGATCTACTGTAAATTTTAAAAGTGTCTAGAATTGATCACTTTGTCCTTAGAAACTAAAAAGCAATTCCACGCAGTTTCAGACTAATTTGAAAACATGGGTTAATGCAATATTGCAAACTGTAGAACATTATGCAAATGACCAAGTTAAAATGCTGGACACATAGTTTTGGACAGATGCATGAATATTCTCAGTCAGGATGTTATAAAAAGTCCTGCACACTAATAACATTAATAATTTTCACACTGCAATCTGTAACCATGTGATATAGGTCATCGTTCAGTTTTAATTTGTATCATCATCTTTCTAAACTTAAATTGACTAGTATTAGGTCCAATTTGCATGAGAACTGTGTAAGCCATTCTGAGATATTCCTTGAAATGAATTGAGAATATTTTTGTGCAAGAACTTGTTAGCTTGGGCTTGTACAATCAATGCTTTGCCATTCCTCAGTGACTTCCTATTAATCCCTTTTTTTAAAATACAAAGAAACCTTTTATCTTGCTTCATCTCACTTTAATATTAGTTGATACTATTCCAGTTTTACCAATGAATTATAATTTACCTCTACAAGTAGAGATACACAGAAGACCAGTCTTATTTTGTCTATTGTTCTTCAGTGGCATAGTGATTTGCCTCGTGTCCCTGATGTTCCTTAGGGTTGATTTTATTCAACTTATTTTTTGTCGTAGAATATCTGGCTTTTCAAAAATAATGCATCTGATGGTCAGTGTAAGGAGGGAATAAGATATGATTTAATTATAAATATTTTCAAATATGTGACCAGATTGCAAAAAGCAATAGTAAAATTGATAGGCTGATGAAACTAATTGGGACATTTGTTCTATAAAATAAGGGGCTCCTCTGTAAATGTTGCAGAAATAGAAGTTAAGATTGGATGGTCTTGGTCTTTACTACACTGTAATCTTCTATGGGATTATCTTGGGAGACTGAACCCAGAGGTCCTGTTGGGGGAACAGTCATATAAGAGATAGAATAATCCACAGCTGGATAGTGGACTAGAATCTCAGAAGAGATACACCCTAATTTCCTGAGTTGTAAATGAGACATGGACAATTGTACTTTTAGATTTGCTAAGATTCTGTTAATGTAACTGTACAATAGAGTAGAACAACCACATCTGAAAAGTGTGTATAGTCAAGACTATGGTTTTCCCAGTCAAACTGGTCATTGCTAGAGGATATCAACCCTGACTAGTATTTAGAAGGCCAGATCCTCAAGATGAAACTAAAATACTTTGGCCACTTAATGAGAAGGAAGGACTCACTGGAGAAGAGCCTAATGCTGAGAACGATTGAGGGCAAAAGAAGAAGGGGACATCAGAGAATAAGATTCTTGGATGGAGTCACCAAACAGTAAGCCTGAGCTTAAAAAGACTCCAAAGGCCTGGAGGAATGTTGTCCATGGGGTTGCGATGGGTCAGACATGACTTCACAACTAACAACAACAACCACATCTGATTGCTTTTCCTGTTTGAAAAGACTGACCTAAGAAGAAGTCTTGATATGAAAATAATTTTTATTGACCACCTAGACCCCCATTTACTAATCCCCATTTTGCCCCATGCTGTTTACTGGCCTCTTTGAATGGTCCCAGCAGTTCCTGGGGATTAAGCATTCCTTTATTTAGGAACTAAACAGCCCCAGGACTGTTTTACTTTGACTACCAAGTATTGTATGGTATATCAAATTTATGCTGAGAGCTTGTTACCTTAAGACTCTGCATATAAGGCCATAAATTAGATGATCTGAAATAGTTTAGAAATATGAGTTTGTTTGTCCTTGTCAGATTAGCTTCCTGAGACAGCCAGAAGAGATGGAAGAAGAAGGCAAGCAATCTCAGCTCTTATTTAAAGATGTACCAGAGGAAGGAAGTGGCAGCACTTCTGTAAGTGGCTGTAAGTATGCTGAATCAATATGCAAATGGAAGTAGTGTCTAAGCAAAGGTAACAGCTTCTTAAAACACATCCAGGTAATGAGGTTTTCCATTATCCAAGTGATCCAATTTCACATTTTAAATGGAGCAAGACTTGAGCAGACTGTTTTCATTATGAAAGCTAACAGGGTACTATGAGCACTTATGTAGCACTTGCTCATTAAAATGTCAAGAAATGAGCAGAGATTATTAAGCCAAACAATAATCACCTATTGATCTGTAACTGAGGTAAAAGGAAAATCCAGTCGCCAATTGTTGTTTGTAACTGAGAGCTCCCTAATTTTTTTGGGAGGGGGGGGGGGACAGAAGGAATTAAGCAGGAGAAAGACATGATTGGATACTTTAAAAATGGTTGAGTCGTTTATTACATGACTGAATTGTAGTCCTGATCTGGAATCCTTTAGATTACAAATATTTCATACCTTTGGATGTTTTGATTTTCAAGTTTTATCTCATTATCAGTTTCAAATCTCAGGTGGCTGCTGTAACTGGAATTAATACACATTTGCTCTCCAAAGAACTTCAGTGTTAACATTCAGCTGGAAGACTGAAAAGTAAACACTGTAAAGAATAAATACAGATGGTTGTATTATCCTATGTGCCAAGTATAACCTAATAATGGCCCTGCTAATTTATTGTCCAGGTTAGTTGAATATATTGTTTCCTGCTAGTGGATTTTCCACAGACAAACTAGGAATGTGCCAATTGAGTTCAGTTATAATTGTATAGTAGGGAATATGGGATACATTTGAGTGGTTACTTGGTGTATTTATTTTGTTATTAATGTTTTTCATCTTTTTCTTCTTTTATTTAATTTTATTCAGCTATAGTATACTTGATTTGGAAAAAAAACTTTGGCCATAAATAAAAACAAAACAAAACCTTCTAATAATGCCTACTAATTTAATCCAATTTCATTAACTATAGTCATCTCTTCTATGGGAATTCTTAGCATTGAGGAGAAGGTAATAATAATAATAAAACCAAGGAGATCTAAAGCAACATTTCTAAAAAAATTACTATTGAAGGTCTGTCTGAAGAGGCAAACCTATTTCATTTTATTCCTTTGTTTGGATTGTTTATCTCTCAAATTCTTCTCTTCCTATTTATGAATTTCATCCATCCACCCATTCTTCCATCCATCATCTCTCCCAATTGCTAAGCTGCCTGATTCCAAAATTAGTCTGGGCAGTTTTGAGAAGTTTGATAAAATCTTATTTTTAATGAAAATGAACAGATTGAAATTCTCAACCACTCCTAATTATAACTATTTTAAAAAATAGAACATGATGAAATGACAACTAGGTTTGACATTAAAGAAAATTTCCAATCCTTAGATTTATAACTCACAAAATCCATGGGGCTAAGTGATCCATTGTGATTCTGCTCCACACATAGTAATACAGATGAAAGGAGAATAGAAAGGGAGAGAGAACCTTACCTGTTTGTGTGAAGGAAGATATCTTCAAAAGACAGCTTTTGACTTGGGGACATTTACTTCATTTGTTTCTCAATATGCACTTGCTATAATTTGAGGTGTTTGCAGAAATTATAATGGCTGCATATTAATCATCAAGAGAAGGTTTAACAAAACACCATTGCCTAAACCCAGTCCAAGAGGAAAGTGGTAATGTCCCATAGATGGACTAGGATCCATTCAGTATGTGATTCTGCAGTGAAATTATCAAGGGAATTGATATTTCTCATTCAAGATATTAAACCAGTGGTGGGTTTCAAAATTTTTTAGAACCTCTTCTGTAGGTGTCGCCTGCTTTGTGGGAGTGGCTTATTGGCCATGTGACCAAGTGGGAGTGGCTTGGCAGTCATGTGACTGGGTGGGCATGGCCATCTTGTAAAATGTGGTGAAACTCACTTAACAATGCTCTTGCTTAGCAATCAAAATGTTGGCTCAGAAACTCTGGCATTTGAAGCGCGCAAGTCTTAAAGCTGTCAAGTTACAAGACCCTTGCACCCTAACCCTTTAGAAAAAAACCCAGGGGTGTTCAAACTTGACAGCTTTAAAACTTGTGGACTTCAACTCCCAGAATTCCTCCACTCGCTCTTCATCTTGATGATGTGCGGACGGGCGGGGGAAGGGAGCTGGAATCGGTTCTAAACGGGACTGTAGATTTGTGGAACCTCTTCTATAGAAGAGGTTAGAACTGGCATGAACCCATCCTTGTATTAAACCCAAACTCTTAAAATGTAACAGTGATTTGAGAATTTTGTAGCTTTTGCTTATGCTCCTATTTACATCAGGGTAGCAGAAGAAAGTAGACAGAGAACAAAATGTATACTGACATAAGACTTGGGGGAGGGGAGGAGAAAAATTGCCGAAAATTTCGCTCCATCCTAATTAATGGATGTGCCGAAAGCAAGTGGGTATGTACCCACAATGTAATGCATCCTCTCCTCCGTGTTCTCCGCCCATGCACACATGACCCCCTGCGCATGTGTCTCTCACATGTGCCCTGCCCCCATGAATGCATAGTAGAGACCAAAAATCAGCTGGCCAGTGGGAGGCCGCATGTGTGGCAGAACTGAGCTGGGGCAATGGCTTGCATGCCCGCCGAGAGGGCTATAGGTTTGCCATCATAGCCCTATGGAGACAAATTACCTTGTTAACCAGGTTTTTTCCCCCCTTGAATTATTCATTTTTCCGCTGTGGGAAAATGTGAACAGAAACTGTTGCATTAAGTTATAACATCGTCCATAAAATCAAAACAGTAAGTAGGCTGCATACTATGTCATTCTTTCCCACAGTATCTCAATGTTGCCATGCCATCAAAGTGTTTCCTTCCCTCAAGAAAGTCCAAAAACAAAACAAAACCTGTCAATCGTCATATGCCTTTGGCTTAAACAGTAGCTATTTGATACGTTGCTTGGGGAAAAAAAGAAGAAGAAGAAGATGCAGCATTCATTTCTTCTGAAGACGAAAAAACAACAATAACAACATGGGCCTGAATATTTTATTTTGATAGCTCAGGAGTCATGCTTCACTGCAGCATTCTTGGGGATGGTAATTAGGTGTCATAATAATAGTTTTAATGAATGCTTTCATTATATTTGATGAGCTAATCAATAATTTGTCTCCAATCCATTATAAAGTCATTCAGCAATAAAGGCTCTCGATGTCTTCCAGCTCATACTACAGCTAAAAACCCTCCAGTTAAGTATTCGTGATGTAGTTTTAATCATCTGTGGAACATTATGTACATTTCACAATTCAAATGAATAACTGTTTCTTTCCCCCCTCCCTTCCCCAATGAAATTATAAATTTTTTATGTCTCATTTCTCTCCTGGTTCTGCTATGGGGCTGCCTCTGTCAAGGGACATCTGAATGCCAAACATTTCCAAGAAGCAGATCATTACAGTGGGGAAATTGGCACTAATCCCATTAGGTAAGATTGCTTAATATCTTGCATTAAAATGCAGTCAAGGCTGGTGGATCCAGGAGGAAGGAAAAATGGCACAGGAGTGCAGAGTCTTCTATTCTTTCATCTTGATTCAACACAAGCCATTTAGTCAAATACAAATACGGAATTTTTAAAATGATGATGATGATGATGATGATGATGATGATGATGATGATGATGATGATGATAAATTGCTTCTAGGAGCCTAATTTATATTGCGGCATTTTGACACTTTGCATATTATAAGTGTTCAGCATCACAAGATGAGGTAGAAAGACCTGCACAATGAGTGCACATGGATTAGAGAACAAATGAAAGTATAATATCATCAAGAGAGTAAAACAATTGAAATGGGAATGGGCTGGTCACATAGGAAGGAGAATTGATGGCAGGTGGACCAACACAGTTATAGAATAGATCCACTTGATAAAAAGCATCTACAAAAGAGACCTAAAACAAGATGGAGCGATGACATCAGCAAGTATTGCAGGCTCAGCTGGCAAAGGAAAGCTCAAGACCATATTGGTTGGAAATATGCAGAAGAGACCTATATCCAAACAATGGCTAGGATGATGATGATGATGATGATGATGATGATGATGATGATGATGATGATGATGATGATGATGTTGTTGTTGTTGTTGTTGTTGTTGATGGTGTTGATGATGATGGTGGTGGTGGTGATAATGAAGAAGATGATGATGAATATAGTAAAAAATCTGTATTCACAAAGTCAGGAGCTT
Organism: Thamnophis sirtalis; assembly: GCF_051295495.1. Taxonomy (NCBI): domain Eukaryota; kingdom Metazoa; phylum Chordata; class Lepidosauria; order Squamata; family Natricidae; genus Thamnophis; species Thamnophis sirtalis. The sequence goes on from NW_028261391.1 coordinate 20,399,433, forward strand.
GACTGCACATTATAGAAGCTGCTGTGCCATTTGCACATATATACATACACACACAGAAAAAAATAGTCAATGTGATGTAGTGGTTAAAGTGGTTAGGTGCAAGGAGATTAGGTTTTTAGTCCTCTTTTGACTTGGAATCGAACTGGATAATTTTGGGCCAATTACTTATTCTCTGTCTAAGACTGAAAAACGACAACATCTATCTACCAACTCATGCTGGACCAGTGTGATAGGTTACACTTCATAGTATTCAATGAATGAGTTTTCATCCTTCAGGAGATTGATTTCTATTAATAATATTAATACATCCATGGAAGGGGAGAGAAAATGAGGGCATGTTTTATAAATCAATTGTAACAAAATTGAAAAGTATTTTGATATCTTAGGGGCTGCCACAAAGAAGAGGGAGTCAAACTATTCTCCAAAGCACCTGAGGGTAGAACAAGAAGCAATGGGTGGAAAGTAATCAAGAGAAAAGTAACTTAGAATGAAGAAGAAATTGCCTGACAGTTAGAACAATTAATCAGTGGAGCTCCTTGTCTCCAGAAGCTGTAAATGTTCCAACACTGGAAGTTTTTAAGAAGATGTTGGATAACCGTTTGTCTGAAGTGGTGTAGGGTTTCCTGCCTAAGCAAGGGTTGGACTAGAAGACCTTCAAGGTGCCTTCCAACTCTGTTATTCTATTCTATTTCAATATTATATAAATCACATGGCTCTGCATTTCCACGTATAGATCCTTGTTTTCTTTATTCTGGCATACATATATAAACACCACTCTTTGCTTCTCTCTTTTGTTCCTCCAGCATATTCTAATGTATAAGAAGTCTAAAGAATCAGAAAGCAACATGCCTGTGCAACTAACCTTCTATATAAGAGCCAAGGTGGCACAGTGGTTAAATGCAGCACTGCAGGCTACTGCTAGATCAGCAGGTCAGCGGTTCAAATCTCACCGGCTCAGGGTTGACTCAGCCTTCCATCCTTCTGAGGTGGGTAAAATGAGGACCCAGATTGTTGGGGGCAATATGCTGACTCTCTGTAAACCGCTTAGAGAGGCCTGAAAGGCCTATGAAGCGGTATATAAGTTTACTGCTATTGCTATTGCTATATTTATTTATGATCTCTTTTCAGAACTAACCGGATACAGTTAGGATTTCCTGGTAGTGGGGAAACTCCTCATCCAAGTCCTCCTGAATCTCCTGTTTATTTTAAAATCAATGCTGTATTTTCAGGCATACTTGCTAAGATTTCTTCCCTAATTTGCATATTGGTATATTGGGATGATGAAGTTCTTGCTAATTCAAAATGTATTCTTGTAAAGGAGACCATCATCAGGAAGAGATGGCAGAAGGAGCAAGTGTCAATGCTTGCATTTACCGTTTCCATAGTGGCTCTGATATCTATTATTGTTGGGAATCTATGAAATGGAATCACAGTTTCAAAAACCCATTTATCCAAAGCACCTTCCCCATCTAGGATCCTGGAATCGCCTGACCTGAATTCTACAAAACGGACTGTTTTTCAGAAAGGAAAAGATTTCTGAAGATTATGCTACTGTGTGTTGCTGCCACCTTGAGGATAATATCACACCGGGCTCTGCATTTGTCCTTGACACAAACCGGTTGAAAACCCCAGTAACAATCTGTTCTGGTGTCCGAGATGAAAACTTCTGCATAAAGCACATAGATGCCTGTATTACACCAAATAGAGAATTATTTCAAGGCTTTCCCATATTAAAACCTGCAGAATTAGAGAAAAAGAGAACGTTAGAAGAAGATACTTACCAAATTTTAGACTTGTAAAAAATCATATCTAAATCACCGATTCAGTTTATTGATCCAATTCAATTTGGCACTTGTGGGAAATTGATATGATTCTGTTTGGACAATAAATTAAATCACTGAATGGTATTGATTCCTGTGATATTTATTTTAATTAACTCAGAAAAAAAAACCATCCACAATTCTTGTTCCACGCACAAAGGCATCCAGGATATGTAATTCAGTACATAAAATTTACTTTGATCAGAGCTCTGCCAAAAGAAAACTCTGAATCTAATTTTTACATAGACATAAAGGAAAAATCCAAAATGCATTTACATGCTGGAATAGGCGCTGTTCATAATTCTGCAAGGCAACTGGCAACTGAGAAATATGCACATTCAGTGGATACCTTAAGGGTGCATATATTAAAGAATGATATGCACAAAACTGCAATTTCCTATGGAAATATGCTTGCAAAAAGAGTGCATGGAATGTACAAAATATGTACCCTTGAGAGACGTTCATATGAAAAGGCATATGAGTACTCATGCAAATTGTATTCAATTTATAAACAGTGGGGATTAACAAAGTGAGCTGGTTGGTAAGAAATTTAGAAAGTACATAACTAACCTAATTACTTCCACCTACCTTTTGTATATTGACAGGGTTTAGAAGGTCACCTTCAATTCTTAAAACCTGCCAACCATGCCAGATCAGAGCTATTCATATGTCATGTGTGACAGGCAATCCCTCAATAAACCAGGCACTATGCTTTGTAGGACTTTATAGGTAGCAATATTCAGCCATTTGAACTGCACCCAGAAGTCAACTGGCAACCAGTGGAGCTCTTGAAGCAGCAGTGTTACATGGGCGCACTAAGACAAAGCCATCATTGCATTTTAGATCAGCTGCAGCTCCTAGTTAGTCTAGTTAGTTGGTTAGTTAGTTAGTTAGTTAGTTAGTTAGTTAGTTAGTTAGTTAGTTAGTTACAGCCCAATGTAAAGTGCACTGCAGTAGTTAGGCCAAGAGGTGAACAGGATGTAAATGAAGGATGTGAATAATTGCTTTAAGGGACACCAATCCAAGAAAGGGGAAAACTGGTGCCCCAAATGAAGCTGGACAAGGGCTGGGAGCTGTAAGCCCAGAAAGACACCAGAGCACTCTTCAATGGGGAAGGGTGAAAATGTACATTTCCCCTCAAATATATAAATGTTGTGATGTTGTCAAATGTACTGCACCAGGAATAGTATAAAAATTTCATGAGACATGTGGAATACAATTGACTGCACAGTTTTTATCTGTGCATATTTCAAGAGATTCAGATCTGATTATTTTGTTTATGACCTGCCATAGGTCAAGTGACTCAAGCATTCTTCTTTTTTCTAGTTTATAGGAACCTTCTTTTCCTTTTAAATTTGCCAGTTGTTGTGACCCACCAGCAGCCAGCGGCAGAGATGGGCCAGGGCCGTCTGACAGTTATAAGCTGCCTTTGGAATCAGATATCAGTGGGGCAGAAGAACAGCCGGAGCCTGGTTCCAATGTGTACATGTGCAGAGCTGCAAGAAGAAGGGAACAGCTAAGGAACTACAGCTGATTAAGGAGTTAGGGGCCATGTGGATGGTGAATGGCCCCTCCCATAGGGAATAAAGAGAAGTGAAAGAGGAGGGGAGTTTGCAGGAGACAATTAGTTCAATTCATTAGGCTGAAGATCTGTTCCTGACTTCTTGTCAAGTCATTGTTGCTACAGTGTGGCATTTGGAAGATATCAGCCTGGCAACTCTCCAAGCCTGGTAAAAGTCTGTAGTTGTAAAATCTCATGAAAGACTGTTTGCCGGGTCTTTGCTGGAGAGGAATTCCCTTTAACCTAAATAAAAGAGATTTCATCAGGACAAGGAGTCTGTTTCATGATCTTGGGAAGCCTAGGTCAGAACACCAGTAGATCTTCATTCTGCTATCACCATTTATAAAATTCTATGATGAGGTGAGAGTGTTGACCAGGTGGTTCTTAATTTATAATCATTTGTTTAGTGATCATTCACTAAATTGCAACAGCACTGAAAAAGGTAACTTATGACAATTTTTCACCTAGCCATGTGAACAAAATTTGGATGCTTGGCAATTGGTTTGTATTTAGTTGCAGTGTCCTGGGATCCTATGATCTCCTTTTGCAACCTTCCGACAAACAAAGTTAGTGGGAAAGCCAGATTCACTTAACAACTATATTGCTAACTTAACAAGTGCATTGATTTGCTTAAAACAGTGTTTCTCAACCTTGGCAACTTGAAGATGTCTGGACTTCAACTCCCAGAATTCCCCAGCCAGCGAATGCTGGCTGGGGAATTCTGGAAGTTGAAGTCCGGACATCTTCAAGTTGCCAAGGTTGAGAAACACTGGCTTAAAAACTGTGGCAAGGAAGTTTGTAAACTGAGGCAAAACTCACTTCACAACTTTCTTGCTTAGAAACAGAAATTTTGGGCTCAATTATGGCCCTAAGTCAAGAACTGCCTCCATGTCTAATAGCCTTATAGTTGATGCATTAAAAGATATCTGGTATGAGCAACAAATATTTTTCACTTTTATTGATGAATATGAGATCATTTTTAAGGTAACACCTTGAAATATATCGTGACTACAGTTTTAAAATATTCCAGCCAACATCTGAAATTGTTAAAGTTTTAATTACAAAACATCTGGAATTTTAAGTATTCTGCATTTGCAAGAAAATACTTTATGATTACCTGTACTGACTTCATATTTGAATCAATGTACTACATGACTAGAAAAAAGGTTTTAAGCAGGTGTCTCATAAACTACTGATAGTCTACCAGGTGGTGGCGGATAGCTTGCCAAGATTTCATCAGGGAATGATACTTATTTTTCCTAAAGTAACATGGAAGGGGGAGAAGGAGCATGACAACTGGAGATCACCCCTCAGGGCCTGGTTGCATGTGTCAGATTGCTTGATGCAAAGGTAAAGAAGCAGAATAGGAAGCAGAAGCTTTCTATCCAAAACAGGTACAGTAAATCTCAGTTTTCTTGTGGTGCAAAGATGAATATGACATCACATTTGTTCAGAATTTATATTGCAAGCTTTTTTTTTGGGGGGGGGGGTTGACTTCAAAATAACCCATCTTTTTCCTGTAATGCAGGCTTTACAGAGGCTGTCCATTAAAAGCAAAAGCAAAACCATTGATGGACACAATCCTACAATAGGTTGCCTATGCAAATAGAGATAAACAATATGTGTCAATAATGTTTTAATTTCTAATTCACTCAACAAAGTGACATTGGTCCAGGAAAAAAACAACAACACCAATGGTTGCCTTAAAAAAATCTTGCTCAAGGTATTCAGCGTGTTCAAGATACTTTTCATTATTTATTTTATTTTATTATTAAGTTTGTTGAACATGTACAAGGTAACAGGTATAAGTATAAACATGGACATGAACAAGGAAATGAGTACAAATAAATGGGGATAGCAGGACAGGGATGGTAGGCAGCTGGTGTGCTTATGCACACCCCCTTTATGGACCTCTTAGGAATGGGGAGAGGTCCACAATAGGCAATTTAAGCTTGAAGTTGTGGGGGTTAGAGGATGTAACAATGGAGCCAGGTAGAGCATTCCAGGCATTGACCACTCTGTTACTGAAATTGTATTTTCTGCAATCAAGTTTGAAACAGTTTATCTTGAATTTGTATCTATTGTTTGCCCATATATTATTGAGATTGAAGCTGAAGTAGTCATTGACATGTAGGACGTTGTAGCAGATAATTAATCAGAAATAGCTATCATTCACTGAAAAGCCATGAGTTAAAGTCTTGGAATAGGGCTGGTAAAACCCAAATTAAATTCTCCACTCTGTTGTAAAGTTTTCCTAGTAATTTCAGGGAAGTCCTTAACTGGATTGGCATAGTAAACAAAGATCAATTAATTGGGGACATTCCACACTACAGGGAATTTACCAAGGTTTATAAATCACAATGGTGATTGTGATTTAGGATACAAAATACTAAACCAAGCACAATCAAACCATATTAGGACTTTGCCTGATGTGTGAACCTCACCAAAAGCTCTTAGTTCATCTTGAACATAGAAGATGGGTTGCTTTGTGGGGAAAAAGAAGAAACAGTTGGGCAGGACCATCATACTATGATCTTTCCGGAAGGAAGATATAATAAGAGAAACAAACATGTTGCCTATATTGCCAAATAGCCCAACTCATTGAGAATATAAAAACTTATAAACTTAATTTGGGACATAACAACTGACTCCTGCTAAAAGGTAAAGATTCCCCCGCACATGCGTGCTAGTCATTACTGACATGCGTGCTAGTCATTACTGACTCTAGGGGACAGTGCTCATTTCCGTTTAAAGCCAAAGAGCCAGTGCTGTTCGAAGATGTCTCCATGGTCATATGGCTGGCATGACTAAATGCCCAGGGCGCACAGAGTGCTATTACCTTCCCACCAAGGTGGTCCCTATTTTTCTACTTGCATTTTTTATGTGCTTTAGAACTGCTAGGTTGGCAGAAGCTGCAACAAGTAACAGGAGCTTACCCTGTTACGCGACACTAGGGATTCGAACTGCTGAACTGCTGATCTTCTGATCGGCAAGCTCGGCGACTTAGTCACTGAGCCACCGCATCCCTTGGCTCCTGCTTTAGAGCTTTTATTTTTCTTCTTAGTCCTGAATGCGGAATTCGAATGGACATAAATCTAGGTTGACACGTTCATAGTATACTTTTCTGGGCATTTCATCTTCATTTGCTTTAAATAAGTGTTGCCTTCTATTAGCATTTGTATACTTTTGCATTCAGCACAGTCCACTAAAATGTGCCATTTTCTGTTTGTTTTATTAACTATTACAGACGCTAATACTTTTCTAATGTTAACAAGTTTATTGTTAATAATAGAGCTCAAAAAATGATCTGCCATTTTGTAGCATCCAAGCATGTTACTGGGGGGGGGGGAGAGAACTGTTAAGTGAACTTTAATTTCTAATGCCTGCTGTAAATATATCTTTATGAAGAGAATATGTGAGACCCAGAGGCATTATCAATTTCTCTAGAAGACAGATCCCCCCCCTCGCCCATTGGAGCAGAATTATCAATTTTGGGGACATTCACACAATGGTAGAACATTAACTGCAACCATCTTTTCATCGCTAATGTAATCTAATGGAATTGAAATTATTCCACCGCAATATTACCTTAACAGGTTTCTAAAACAACTTGTTTTGTTCTATAATACCTCCATTCTAAATCACTAGCTCCTGATTTCTCAATTCTCTTGTCCTCAAGCATGTCTTAGTTGACTCATATTCTTTGTTCTCTGGCTCAACATCAAGTTAATTAGAACAAACAAAACACACTGACTTCTGGCCCTGTAGTTTGGGGTCTAGCCAGGAAACTGTATAAGCTCAGTAATACTGTTGGCTTGAAAATCTGAGTCCTGTCATATTTGTAGCAACTGTTTTAAAGAAGAAGCCGTACTGAGTTTTAAAAGCTGCCATCCCCAAAACTAACTTAGGTTCCACAAAGCTAACAGGCATCTTATCTCCCTTGAAATTTATTTCATATAAAATGTGTTATTAGGTCTCCATATTTTCTTAGCATAAGAGATATTAATTATCTAGTTGTAATAGCAATAGCACTTAGACTTACATACTGTTCCACAATGCTTTATGGCATTCTCTAAATGGTTTACAAATATCAGCATATTGCCCCCAACAATCTGGGTCCTCATTTTACCAATCTCAGAAAGATAGAAGATTAAGTCAATCCTGAGCCCCATCAGGATCGAATTCCTGGCTGTGGGCAAAGTTAGCCTGCAGTACTGCATTCTAACTAGTGTGCCACCATAGTAAACAACCAAGAATAGCTACACTTCTTGGAATTAAAAAATAGCTGTCTTTGCCAATGTCCATAGGGCTGACTTATATTTTCAGCCAAAATAAACTTTGCTGGAAGGCAGCATTGTTGAAGAAGCCCATCGTTGAAGGAAGGGAAATGTTGACTATGAAATGTTGGGTTTTTCCTGGCTACAATTCTCTTATAAGGGAATTGGCTTTGTATTGTAGCATGAGCTAGTAAGGAGGTTTCTATTCTTTGGTTTAATGGGTTTGAAAGGCATTGTGTCTGGGAAGCAGGTAGGGTCTGATGGGATTAGGCAAGGAGATGAATTGAATTAGAATCTGGTAATATCCAAAACAGGGACGGGTTGGCTCAGTGGCTAAGTTACTGAGTTTGTCAATCAGAAAGGTCAGCAGTTCAGTGGTTTGAATCCCTAGTGCCATGTAACAGAGTGAGCTCCTGTTACTCCCAGCTTCTGCCTACCTAGAAGTTCAAAAGCATGTAAAAATGCAAGTAGTAGAAAAACAGGATCCACCTTTGGTGGGAAGGTAACAGCATTCCGTGTGCCTTGGGCATTTAGTCTTGCTGGCCACATGATAATGGAGACATTTTTGAATAGTGCTGGCTCTACAGCTTTGAAATGAAGATGAGCACCACCCCTTGAGTCAGGAATGACTAGCACATATGTGTGAAGGGAACTTTACCTTGACCTAACATCCAAAAGACAGGAGGGAGATAAGGTACAGTTTCTGTTTTGCTTTTAAAATTTATTTTATCCAGTACACACATAAGGTTAAATTCCATTCTTTCTATCCTCTACCATAGTAATTTTTTCCTGTTACACTCAAGACTATGATGGGGAGAGAAATATAAACACTGCAATTCAACTTTGCATGCACTGGCCCTATTAACTTATAAACCTATTAACCTTTGCAGCCAGAATTTACTCTATTATGCACCCTCCAAGGAAACTTCTACCAGTTTAATTCCTTTAATTATTTCTCAGGAATAATGCTTTGTGTGTGTATGCATATTTATGAAGAAGTTACTACAGGAAAAGAGTTTCAGTGTCTAGAGTATAAAATGTTAAGGTATCACTTCATTCTGCTCTGTTAAATCACAAAAGAGTTCTGAGCACCAAAGTTGAAGAAAATGAGTTAACAAAGATAGTGAGCAGCCTAAAATCTGTATTTATCAGCAAAGCTTGAATAATCTTGAAGAAGTTGGACATCCAAAAATATTTAAATGGTTGTTGCATAAGTGATGGACAAATTACATTGCTACAGAGGACAAAATTGCTTCACTTGTTCAAATTTCCAAAAAAAAAAAAAAAAGGGAGGGAGGGTTTCTTCCTAATTAAAAATAAAACCAAAGCCAGTTTTGTCCAAGGTTGCCAATTGTTATGACTATTTTGAAATATTTGCATATTTTGTGCTCTAAAGAAAACTTCCTTTACATTTTCCCCCCAAACATGGTCATTTAGATTTACAAAAGATAATAACTAAAGAAAATTTCCCCCATTTCAATCAAATTCCAAAGAAAAAAAGATTATAGAGGAACTCTACTTTAGGACTTTTTTCAAATTAAACCCAGAACAGTGAGGAAGGCTTTTATGTGCTAGAACAAGGGTGTCAAACTCAATTTCATTGAGGGCCGCATCAGGATTATGTTTGATAACTCCTGTCAGAGGCTCCTGTAGTGGCCCAAGTGCTCTGCCAGAAAAAAACGGGTTCCTGAGCTCCATTTTCAGCTGCCAGGGCCTCCTGCAACTCTTTGCAAGTGAAAATGGAGCTTGGGAAGGCTACACAGTAACTGATTTCACTGGTAGAGGGTTGCAGGAGGCTTTTGCAGCCCAAAATGGAGCTTGGGAGCCATTTTCACTGGGAGAATCTCTGTGGGTCAGTTCTTTGTTTTTTCTAGAGTGGCATCATGGGCCAGATCCGGCCTCTGGGCTTTGAGTTTGACACCCCTGTGCTAGAAGAATGGATAACATTTTTCTTAATTAATCCCAACATTAAGAGGGTTGTTTGTCCACTTGGCTATTGACATCCCTATTCAGTGTGATAATAGATGGATCCCAGGTTAAATGTCCTATCACACAGCCAGCCAGTTTGTCAACAAGGAAAACAGAGACAGGATGCAGACATGCACCCTAACTTCTGGCCATATAACAACAACACAAAATTAACTACGTCATCATAACTAAATGATGCTATATCTGGCTATAAGATAAAGGGTACCCAAGTCAATAGAGAAAAGAACATTTCTACACAGTTCAGAAAAAATAATCCATTTTTACTACTAAAGGCCATGCTAATTCTTGGGGATTCAAAAGCATCAAGTCTGCACTGTACTTGAGATGCACTTCAAGCACTTGGCTCTACATTTTCTGACTCTAGGTATATTAATTTTAAGTCTTCCTGCTTCATTAAGCAAATTGCCATAGACTTAACATTTGTAAAGAATAGGAAAAGCTGCAGGTTGCAGTTGCTATAAAAGCAACAGCTTTTGCCATTGTTGCAAGTATAGAATCTTGAACTGTTTGTTTGGAAAAAAAAAAGCTGTTATCAGTGCTGTTAAATGTTTAACAGCAAAAAGTTTTTGCCACAAGGTAGATTGGGTTGTAAGTAAAAGGAAGCCATAGAATTTGCAATTAGCTGAAAACATTTGTATTTCTTCTTTGCCTTTACCAATAAAAAGATTTTATAGGAATTTGGCACCCTTCTTTTCCGTCTTCTTAAAAAAGAATTGCATGGCAATGAAAATTGGAAAGATATTGTTGTGACCCACCAGCGGCTAGAGGAGCTGGCAGACAATTCAGACAATGAGGAGGTTGGGGAGGAACATGGGCCAGTCCTGGGGGCTGAGGGAAGCTCAGATGAGGGCTCTGTGTCAGAGGAAGAGAGGGAGCTAGACAGCAGTGAGGCAGAGGAACTGCTGGAGTTTCTTCCCAGTGTGCGCATGCGCAGAGCTGCCAGAAGACAAGAATAACTAAGAAAGCAGTGTCGACTTGGGAGTCAAGCCACACCTTGGTGGTGATTGACCCCTCCCATAGGAAACAAAAGAGGAGCTTCTGACAAGTAAAATCAAAGGGGAAGTCACATTCATTAACAATCACCTTACTAACTTAACAACTGCAGGAATTCACGTAACAGCTGAGGCAAGAAAAGTTGTAAAATGGGACAAAGCTCACTTAACAACTGTCTTAGCAACAAAAATGTTGGGCTCCATTGTGGTTGAGGACTACCTGTTTGTGGAAATGATCTTGGTGTCAGGGTTCCAAACAATACACCCATAACAAACAGAACTCTGAGGCAGGTAGATTCCTGAAAGAATAGTGTTATTGGATATATCATATTGGCACAGGCTCATGAAATCTGACTCTGAATGTTCCCGTGGTTTCCATCTAATTAAAAGTAGAAGTTTTATCCCTTCCCCAAACAGTCATATGGTCCAACCAAGGTACCATCTGGTTGCCTGGTAGCTTCACTCCTCCACTGTCTGACCACTTGTAGGAATGTCTTTGATTCCCAGGAGAAAGTATTTTGTTTTAGCTACAAAACCCCACCTATCTCTATTTTCCCCTCCCTATCTTTCAGTTCCAGTGTGGCAACACTGAAGCCTCAAAATGGCCTCGTTGAGGTCAGCTTCATGGTTGACACTTGGGAGACAGGACAAAGAAAAGGAGCCAAAGGAATGATCAGATAAAAGGGAATTTAGTTGCAGCAGAAATAGAGGTAAGGCAAGAAGCTCAGAAAAAACCCTCCCTAGTTTCTCGAGCTCTAAAGGAGATGTGGGAAGTGGGGAAACTTACAGTCTTGCAGGATTCTATTAATGTAATCATACAGTTAAATAGAATTAGGTCATCTGGTCATGCTTCCTGTCCAGTCTTCCTTGCAAGGCTGTCAAAGAAAGAAGTTGAAAGATAGTCAAACTATTCTCCAAGGCACCTGGAGGCAAGATAAGAAGCAATGGGTGGAAACGAATCAAGGAGAGAAGCAACTTAGAACTGAGGAGAAATTTCCTGACAGAACAATTAATCAATGGAACAACTTGCCGCCAGAAGTTGTGAATACCCCAATACTGGAAGTTTTTTAAAAAATGTTGGATAGCCGTTTGTCTGAAATGGTATAGGGTTTCCTGCCTAGGCAGGGGGTTGGACTAGAAGATCTCCAACGTCCCTTTCAACTCTGCTATTGTATTATTGATTTGTATTGCAAGAGGCATATTATAATCATATCAAGCAGTCAAGCATGTATCTGTGATGCATTTCATACTAGAAAATTTAACTATGAATAACGAGATGTTAAGTATTTTAATGACTAGGAACAATATTAAAAAGCAGTACACATTTGGGAGACAGCAGTAAATCCAACTGCATTTCCGAAGAAGATGTACAGTTCAGAAGTTAGCATCCCAAGGAAAATAGGACACACATAAGGGAACCTAGGGCTGTGATGGCGAACCTATGGCATGTGTGCCACAAGTGGCACACAGAGTCCTCTCTGTGGGCACGCGAACCATTGCCCCACTTCACCTCCACCATGCATGTACGCCTCTCTCTGGCCAGCTGGTTTTCAGGTGTCTGCTGCGTATGCATGGGGTACAGGGCACATGCAGGAGATGCACATGCATTCATGGGGTGGGGTCATGCATGCACATGAATGGGGTGGGGTGCATGTGGGCGGTCACGTGTGTATGTGCAGGGGAGGAAGGAGTGCAGGGGGTTGCACATACATGCGCAGGGATTGCACACAGGGGATCGCATGAGTGGGGGTGGGTTGTGGGGGTGTCATGCACGCATCGCATTATGGATGTGGGCACACGTGCTTTTGGCACACGATGGCAAAAAGGTTACCCATTTCTGACCTAGAGTAAAGTATTGAAGTCGTTCTTTAAAATTCAAGTAGAATTACTCTGTTCCCCTTTCATTTGCTCCAGGCTTTGAAAGTTGACTGTGAAACCCACTTGTCTAAAAACATATTTAAATTATAGGAAGAAAACTGAAGACTCTTTCTGCTTTCACTTTTTTTTCTTCTAAATCTCACAAAAAAAAGCCTTCTCCAAATCTGCAGATCAATTTCTACAATTGCTCTGCCACTCTGGATATTGCTGAGAGTTATGAGATTTGAAGTCCTTACTTCTGTAGCTTCCAAGGCTGAAGAAAGCTGCTTTAACCTTCCTTCTGTTTTGCAATCTGCAATCTATAACTAAAAGAAGAAGAAGAGAAAATCCCAACAGAAAATCAAAGAAAAGGCAGGAAATATGTAATCTAAAGCAAGAATTCTAAAGATGTAAAAATGTCAGTATGAATTTCAATAGCATGCAGCCTATTTTATTTTATGTTTTTAAATATCTGTTTAGACTCAGGAGGCCCTTATTTCTTGAAGACAACATGTCCTTTGAGCATATCTTGGAAGGCTTTCAGAGTTTTATCACAAAATGCTCAAAAGATTGTCACCAAATGCCACAACTTTTTTTTTTACTTTCTTTTTCTTTTCTTGAAGATATGACTCACCAAAGCTTTTTGGAATCTTTCAACTCTTCATTCCTTGTTTTCGTTTTCCACCGGGACGTGGAAATAACAACACCGAAGCTTGCAGCAACAGTAAAATTCATGTATGATTTTCAAGCTATAAAAATACTGAGAACTTCATGGGGCGTTTGGGGGAAAATAAAATATGTTTGGACAAAAAACCCCTATAAAGGTCAGATACGAGGCATGTTTTATGTAACTAACTTTTACTAGGGAAAATAAACAAAATATAAAACATCACCTTCCTTCCCCTTTTTTGATGCTGGAATGTCGAATTCCTTTATAAATTAGTCTTCTCAACATCAGTAATGGTTTACAGACAGAAATGTCTTTTAATATTAACTTAAAACATATTTTATGTAGGTTTTCATCCAAAATTTCATACGTATATGATTTGGTTTCCAGCTTTTTTGAGCATTGACTTCTGCAAGCAGAATTGATCCATCACGTACATGCTTCCAAGCAGAAATTATTAGTGGTCTCTTCATTTTGAGAAATATTGATGAGTAGGAGCCCAGTATCAGTGGGGGAGGGAGGGTGGTTTCAGTTATAGAAAATATCTATAGGGAATATATTCTGTGTGCCAGGCAAATCAGCATCCACCTTTATTTTATTTTATTGTATTGTATTGATTACAACAGTAAACCAATAAAATAATAGAAATTTATTGATGTGAAAATACTTGAATTGTTTTCAAAATCAACAAAACAAACCCAAAGCCAGAATAAAATAAAAATAAAAAAAAATTGAGGACTGAACCTAATATTTTCTAAATATTTTCTCCATTTCTCCTAAATTCTTGAGCAGTGATTTGGGAAACATTTCTTCAAACAGTCTGCAGACAGGGAAGACAATGAAATCTATCACAAAAGACCTGTCATAGAGGGAAATAATGGAGCTTGGAAGACAGATTTTAATACAACTTCATTGATAGTTATGCCTTCTGTTTGTATAGGTATGAAATTCAACCATCAAAACAACCTAATACATGAGTAAATTATCTTGCCTTCTCTTTAATCATATCAATATTGTGTGTGTGTTTGTATACACACACACACACACACACACACACACACACACACAACTAGTGTATGACTTTCAAGAGTCAGGTGCCCTATACGCCCCGTGCAATTTTTTAAAAAAAGATGAAGGAAGGAAGGAATGAGGGAGGGAGGGAGGGAGGGAGGGAGGAAGGAAGGAAGGAAGGAAGGAAGGAAGGAAGGAAGGAAGGAAGGAAGGAAGGAAGGAAGGAGGAAATCAGGGGAGAATGTGGAACTTGTATAAGTGTTTCCAAAGACAAATAGAAAGCCTTTCAGCTTTCAACCTTTCATTAGATAATGGGAAGGTGTCTTAAAGGATGAGAAATAGCTGATGTCCATTTAACCATTTGGCTTCATGCCTAAGGTAAAAGTCAAGGTCATGGACTTCTGGTTTCTAACTCAGTGTTTTAAACCAATGTCTAGCTCAGTAGTCCCAAACCTTTCCAGTTCTGTGGAGTGTTGGCAGTCGTTATTTGAGCTTGGTTGTTGCTGTTGTTTACAGATGTTTCATTACCCAAACCAAGAAACATATCAATTTTAGCTAGGTGTCATCTAGTTTAGGTAATGAAACATCTGCAAGAAAACAACCAAGCTCAGAGACTACCAAGAACCCCTCACTTAACTAGTTCAAATAAAGTTTTAGCATCTGTATTCAAATAAAATGCTAAGTTTGGTTTGTGCTAACATTTTCTTTGTGTGAAGTTTTAGTTATTTCTTTGCATCTTCTTTTTTTTTTTACAAATAAATCAAGGCAGAAAGACAGCAAGTTCAGAGAGCACCATTTCAATCCTGAGCTACAAATATTCTCATTTATTGGTGAGTTCTTTTAAGTAGCTAATATTAAACATAATAAGGATTTGCCATAAGATTCCAAAGCAACCCTTTATGGATTATTTTGTATTTTAGATCTAAGATAGTATCTAGTTGTTGTTTTTTTTTAAAAAAAAAAATACACCAGTAAATCTCATGACACTTTCTTCCTTTTCCCCCCCGGATATATATTCATTCTAGTGTGGATTAAATAAGCCAGTTTTCTATTTTTACAATGTTTTTGTTTACCAATTATGTATAGCAGCAAAGCTGACCTTTCTACTGGCCCATAGGTCACCAAAAATTACTGGATTGGTTGCCATATATGCTAATTTAGCTAAATTATCTGCCAACAACAATGAAAGTTCTATAGAATTTTAATGTATATTTATTGTTTTTCATGATTCCGTTGGACTCTCTATAGTGTCATTTTGATATTGCTTTTGAATTTCATTATTTTTAACCACAATTTATGGCTACAAAAGCTTTTATTTAAAGGAACTGCATTGCAATATAATTGCACCATAGTTTCTGTTGTCCAAAATGTCATATCTATCAAACACAAGAAGTGATATTAGTCATTGGCTCATGCACAACTGGTTCCTATGCACCAAGCTTAACCATTTCATGCATCAATCTGTTGTTGAATCAGAGGGAGCAATATTTAGACGTTAGAATTATCATTTTAGAAGTTATGAATTCCCTGCTTCTCTGTTCTACAAAAACCCTACCTTCCGATGAACTTACTAATTACTTTTTAAATTTATCCATCAAATTACCCAGCAATTCATCAAGAGCAGGAGTCCTCTTTGTTGTTGTTGTTGTTGTTGTTGTTGTTGTTGTTAGTCACAAAGTTGTGTCTGACTGATCATGACCACATGGACAACATTTCTCCAGGCCTTTCTGTCCTCTACCATCATCCAGAGTCCATTACTGCTTCAGTAACTCCATTCAGCCACCTCATTCTCTGTTGTTCTCTTTTTCTTTTGCCTTAATCTTTCCCAGCATTAGGCTCTTCTCCAATGAGTTTTTCCTTCTCATTAGGTGGCCAAAGTATTTGAATTTCATCTTCATGATCTGGTCTTCTAAAGAGCAATAAAGGTTGATCTCCTCTAGGTCTGGCCAGTTTGATTACCTTGCAGTCCAAGGGTCTTGCAGGAGTCTTCTCCTCTTTATTAGTACCCATCAAACTATCCTTCTGTTGGCATTTAATTGATGCATAGGAAGCATTGTGAAAGATGTTTATGCAATGAAATTGTCCTTTTTTAAAAATATGATCTGAAGCAAATTTCCTTTCATCATATAGAATTAAAGGAAATACCAAAGTTTTGGGTCCAGGATTAAATCTATTTAAATCTTTAAATCCTACACAAACATATTTTCAGACTGTGGGCTTTAGTTTATATTAGTGTTGAGCGATGCTTAACTTTCTCTTGTAACCAGGACATGTGGGCTACCCAAATTCAGAACATTAATAGTGGTTTTTGCACTGTTAATAAGAATATAGAAAGATGTCAGACAATATGGCCCAAGCAATGATACAACATGTGTTTTGTAAATATTATAAATATCCTGTTAAAATAAAGCGGGGTGCAATCATCTTTTTTCTTGGTCTAAACTGAAGACCAAAACCATACGTCTTTAGTTTGTTTTCTTTACCCACTTAGAGGAGAAGACTACAAATATCTCGGGTGGTATTTGTTTCTAAAGAAATTTGTGGTAGATTCCTAATTGATACATAAAAAATCCTCTGGATGCAAGCTAGCTGTTTAAGGCTGTGTTTGCAGATTTTCTTTGTCATAAGCTTATTACCATGGTGATAGAGCTAAAGATAGCAGCAGCCATGAATGTTTTTTTCTTAATGCGCTGTGTTTTCTATTTCCCAGCTGTGGGATGTAATGGAGAAGGAAACCAATGAAAAGGTTTTTTTTCACCATAGTACAGAGGTTAGTCAGCAGTAAAATGTGACAATGAAAGTGCTCATCCCAGAGTTGAAGGAATGCCCCTAGAAGCTTAGGGGATTCTAGAGTTCTTCACAAAGATAAGGGGATTTTATTTCACATAAAAAAGACAGAGATTTACTGTAGCTAGATAGAAATATATAGCTTGTAATCACTGATTATTTGTGCCTGAATGCAGAGACTGGCCCAACCACTATTATTGAAGATGGCAGATGACAAGTCATTTGATTTTTATTATGATTTCATGTGGCATAACAGAATACAGCATTAATGCATAATACTCACAAAAAAAGCATATACAATCTATATATATGAAACACCAGAATGGTAAATTAGTTCAGAAATGTACAATATGAAGAGTGAATAAAATTATGAATAAAATTAAATTATGTATAAGCAAGTTATTGGAGTGGTTAAGCCTATGGCCAGATATCTAGATTGTTTAGCCACTGGAGAGCAGTGCTCTACTCATCCCAATTCATTGCTTGATGCAATTAGCATTGTCCCATATGACAAATCCAATATGAGAAGTAGAAATTAATGCAATGGAATACTGTACTACTCTTTTCTTCAGCATCTTGAATTACAT
This sequence comes from Thamnophis sirtalis, assembly GCF_051295495.1. Lineage (NCBI taxonomy): Eukaryota > Metazoa > Chordata > Lepidosauria > Squamata > Natricidae > Thamnophis > Thamnophis sirtalis. The sequence continues at coordinate 20,416,981 of NW_028261391.1, forward strand.
GAATGGAATGGGAATGAATTTTACTTTTGGACAGGTGGAGGAACTCCAGGAAAGGGTATAAATGCATCTGCACTTATAGGAATCTTCTGAAATATCAGTTTCAATTGCTAATTATTTGTCCTTTTTTTTTTGAACTTAGACTTATATATCATTTCACAATGCTTTACAGCCCTTTCTAAGCTGTTTATAGAGTCAGCATATTGACCCCAACAATCTGGATCCTCATTTTACCCACCTCGGAAGGATGGAAGGCTGAGTCAGCCTTGAGCTTGGTGGGACTTGAATTGCCAAATTGGAGGTAGCCGGCAGTTAGCAGAAGTAGCCTGCAGTACCGCACTCTAACCACTGCACCACCAAGGCTCAAATGTCATTCTTCCACACCACAGCATTCAAAGAAGAATTTATCCAAGGACATGGTGGCACATAGTTTGGTCTTTTATCCCAGCCACAGAACATATATTAACAATTTCATTCATACTTGAGTGTTCTGACCCCCCCCCCCTCTGGCCTGCGAATCACCCAGACACAGGCTTGGCTGTTTACCACTCTTTATCAACTCCTTTGGCTGAAGGCCCAGACAAGACTCACATGCAAGAATAGTTAGCAGTAACCCAAAATCCAGCAGGCACGGATACAAGACAGACAAAGTTTTCCAATACTGTTTCAAGCAGTTGTGTCCTGCAAATGCCCCCTCCCAACTTCTCCACTTATATACTCTCTTGGGAGAGGCCAAGCCACAACCACCTGGGCTTAATTATCATCTCTGAGTCTGCCTCCAGAGCTGCTGCTTCCGTTTCTCCGCCCTTCTTAATCTTGTGTCAGGGACAAACTGCCTTGGATCCTCCCCACTGCTCCATGCCTCAGGCACCTCCTGGTGGCCAACCAGCTTCTCTGGTCCCTGCTCTGAGTCTGAACCCTGCCCAGGATCCTCCACATCTTCCCTGGCAGACTCATATGGTTCCTCGCTATCCGAGTCTATCAGCAGCTAAACCAGATCCTGCTGGGCCACAACACTTGAGCATCTTAGAACTTGCTTAAATTTGTTTGGATTGACCAGCCTGGTAAATATGGCACGTTCTTCCTATTCTTTTGAAGTATGCCACAACTAACTCCTTCAGGTTTTATTTGTATCCCTGTAAGCCATTATACAGGATTTTTCATAAACATTGGATTTACATAAGAAATAAATATGTGCTGTGCTGTGCTGTGCTGTGCTGTGCTGTGCTGTGCTGTGCTGTGCTGTGAATTAGAAAGGACCTCTAGTTCAAGCAGGAGGTCCTATGCCATTTCGGATGACTGGCTGTCCAGTCTTTTTTTTAAAGTCTCTAGTGATGAGTAACCACAACTTGTGAAGGCAAGCTGTTCCATATGTTAATTGTTCTCACTGTTAGGAAGTTTCTCCTTAATTCAAGGGTACTTATGTGCTATGGTTATAATGAACCTTTATTTATATATTTATGAATTATAATGTTAAAAGTGAGGTTGTTGTACTCAATTATATTTTAATATCAATGCTCATCTTACTTCATAGCTAATAGTTGTATAAAGGTATCTGCTACAACCCCTTTCTTTTGGCTTCTTTTTACATTGAAATACAGATGTGCAGTAGGTAGGGTTTTAAAAAGCTCAGGATTTGCGTCAGATTTTTTTTTCTAATCAGATAGGGTTATTTAATTACCACAATTATCAGATTAGTGAAACATAACCAAATGTTTTCCTTATTACCTAATGCTCATAGGACACTTTAATTGCTGGTATATTTACATATTTGGGATTTGCAGTATGAATTATTTACACTCAGACTGGCTCTTGATGAACTCACCAATGGTACTGATTGAGATAATTTCAAAATTTAATGTGAGAAGTTTACAATGAAAAATGAAAACCCAGCAGAATATGGAAGATGGGAATAAAGCTATTAATTATGGATTTTGAATGCAGTGTAAAACAAAAATAACTATCTTGATTCTAAACTCTTTAAATTGAGCAAAAGGGAATAAAGTCCTGTTATGTGCCTTGATTTGCTAGTGGAAAAAGTGACCACATTTTCTGGCACTGAAAGCACCTTGAGCAGCAAGCTTTTGTGGCTCATCTGCAAATAAGTAGTGAACTGACAACAGACATTATCAAGCAGACAAAAACCTAATTAGTTGGTTATAAAAGAAGAATGGAAAGGTTCGTGGCTATTAAGACTACTATAATGAACAGCGGTTTAGAGGTACTCAATGACTTATGATTGGTCACTTAATGACCATTCACAAGTATGCCTGAACTGACGTTTTTTGGCTCATAAAGCACTTCTGATCATCACAAAATGTTGTGCCCCAGATACATAACCCCTTGGTCACATGACCACACATTGCGTGCTTGGCAACTGGCTCACCTTTATAGGCTGTTGCAGCATTCCACTGTCATAGTACCATAATTTGCAGTGGGTTGTTTTGTTGGCTTCTGGCATTTTTAGCTAATTTTTGGCAAACAAAATGCCTATTCAGAAAAATGTGTTTTTCGACTTACAACCATGGCTATTGCTTAATGACTATAAGGTAAAGGTAAAGGTTCCCTTCACACATATGTGCTAGTCATTCCTGACTCTAGAGGACAGTGCTCATCTCCATTTCAAAGAGCCAGCGCTGTCTGAAGAAGCCTCCATGGTCATATGGCCAGCTTGACTAAATGCTGAAGGCACATAGAACACTTTCCACCAAAGGTGGTTCTTATTTTTCTACTGGTATTTTTTTACATGCTTTCAAACCGCTAGGTTGGGATAAGCTGGGACAAGAAACGGGAGCTCACTCCATTATACAGCGCTAGGGATTCGAACCACTGAACTGCCAACCTTTCTGATTGACAATAAGCATCTTAGCCACTGAGTCACCACGTCCCTTTAATGACTATAGGATTCACTTTAAAACCACTGCAAAAATGTCATAAAATCAGGTGAAATCATGTGGCTACCTCGACTCAGATTGTAATAAAAGAGAGAAGAGTTCTCTGAGCTCCAGCCAAAGTCCAAAAACTTGGTAGACTAAACCGACTCAGATTGAATCCTGCATGATTGTAATAATTTATGACTTGAAATCCAGTCCCAATTGTAGTCACAAGTTGAGGACCTCATATACTCCTTCCTGAATTATAGACAGTATTCTCTTGATGTCTATTGCTGGGGAATAAAAGAGGCATATGTGAGATTTCCAAATATATTCAGATGCCACTGGATACAGAATTATGAACTATATGTTCTACTGGTCTGATTTAGCAAGGATCTGTTTCAGTTTTATGTTCTTACACTTCTACCAGCCTTTTGTTTTCTTGTGATACTAGTTAGCTCAGAAGAAGATAGACAGATTATACAATGGACAGGATGCCTATATGGGAATAGTTCTGTTCCGGTGAGTTCCCCCACACACAAAAATAAAGTTTGATAAATTCTCCCTGTCCTCCACAGGTTATGCTGAAGATTAAGACTGAAGACTAAGTCTCCACTGATGCATCACAGTTGTCTATAATGAAGAGCTTTTCTGTATTCACAAAGGCTTTCACATGAGCCGAAGAAATTGTGGAAATGTAGAAGACAACTTCTATGACCTGGGAAAGGGATTTTCATCCTTCTGAAAGGTAGACCAGAGCCAAGAAATCAGACCTAAATGTTATAGTGCATATACTCTTTTACAGAAACCCCCTTCCCATCTTTGTAAGATCCAGGTGACAATATCAGTAATCAGTTTACCCAATACATACAGGTAAAATCTTTCCCTAAACTTGGCAGCAGAAGGGATATTCAGTCGGTTCGGACTGGTTTGGGTGAACCGGTAGCTACAAAGATCAGCTGGGCCTGCCCACTTGCCCCTGCCTTAGCCTGTCCTTCCTGTCCTTTATTTCCTGCTTTCAAGCTCATCTCAATCGTGCAACACAGCTGATTCTCCCTCTTGCAGCTCTCCTGATTGTTGCTGACTTGGAAGATAAGTAGCTGCTCCATTTTCAGCACTGCGTGCAAGCACTTTAGACACATGCACATGAAAAGCATGCACTCACCAAACTGGTTGTTAAAACAGCAACATTCCACCATTGCTTGGCAGAAAGTTTGCTTCTATTTCTCATTTAGTTGAAATAACACTCTTTTAGTCTTCTCTAAGCAAGGTGACAATATCAGCCTTATCAGAATGTTTAGATTTTTTTTACAAGTATTCTGTTTAGCTTTGTTGAAAAAAAGATCACATAAGAGTTAACTCTAAGCAAACTTTATAGGGCAGGGAAAAATCCTTTTCCACCTGTAATCACACCAGAGCAGCCTTAACCATGCCTCCCTCCCCCTAGGAAATGGTTTCTATAGGTTATAAAAAATGACGGGCCTTTGGGTTCTACCACAAATGCGCGAACGACAAAAGCGCACCTGACTAAACCGTGGTGACAAAACTGCGCCGACAAAAGCGCGCCGACGAATGAGCGCTGAAGCGCGCCGACAACAGCGCGCCGACAGAAGCGTGCTGTAACCCTAACCCTAATCCTAACCCTAACCCTAACCCTAACCCTAAACCTAAACCTAAACCTAACCCTAAACCTAACCCTAAACCTAACACTAACCCTAAACCTTACCTTAACTTAAATCATGCTTCTGTCAGCGCACTTTTGTCGGCGCACTGTTGTAGGCGCGCTTTTGACATCACAGTTTTAGCGCTGCGGTTTTGTCGGCACGCTTTTTTCGTTCGCGCATTTGTTGGGTCACGGGGCCTTTGTAGCATCCACTGCTGTTCCAGAAAATAAATATGTACCATTTTATAAGTGATTAGTGCCATGACAAGTACCTTTTTTTCAAGCATATTTCAACTGAAAAAAAATGAGGCAGCCTTTGTGGCAGGTCCCTTATACCTATCTGCATCCCTTCTGTAGAGAAATAATCTCTTGCCCCATGCTTGTAAGTGATTTATAACTGATTTATTTTTATTTAATCTGCATCTTGACCTCCGTCTATTGAAAAGAATAAACAAAAATATGTTGTGATGTTCTAAGAGAATAATATACTTTCCCCTTCGGGTGTGAATTTTAAACAACCCTTTCATTTGCATAATGGATATATTAATCTAATTAAGATGCATTTTATTAGATTTTCAGTCTATAAATGCTCCAGAGAAAAATTGTGAGTTTTTGTTGGAAGAGGAATGATACAAATTCTCATAACTTCTTGGTCTTCCATAATTTCACATTTAGAATTCATAACTTCCAGATCCAGGACTGTATCTGCTCAATTATTTGCAGCAGCCCCACAAGAAAATAAACAAGAATGTTTTCTTCACTAATATAGATCTGGACATTACTGCATTTTACCACAGCTTATGTTATATAACACTGTTGTTGGAAGAAATATCCAGGTCCAGTTCCAAGCTGGGAGAAAGACATTGGGGACAAAATGGAGGCTGGAGGCTGATTGGAAATTTATTGATGAAGCAGAACCACATGGATGGTCCTGGGCAGCTGACTACATGGAGTTGAGAGGGGGGGGGATATTTATACTTTCTCTTGGGCTTTGGACTTGAACTTCCTGTTCAAGAACATGTATTCTATTGGCTGTTGTAGGGGTCATAGCTGGCTCTGTAGGTTGTCTGAGATTGGTTGAAGTTCGGAGGGTGATGCAATGTCCTTAGGAGATTGTGCAATGTGGTGAACTCTATTGCTAGATGGTAGTGGGTTAATCCTATTGTGGCTGAGGGCTAACCCTACCTTTGTTCAGACCTTGCTGCAGGGAATTTTTACCTATGAATAGAGCTACCTATATCTCAATAACCTCTTTATCTTTTTAAGTGCTGACATCTACTGTGGGCTATTAAGGAAGGTGGAGGAACAGGCTTTCCAAGAACATGTTCCTCCATTTCTCATCCAGGGAAATATAATATTCTGCCCTTTTTTAATATTTCTCAAAATATTTCATTCTTCTAGGAGTGGGTGCTAACTTTCTACACTGTCTTCAGTGATTAAGAGCCAATTGAAATATTGTTTGTACAACCTCATGTGTATTTCCTTTTCTTTACAAACTCCCTTCTACCACTTTGCCACACCCTGGTAATGTGATGAAAATCAGAAAACCGTTGGAGCAGTTAGGTTGCCTCTGTGTTTCTTTTCCAAAAGCACAATATCACTTGTCTCTCCAACATATGTGTGGCTTAGGCAGTCATTTTGAAATGTCAGCATTCTAAGCAGATAATTAGTTTTCCTCTGTTGTGGATTCACCCCTAAATAAATGGTTTCCCCTCTGTGACTCCTCAAAAAGTACAGTTAGTCCAAAATATTTGCATAACCGAGCAAATATACATGGACTCCTGGCACTTGAGAAAAACTGCTTAGGTTCTTTCTTTTTATGACTTTTGTAGCTGCTAAGGCACAGCACCATGGGAGACTCTTAGCTGCAACCTGATCCTAAAGTATTTTGTGCTTGTAAATTTGTTATTCTTCTTAGAAATTTTTTATTCTTCTTACAAATTTTTTATTTTTCTTAGAAATTTTTTATTCTTCTTAGTTTCTAGCATCACCAAATCCCAGTTTGTTTCTTTTCTAGCTCATTTAGTTTAGTTTTATTATGCTAGCATTCTAGGTTATCTCTTGCAAAGACATTATAGCAGTGGAGAAATACACTTACCTTCACTACCGGTTTGCAAATGTGAACTTCCCTGCATGCTCAGAATGTCAAAAATGGGATGTGATGATGTCTGGGTGGATGGGCAGAACCTGCGCACCTTCAAAGGTAAGTAGAAGAGCGAGGGAGGGGAATCTGCTGTGCCACGCGATTTAGATTATCTAGGAAGCAGGAAATCCGATGATTCTAGTTAATATAAATTGTGCATCACAGCTGATCATCGGAAATACCAGTTTGTCTGAACCAGTAGCATTGTTTAATTACCAGTTGGGGTGAACCAGTCTGAACCAGTAGCATTTCACCCCTGCATTATAGTAGAAACTAATAGTATATAGTTTGCAAATTACTGTGTACTTACTTTTACATAAGTAAGGCAGAGATTTCCATGACATGTTATTTATATGTCTATTACAATGATAAAACTGCAATAGACATTGCATAATTAGTAACACACAACCATTCTAATGTAGTAGATACATACAGTATATTCTATAGCAATTTGATCCTGGCTGTACAATCAAATTTTGGTATTCCTCCAGAGTTTATTATTTGGATGCATCGTTTTTTTCTACATTTCAGGCTATTTTCATTTGTTTCCAGTTTCAAATTGAGTTCATTCTGGAACAAGTTTTATGATGAGCTATTGATTAATACTTGATTTACCACAGTTCTCTGAGAAACATGATCAAAGCCAAAGAGCTTATTTGACAACAGTCATGACTCAGATTTTTCCCCCCCTAGAATACTCTTTCTAACTTGTAGTGATTAGTTAACTACCTGTTCCAGTGGAACATGTGTACCAAGAATCCATCTTTTTTTTTTCTTGCCTAGCATTTTGGGATGTCTCTAAGAAGGCATGGAGAGGGAATTCCAGTGAAGAAGATGCAGAATAAAAGTTATAAATGAGTGAAACAAACATACAGGTATCTTTTATCTTCATCTGTTTGCCTTTGGGATCCTGTAGATTTCCCCAATCCATTTTCTTTAGATATATTTGCCAGAGCAGATGTAAGCAGGCAGAGGGATATTTCCTTTTTTAAAAAGTGTATATGGGTACCAAGAAGTCTCTTAAAGCTATTTATAAACTTTAAACATCTTAGCAATGTAGCACCAATACTTAGCTCTTTCCAGAGTTTCTCAGAATGATCATGTTACTGAGCAATGTCTTATATTGACCTGGTCAATCAGGAAGTATCAAGGGGAAAACATTCAATACTATTTGAAAGTGGGGGAAATGACTATTTTTTTCCATGGGGGTGGATATTTTTTAAAATATAACTTTATTGAAGAAAGTATACTGTATAAAGGTAAGATTCTCCTTGCACATATGTGCTAGTCGTTCCCGACCCTAGGGGGCGGTGCTCATCTCCGTTTCAAAGCCGAAGAGCCAGTGCTGTCCAAAGACGTCTCAGTGGGCATATGGCTGGCATGGCTAAACTCCAAAAGTGCATGTTGTTACCTTTCCACCAAAGGTGGTCCCTATTTTTCTACTTGTATTTTTACATGCTTTCGAACTGCTACGTTGGCAGAAGCTGGAACAAGCAATGGGAACTCACTCCGTTATGTGATGCTAGAGATTCGAACCACTGAACTGCTGACATTTCTGATCAACAAGCTCAGCATCTTAGCCACTGAGCTACCGTGTCCCTCATTTATATACACATCCTATATACTTTCTTCATTAAAGAAGTAAGCACATTGAAACTTCACTGAAGAAGAAAAAAGGCCAAACTGCAGGAAAAAAGAAAGAAAATATAAAGAAATAGCTTCCAATTTTCTTTATATCAATTGGAGGTATAATGTAGAGAAGGAAGACAATGAGTAATAGAATCAGAGTAAGATGTAGTTTGTGCAGGAATCAACATTTGTAAATCTGTCTATCAGTACTATTAATAAACAGAGAAAATATGTGAATCCAAACTCTCCACAGAACAAGATAAGAATAAATTATGTTGTCATGTTTTGTTATACAACATCTGAGCTACTGAAAGAAATCAGCAGTGGAATAGCTAATGTATATCTGAACCTTCTAAGTACGTGTAGAAGAACAATAATCAATGTTAATCAAATAACCTGATCTGCGAGCTGTTTCAAAATTGTATCTACTGCAAGGCTGCGGCCTGAAGATGAGGCAAGAATTAACGCTGTTTGGAGTCAGACCAAATATTATATTTTCTTATTTAATAGAATGTCTGATATTCAATTATACAATTGGGAAATATAAACACAGACCTGACAGCTATTGACCTTGATAGCTAGCTGGCAGAGGAAGAGGTCCAAAAATGTGTTGTCAGGTGGGTCACTAACAGTGATAAAAATTTAATACCTGTTTTAGCAATAAGAAAAATGTGGCTTTCTAAGGGCTTATCCATTTATTGGGGTTTTACCTAAAGGATAGACAAAGTGAGGCTGCTGCCTTCAGCAACACATTCTGGATGGTATAGAAAGCATTTGTAGCAGTCCACCAAGGCATTCTTCTTTATCGCATAAATCAGAATGATTTCACAGTGTACATTTGGTGTGCATCAACTTTTCCACCAGTCCACATTGCTGATCTATTTAGACTAGCATAATCACCACTAATGGGCAGCAATTGTTAAAGATTTGAAGCAGGATTGTTTCAGTCTTATGCCAAGAAATAAATCTATCTTTCTACTGTGTGGTGATAAAGTTGGGTAACATATTTTCCAGACTTTTGTCACACCTTTTCAAGATTGAATATTACTGTAAATTAAACTTGCTTGGGCAAAAGAATGACATATTCTGGATATACTCCTATTTAGAATGATTGTATAGGACAGTGATGGTGAAACTTTTAGACACTGAGTGCCCAAACTGCATATGCACACATGCACAGACATAAGTGCATGCATGGAGGTGCACAAATGTGTGTACATGTGTGCGTGCATGTGCAGACATGCACTCATGAGAAGCAGAGACCTGAAGACCAGCAGGTTGACAGGAGGTGAGTCATCCCAACACTGGCAGTGCGACAAGAAATAAGATCATTTTCTTCCATGAGCTTCTTTTTCATCGTTTGCAGGGAAACACAAGCTCACCAAAGAAACACCATGGATATCTGGCCTGGGGCACATGCCATAGGTTCGCCATCTCGGATATAAAATGTTAAATCATAGGATTATATTTTTTTTACATCAAAAGCCAAAGGTTTTGCACTGCAATTCTCTGAAGACCCCCTTATTGAAGGACCAATTATTTTAAAAATGGAACTGAAGCCTTTAGAAGTAAGCACCAAGCAGCCCTGCAGCATGTGATAATCATTCTGATAGGACTGCACCACATTATATCTTATACTACTGTTACTTTTTCTCTGAAGGCATTCTCTGAAGGAAGGCTGCATGTAATTATTTATGACCATAACATGAGAGGAGATAGAGGACACAAATCACACCAGGAACAGTTACCAGTTAGTCTAGCTTCTGTATATAAGTAATAATTTGATTTAGGATCAGATTTTATTCCGTTCATTTCTGTTCTGCTCTAAAATGAAACCAAATCACTAGATAAACTACAGCTTTCAAAGTTGTGGTCGCAAACTTTAATCTTGCTCTTTCTGTACTATTGTCTTCGGTACAGTCATTATGTGCTTCAGATTTTTTATACCTGCCTTTTCAAAACTTTTTCCTTCTTTAGCTGATAGGCATTCAAAGCTGTGTGTGTGTGTGTGTTGTATTTGTGCTGATAAATAAATAAAGGGAGACTAGTATAGATCTATTTCAAGCTATTTAGCTCTCATCAGCTAGCCATATCCTTACTGGGAATCGAACCTGTGCTGTATTGCGTCTTAGGCAGATGTGTTAACCACTAAGCTACAGAGTTTGACTCTTTGTCAGCCAAGGGTGAAAGGTATCTATTAGAGTTACAACCCCCAGTATGCCCAAATATGGGAGGAAGATCACTACTTCCATTCTCTGTCCTTCGGCTCGTCACAAGAGACCATCCAGACAGAAACCCAATATTTTTACTGTTGCCTTTTTGTTACATATACACACACACACACACACACACACACATACATACATACATACATACATGTATGTATGTACGTACATACATACATACATACGTGTGTGTGTGTGTGTGTGTGTGTGTGTGTGTGTGTGTATTTGCTTTTAAATGATAAAGTTACATTCTTATTTACAGCTGGTCTATACCAGGAGCATAGACCAGCTATAACAGGGGTATAGAGAGCCTCAAAAATTGCAGCAATGGGTTCACTGCCCCCATTGCTGGGTGTGACCATGGGAGCATGGCTTAGCTGGCCCCCTGCCCCATGGTGTGTGTATGGGGGCATGTTTCTGTACTTTCTGGACTTCTGTTTCCAGACTTCTCAAACTTCTGGTAGGTCCATCTTTCATCCTCCCCAAGCTTAGGAGAGTTTTCCTCGAGCCACTGGGAGGGTGAAAATTGCTTCCCCTGAGCTCCAGAAGCCCTCCAGAGGCTGGCAAAAGGACCATTTCCGGACTTCTGGATCTTCCAGGAGGTCCATTTTCCCTCCTGCCTGTGACTCTGCGCGGGCCCTGCACTGGCATGGTGAATGAGCTGTGTGGAGACTCCTGTGGGGGCAGGGCCGGGTTGGAAGGGTGGGGTAGGAGGGGCCAGCCAGGGTGGCATTTGGGGGTTTGCTGAACTGTGCAAAATCCTACCTAGAGGATTGCTTGAACCCGTGCGAACCCCCAGCAGCCCACCCCTCATCTATACTGACCTTCATGACAGGCTTTTTTATCTGTAAAGCATTATTAATTAATTTCCAGACTTCTGGATCCTCCGGGATCTTTAAAAATGTCTTGCCTTTATTCTACATAATGCTTTATACTTTATTAAATGGTGCTAAAACTGCCTTGAGGTTTCCAGTAGGGGGTGAAGCACAAATTATAAAGGTAAGCATTTAATTATTTTCCACATTCAACTTTTTAAAAAATTCCAGTGAAAATGGCCAATTGATGGCATGCCCAGGGAGAGTTCGCCGAGGCGTTTTTCTCTGTCCTGTTGCTTTTTCAATGTATTTACATAAGGAATTAGCATTCCTTTAGTTTATATGACTGCCTTGGTTTAGGGAGCGTCCTAAAATCATCCCACAAGATCTTCCATAAAGCAACGGTCACGAAGCAAGTAAAATAGATTAGGAATGAGCAATTGACAATGTTTTATTGTTTTTAGTTATTTTAATTGTTTTATAGTTTTAAAATTGTAAACCACCTAGGTCCGTGATGGTGAACCTATGGCACAGGTGCCACAGGTGCCACATTTCTGAGGACACGCGAGGTGTTGCCGTGTCAGCTCCAGCAGACATGCACGCGCTGCCCAGCTGATTTTCACCCTTGATTTTCGGCCATTTTTTGGCCTCCAGAGGTTTTCCTGAACTTCCAGTTTGCATGTTGGGTCATTTTTCGCCCTCTGCAGGCTCTTAGAAAGCCTCTGGAGCCTGGGGAGAGAGAAAAACGGGCCTACCAGGCCCACCGGAAGTCAGAAAATGGGCCGTTTCTGGCCTCTGGATGGCTTCTGGGGGGGCATGGGATGCTGTTTTCGCCTTCCCCAGCTCCAAGAAAGCCATTCATTCATGCACGGGGCAGCGGGGGGATGGGGTCACATGCGCATGTGCAGGGGGCACGGCACGGGGGCATTAAATTATGGGGATGGGCACGTGAGCTCACGCAATACCGCACACACACACACACGTTCTTTTGGCACCCGAGGCGAAAAAGATTTGCCATCACCGACCTATCTGATTTACACCTAGAATTTATTCAAATTGAATAAATTTCCTGTTGGATCAAGGGGTAGAAGACCTCCAAGGTCCCTTCCAACTCTGTTATTCTGTTCTGTTATTCTGGATGTGAGAGGTCACATTTAAAAGTCTTCTCCATGAGATCAATCTTAGATTTAAAAAATTAGAAGGATTTTACAGTCCTATCTTTTTTTTCTATGGGTGGATATCTATGTATCTACTTACAGAAATAGCCTGCTTTAAGGAACAGGAAAAAAAATGGGAAAAACTCAATTATTAGGAGGGAGAAAGATTAATGATAATTTACTTAGCATTCACTTTATCCTGATTGGCTTTATTTTATTTTATTTTTCACATACCAGAAAATAGATTAAGTCAGTAACCAGATTTTAAGATGTGAGAATGCAACTATAAGTACTATAACAGGTAGTTTCCATACTTTCTTGGGTCTCCCATTAAGTAGTGCACAATTATTATACAGATGCAGTATAAAATTCACATTTCATTATAGAGGAGATTTCAGATAACAATAGACACATACACACACCCCAATTGTCACCCCAATTGTCACACTCTCTGGTTAATGACATAGGATTAGGATGAAGGAAGGACATTAACAGTCTCATTAGTATTAAATGTTTGAAATGATCCATCTGTTTTAACACTTCACTGTTATGAATTTCAAAAATGAAAATGGTGTGACTGCATTAAATATGAGGTCAGGGTAGTTATAATGTCTTTACAGATTCCAGAACATTAACTGCCGGTTTAAAAAAAAACCTGATCAATTGTCATGCTCGATAGCCATTTGCATTCAGGCAGAAAACTTGGAATAAATTGGTAACTACAGAATGTGCCTCTCAACCCGGCAGACAAGCTAATGGCTGACCTTTAGAATGTACTGCCAATTACTAACTTAACTTATGGTGCTTTTTTTTTTCCCCCAGACACAATTTATCTCCAATAAAGATTTATATTCTGTATACATTTTTTTTAAAAAAGAACACTTTTTATCATAAAAAACCAGACTGAAAATGGTATTGCATATCAAGGACTATGTCTTATTAAGTCAGCAAGATTTCACTTCTTGCTGATTAATGACATAAACAATTCCACATTATGGATATTGCATGGATTTAAGAAAGGGGATGGAATGAATTTCAGAATGACGTCCTTTTGTATTTAGTGTGAATTCTAATATATTACTATATGTGCATATGAATGTTATTCATAATGTCAGATGCCTTGAATAATCAAGAACAGCTACTCTTAAAAAGGCTGAGCTGTTGGGAGAATTCCCATTGGGACTTCTTCAGTGGTGGGTTGCATGTGGTACCCCCAGTACAGGCATACCGTAACCTGCCTGGAGCACCGGATACCATTCCAGTATGGTGCTCTGGAGGCTTACCCAAAGTAAGGCTTCTGTGCTTCCGCGCACCTGCATGGCATGTACAGCGCCTGTGTGAAGCTCTGCAGAGCAGCTGGAGCATCACGGAGACTCGCGGAGGCTCACGGAGGCGCTAAGATGCATGCATGCATGTGTGCGCATGCTACACACATCCATGTGGATGCCACTGGGCCCATTCCAACCATATCCTGTTCGGTTGGAACAGGATCCGGAACCCACCACTGGACTACTTTATTTCTTCTGGGAACTTGTTTCATTGCATTGTATCATTATTTTAAATAACTTTACAGGATCAATTTGCTTTAGAAATGACTTCATCACATGGTCATGTTCTATTATCAGCAATGAATGCCTGTTTTTTCCATGATCTTCTATAACGTGGTCATTTCATGAAGACCAGAAGGCCATCAGTTATGGTCTTTGGAACCCAATCTAAATTCTTCTTCCAAAAATACAACAACCTCTTCAAAAAATGCATGCAACTTAGGCAAATGTCTCTAGAAGATCAACATTTTAAATAGCTGCTTCTCTGGGCTTCTCAAAAAGCTCAACAACTAACTTTCTGTCCATGGCATTTACATATCAGAGGCAAGCATTCCTGTAACTGTTGACACCTCAGATATTTGCCTTTATTCCATCATGGATTCCTCACCTGCTTCATGAACATCTCTGTATTATGATTCAGACTGTTGGCTTTATTTCTCTTCTGTCCCACAATCTGTATTTTGTGTGAATCCCACTTAGTCTGTTGGTTATCCCTAATTTTTCTTACTCAGACCTGTTTACCTGTCATTCTGGCCTGATTCCTTAGTTACATTTGTAAATTTTCAGAGAAATAGCACTAGATATTTCTTTCATTCTTTTTTCTTTCATTCATTCATTCATTCATTCAGTATGGTGCTTTTTTAAGAGTCTAGCTATCAAGACAAATCATTTTTTCAGAATGTGAAATCTTCTATCTTCTCTTTTTAAGCTATAATGATTGATTGAATTGGAGAAATAAAAGTTTCTCTAGAAAAAAAGTTTATTGTTTTGGATGTACTAGATTCATACCTATAAATACTAATTGATCTATAGTAGTTTTTTCTTATTATATACATCATATATTTAATCACCTAAAAAGAACACATAAATGATGGAAGCTTATTCTAGTAGTCTCAGTTTTATTAACCATTTAGCAGAGTTTATTATTTTGTGTATCTCTCTCTCTCTCTCTCTGTGTGTGTGTGTGTGTGTGTGTGTGTGTGTGTGTGTGTGTATTCACGAGTGTAGGTATGCTGGTCTTGTTGTATTTGGGTCTTTTCCTGTGTAAGATTGAGATTGTCGCCATCCTCAGGCTTTAAGCCAAAAACACCAGCCAGAGGATGGCGAGTGAGACCTCACCGAAATGTTGTCAAGACAATCTCCATCTTACATGGGAAAAGACCCGAATACAACAAGACCAGCATATATGTATGTAGGTGTGTGGGTGTGTGTTTGTGTGTGTGTATACACAAAAACACAAATAATAATAAATGTATTGTTTATAATAAATGTATTGTTTAATAATAATAAATGTATTGTTTATATTGTGTGTATGTGTAAATTAAACAAAAGTGTATAAAAATTTGCCATATGTATTAAATGTGAATTAAACTGTTTTGTGATATAATGTATCTCAATTGGGATTTGATTCAGAAGTTAAAACCCTTAATCAAAAAATTAGCTTTCTAAAGATTGAGAAATTCAAAAAGTACCACACACCAATCAATTGATATCTAATCTTAATGATACGTTTTTCTAATATTATTATTATGTAGTACTGGAGTCAAAATTGATTAATTAATTAATTAAATTAATTTCCAGGTTCTGTCCACTATTATTATTGTTGCTGTTGTTATGCTTAAGTTTGAAAATGGTCACATTTCATTGGAATTTTTCATTAAAACTTTATACAAATTTATGCTATTTTTTAAAAAAATATTTGGATAGAAGCACCATGGAACAACGGAGCTGAAACTTAGACTGATAATTTTTTTAAAAAAACCATTCTACTAGAAAGCATTCATTTATTTGCTGAATTATCATAGATAAAAGGAAGATCAAAATCAGTATACATCAGTATACATCATCATACAATAATTAAGAAAAAGAAAGGAATGCAAATAGCTCACTTTTGTAGCTGAGAAGAAACAGAAACAAATCAGTTAAAGATTATAATAATAAACAGAAACACAGATCCTCAGGCTTAGTTAATTATAGGAGAAAAAAAAACACTGGCTTCTGACAACCATTGCTCTAGTTTAAAAAATTGGCACAAATTCTATTTGACAGAATTGATTTGGCTAATCTGTTTGGTTACATAGATGTGTTTTTCCTCCCTTAGCATTCCATATGAATCCCTGTACAGTGAATGAAAAAGAATGCCCATCCCAGATAGGACTGTACCATTCTTAAGAGGAGAAAGCAAAGGCAGCCTATTTACTGATACTAAGATACTGCACAGTATCCCCTTGAAGTCATCAGGAATCCAGTGTAACTCCTAGGTATTTTTTTTTCTTTGTTAATTAGCTTAGGAATATTGAATTCACTATATTTTGATCTTTACCTATGAATTAAACATGCAGTTCTCACTCCACCGTGCAATTAGTAAGATCATAATTCATTTATATTAATCTTATCAATTGTTGAAATGTACTAAAATTAACTAAGGTTTTGCCGGTGAAGAGAATTGGATGCTGTTCAAAGAAGAATATGAGAATTCACAAATTATTCCTTACCCAGATCAATGAACTGTAATGAAATGACTCCAATTGTCCATTATTTCCTAGAACTTTCTTGCTTGAAAAATGCAAGAATTATTATTAATAATATTTATTATTATCGTTATATTATTCACACGTTCCTAGGATGTGGAATCCTATAGATTTTTTTTTCTGGGTCAAAAGATCCCATGATTATTCTATACACATAGTCGTTGATTTATAACTGGTTGCTTAATGACTGTTCAATGTTACAATAGACTAAAAAGAAAAGTTACTTATGCCTATCTTTGAACTTATGGCTGGCATGCCACCCCATGGTTAAAGCTAAATGTAAAAGTCAGTCATATGTGCTAGTTGTTCCCGAATCTAGGAAGCGGTGCTCATCTCTGTTCCCAAGCGGAAGAGCCAGCACTGTCCGAAGACAGTCTCCGTAGTCATGTGGCCAGCATGACTAAATGTTGAAGGAGCACAGAATGCTGTTACCTTCCCACCAAAGGTGGTCCCTATTTTTCTACTTGCATTTTTTTTACGTGCTTTCAAACTGCTAGGTTGGCAGAAGCTGAGACAAGTAATGGGAACTCACTCCGTTATTCAGCACTAGGGATTCGAACTGCCAAACTGCCAAACTTTCAGAGTCTTAGCCACTGAGCCACTGCATCCTCATAGTTAAGTAATAGTATTTTAGCACTTGGCAACCATCTCACATTTATATTGCAGCGTCCTGCGTCTTGTGATTATGTTTGCAACTTATTTGCTATTTTCTGGCCAAAAAAATAGAAAAAAGTGCCCACTGGATTATCTGGATTCAGATTTATGACTTCATGAACAACTGTGGTGACTAACTTAACAATTGTTATGCAAAGAATCATAAGTCTGCTCACATAGTCCACACAATATTCACCAAAAATTATTTTAGGAGAGCTAAAGTATACTAATATTATTTCTAGTTACTGTATAATTTTTTATCAATATTGAAACATTTATCCATCATCCTCTAGGGAAAACAATCCAAACTAAAATTATGAACTGCAATTCAAGCTCCTGGCTACCATTCTCAGAGCTGTAATATTGCTTATAATTGGAAGGTTTGTCTTGATGAAGGAAACCCAACGCAAAGCTACAAAACACACTTCTGACAGGAGATGGGCTACAGTTCACAATAACCAGAAAGGATGTGTTTGGGAACAAAATGTCTTACCTTATCCAAAGGGATTAAACTAAAACTGGAGGTGGGGGGAGGAAAACTTTTAGATGCTAATTCCAAATATAAATCTTAAGACAATCAAACAAGTGGTAAAAAAAGAAGGGGAATTCAAAGACAAAACAGAAGACGTTGGAAGCAAATACATGGACAGTCAAAAGGGACTCAGATGCCTAAACATTAAGCACTTGACGTAGGAAGACAAACAGTGAACTTGAAATACTAGCACATGAGAGCAGATACAACAAGGTTGCTGTTACCAAAACTTCCTTGAATAAAACCCATAAATGGAATGTACAGCTAGAGGGATTTAAATTGTTCAAAAGACACAGACATAATAAAAGAGGAAGTGGAGTTTCATTATAGATAAGAGATAGATACATTTCTATAGAAATGCAAAAACATATATAAAATGGTGTAAACCTTGAATACATTTGGGTTAATATAAAAAGAAAACATAAATGATATTGTCATAGTTGTACACTATAGACAACACAACTAAACAAAGGAAATAGATGAACTTTTTGGTAATCAGTTAGCTAAGATGTGCAAAATGGTTAGAAATGCAAGGCAGAAATTGGAATGTGAAAGAATCAGGTTAGGTGGACATGGAAAGAGATACTTTATATGCATTAGAATGTCAGTTTAGAATGATGTTTACATTCTAGAATATGATGATCACAAATAACTACAACAATAGCACTGTTTAAAATAGTATATATCTTATTTGTTTTTACCTTTGTTTCATCGCAAGTGGAATAGCAATAGCAGTTAGACTTATATACCGCTTCATAGGGCTTTCAGCCTTCTCTAAGTGGTTTACAGAGTCAGCATATTGCCCCCACAGTCTGGGTCCTCATTTCACCCACCTCGGAAAGATGGAAGGCTGAGTCAACCTTGAGCCGGTGAGATTTGAACCGCCGAACTGCAGATAGCAGTCAGCTGAAGTGGCCTGCAGTACTGCACTCTAAGCACTGAGCCACCTCGGCTCTAATTCCAGGACAATTACCCTGTATTCAATATATTTATATGTAAACGATAAAAAATATTCTTTTTAAAAAAAGAAGCACACTTCATTAGTAATGGGAACTACTGGGAGACAACCTCTGCACTTTGTGGGAGATCAAAATGGTTCCCGGTGAACTTAGTAGACAACTTCATTTTCCCAAAAGGAAATGAAGAGAACTATAGGGTCAGCTATGCTGAACTTAATTCTGACTAACAGAGGTAAGAAGTAAATGATAGAAGTTGTTGAAGCACCTGAAGGAAAGACAAGAAGTAACAGATGGGAACATGTTAAAGAACTAGAACTAAGAAGAAATTACCTGACAGTGAGAGCAATTAATTTATGCAATGGGTTGACTTCAGGGTTCCACCACAGATCCGCGGTAGACTAAAGCGCGCTCGACGAAAGCGCGTACGTGACGTCATCACAGCGCGACGAAAACGGCACGCTGTGAGCGGTAAATTTAAAATTAACGCAAAAACCTTACCCTAACCCCCCCAAACCTAACCCTAAGCCTAACCCTTAACTTAACCCTAAACCTAACCCTAAACCTAACCCTTAACCTAACGCTAAACCTAACGCTAACCCTTAACGTAACCCTAAACCTAACCCTAACACTTAACGTAACCCTAAACCTAACCCTAACCCTTAACCTAACCCTAACCCTAACCCTAAACCTAACCCTTACCTTTATGTGAATCGGCTTGCTTTAATTTTATTTTAATTTTAATTTAATTTATTTTTAATTTTATTTGTCGCGCTGCTGATGACGTCACGTACGCGCTTTGGTCGGACGCGCTTTAGTGGACCGCGGTTTTGACGGGTCATGGACTTCAGAGGTTGTAGGTGCAACATCACTGGGGATTTTAAAGAAGAGATTGGACAACTATTTGTTCATAATGGTATAATTTGGCTTGAATAGGGGGTTGGACTCCAAGACCTCTAAGGTTCCTTTCAACTTTGTTAGTCCGTAATCTCATCTGCCTGCCAATCTTCTCCTGATGAAACTATCACCATTCAAGCATTTTTTGTTATCCTTATGTTCTACAAAGCCTCACAAACATATCAAACCCTTCCATTGTCATTGCAAACATAAAGGGGAAAAAGATTTTACAAAGTGACTAGGAAGAAGTCGGGTAGTCTCAGGTATCTATTCTCTTTTTTGTCTTGCTTGTATTATAAATAAACAGCACGTGGCAAACATCAAAGTAATCCAAGTGAAGGTAAAGAATGATGAAGTCTTTTATTCTTAAGAATGGGAGACTATTTATGGAAGCAAGAGGGTTGATAGAGGTTTCAGAGCCAAGAAAGAGATAATATGGGAGATTCATGGCCTGCAGTGTTTTTGATTGGAATAAGACAATTGCTAAAGGCAATTGGTGCAGAAATACCATTATTTTTTTTTATAGGTCCCTAACCTAAGCTCTTTGCTCTTCAGAGCTGAGGCAAATGTGTAATTTCTCTCTTTCTCTCTGGATAATTGTAATTAATTAATTTATTTAAAACATATATTTCAAAGGTCCGGAAAATATGTTTTATATGTGAATTGATTTTATTTTTTGTGGTACCCTTTGCAGTTGCATTGAATCTGTTTCTGCTAAACTATCTAATGATTTATTGGCAACTAAAACTTAAGATCCAATAACAGGAGTCACATATCCCCACACACATCAATATGTAAGCTAGAGCTTTTCTATCATGTAACATTATTGGCATACTATTAGCAGGGTTAGGCCCAGTATTGATTTAAGACAATCAAATGTGTACCAAAAGTTAATGTAGTTTTAAGGTTGAAATCTCTCAGTATTGCCTGCCTGTGTCTTAGCAATCTTTACTTTCATTTTAAATTGAAAATTGCAGTTGTCCCTACAGTCATCACTTTAATTTATTTTAAATGATTTATTGGAATTCTGTGGTTTTCCCTCTCTCTGACTTTGCTGTATTTTGATCAAATTAAAAACACAGATGCTTCAAGCTGGAAAAAAAAACCCAGCATGTCACTAGTGAATATATTTTTTTAATAAAGAATACTTTGAAAAGTTTTTTGGGGAAAACCTTGAGTTGTACTTCCCTTTTGTAAACGTTCCTACATGCCAATGTACTTCTTTCTTAAGGAATTCATTCTCATATGTGCCATTTAGGTCTATACCAGTGATGGCAAAACTTTGGGTAAAGTTGTGCCAAAATTGTGTGTGCTTGTGCTATCGCAGTTGTACTCATGCCCATACCCACAATGTGCTCCATTGACCTGCACATGTGTGTGCAACTCCCCACCCCGCATGCACGCATGAAATCCCCCATGTGGAGGGGGGGAATTTTTGCCCTTGCCTGGCTCCAGAGGCTTTCTGGAAGCCTGGGAGAGAAAATGGCTTCTCCTGCTCCCCTGGAGGCTCTCTGGAAACCAGAAACAGATCATTTCCAAACTTCCTGTTGGCCTGTTGGGGCCATTTTCTGCTCATCCCAGGCTCCAGAAGCTTTCCTGAAGCTTGGGGAGAGTGAAAACAGCCTCCCCCAGCCCTCCATAAGGCCGAAAGTCAGCTGGCTGGTGCGTGCATGCGTGCTAGAATTGACAACTCATGTGCCGACAAATATGGCTCCATATGCCACCTGTGCCATAGGTTCCCCGTCACGGGTCTATACATACACACATAGTGTAGTCTGTCAAATATTTTTCTTCTTTTATGTCCCTTAGTGGCCAGTGATGTAGTAAATGTGAAGAAAACCAAAATTCTAAAATAACATTCAGGATTGTAATTTAATTAATTTTAATTTTAATGAAAACAATATCCTATCATTTTAAATTGATTTTGGTCACCGTGGTATAAAAAAGATGCTGAGATTCTAGGAAGAACACAGTTTAATGTTTAGTTTAGTGCGGGAGGAAAATCCAGGCCTGACATGAGAGCAGGTTATCAATATCTACGAGGCTGCCACAAAGGAGAAGGGATCAACCTATTCTCCAAAACTGAGGGCAGAAGAAAAAGTAATGGATAGAAACTAATCAAGGAGAGTACCAACCTAGAACTAAGGAAAAATTTCCTGACAGTTATAACAATTAATCAGTGAAATGGCTTGCCTCTAGAAACTGGTACTCCAAGACTGGAGATTTTGAAGAAGAGATTGAACAATCTTTTGCCTGAAATAGTGTAGGGTATCCTGTTTGAGCAGGGGATTGGACTAGAAGATCTCCAAGTTTTCTTCCAACTCTGTTATTCTATTACTCTATTAAATACTAACTTATATTTTGAATGTAGATCTCTATAGTATTGGTTCTCTCCCTAGTTTATTTGAGACACTTTTAAAGGAAGTTCTTTCAGATTGCCAGTCCATTCTTTTGGTGCTGTTCTTGGTGCACCGCAGGGGGGGGGACTAGCTTTATACCAATTAGCCAGCAGTACAGGTTGCTGGCTTTTCCTCCATTGTTCTCACTGTACCTCATGTCACCAGGTCCAGTGTCAGCTTCTGCTGTCTGCACACAGAAACAGGGCTACATATTTTTTTTTACCACCGAAGTGGTATCATTTATCTACTTGCAATATTGCTTGCTTTCAAACTTCTGGGTGGGAAGGAGGTAGGGATTGCATAATGGGAGCTCACTTTGTCTCACAGAACTGAGCTCAAACTGCTGGAGTGCAGATCATTTCTAGCCAACAGTTCCAGTGTCATTAAGCCTCTGAATCAATGGTGGTGCAGGGTGTTCCGGGTGATACGGCCCGATATGGGGGTACCGGTGGCTGTTGGAAGCAGCAGCCACCGTACCGGAACGTTGTTTCGGTGGGTTCATCCGCCTGCCTGCATTCTTACCTCTTTTTTAGGGAAATGGGCCAATTGCACATGCCCACATAGTGTAGAGCACCTGCACAAACCCGGCGAGCAGCTGGGGTGTCGCAGGGCAGTCATGTGTGCATGTGCCCACAGTGTGTGTTCCCAAGGTGGACGTCTGGCCCCTTCGCAGCATACCAGTTACGACAGGATCTGGAACCCACCACTGCTCTGCACCATCATGTCCCTTTATTCGACTAATGAATCACAATCTCACATAGTACAGAATCAGACTAATTATATAGAACCTCCTCATTCATATAAGCTGCATCTTAGTCATAATCCATTATTACCCCTGTCTAAACATAATGTGGAGCTGAATGAGTCTAACTGATCCTACTATTACCTATTTTAGAAATGCAACATTTCTTCAATAAAGCAGGTTCCCTGGATTGTAATGATAATCTCAGTGTGGTATTAAAGCTTAAGGTTTCTGTTGGGATTAGTTATAGATTTTATCTTAGTGAATGCTAAAGTACAGTACATATGGGAATTAACTTGGTTCAGTTTCAATCAGAACAGATTTTTTGAGGCTGGAGAGAGAACAGTAGGAAAGTATTACTTTGGTATTTTTTTAATGATTCTTATGCCTCTTGTGGATTTAAAGTTCTTTCACTTGCTACTTCATGACTGTAAGCAATTTTAGCACATATCCGTAAGCACACAAGCAGAGGAAAAAGAATTATATGTAGTTTTATTGTGGATAGATCTTTCTGAGAGCAAAAATAATAGGAACGAACCCAATGCAGAATTTTAGCAATTATTATTAATAAATGAACTGTAGTAAATTTGACACCAACTCGGTAATACCTCTTTTTAAAAAAATGATAGAAGAAACAGCTATAACAATGAGCTCAGGAGAGTTTCCAAAATGGCAGCTCATTCCAGATTCTCTTGCTTTATTCATTTAGAAGTGTGGAACATAAAGGCCAAAATGATCCCAGTGGTGGTAGGACCACTTGGGCTGTGAAACATAAACTGGGAAAGTGGCGCCAACAGATTCCAGGAAAAACTTATCTGTCCAGATGAATTCCATGATAAGAAAGACAATATTGCACAGAACTATCAAACTCCCAGGATTTTGGTAGAGGACATGAGATTGAGGAACACACATAACAACATAGAGGTAAGAAGGAAATGTTTTAGTTGCCTTTAAACACATCTTAATGGAGATGTGTTTCATTCCCACCCATGGCCCATCCATGCAGCCTTGGAATAGTGGCATTACAAGTTTGTAAACTTGTGATTTATTTATTGCTGTGTGATTTATATACATTAACATTAGTTATATATTTTACATGTGGCTCAGAACAATTTTTCTTCACTCAATGTGGCCCAGGAAAGGCAAAAGATTCCCCACCTATGGTTTAAAGCAAAGATGTTGGTTGCAATGTTCCTATAGTCAAGTACAACTGGGGGGAAAACCCCACCATTGTCTTCTAATGATGTTGTGTATTGATATAAACCTTGAGCACACACATGTACATGAACAAGGGACAATTCCATGGGTCCAGAATGGTAGCACCATTCCTAATTTGTCCCAAAGCAAATATTTAAACCTGAATGGCTATTAAAGTCTTATTTGACTTGTCAATAGTTATCAAGATGGATTACATACACCAGTTGTAATATGGGCAACACCATTCCAGAGCCATCGCATATGAGACTTCTGTTTCCAGAAGGTGAAGACAAAACAAGGCATCATCCATTATCCTGACAAATTATGAAATGCAAATTAAATGTCTGTTGCATGTTGCATCTTTTTGCTTTTTGCAGGTGCTCTTTTTCCAGAGAGAAATGCCAGCTAGCAATAGACTTGGCATGCATTATGCTAAAAGCCACCATTCACCACTGACTTTCTAAATAATGGAAATCATAATTAGTAGTGGCACTGCCAACAGATGGGCAAATGGAGTTTGCTATTGCCAGTAAACAAAAGATTGCCAACCCACTAACATAGAGGTTAGGCAGTTTAAACACTAAAAAATTTTTTTAAATACCACTGACAGTGTTTTAAGTGGAAAGACAATTAATTTCACTCCATCCATTATCATGGTTGGATAAGCAAGGGAACCAGTTCCTCAACAACATGACTTAACCTTCCTTCTTTGGTAAACTACCATTATTTACTTAGAAAATTAATCACAGCAACAAGGTCTTTATATAATGTTTCAGAAAAGCTTTTATGGAAAGTTCTGTTTTATCTTTCCAAACATTCAAAAGAGGTTACAAAACAATCCAAGTAATAAAATCCATTCACCCCAACCCAGTTCTATCTCATTTAAAGAGAAATTACCTGGGTAAATAAGAACCACAAGGGAAATTAAGCCATAACTTTCTTAGAGCAATACCTGTTCTTTTCAACCTTGAGGGTCAAAAGTATTGTTCAGTAAGCACACACTGAAATACTCTTGTGAAGAACTTGGGATAGTATGTTTAGTTTTCCAGAGTTTGGAAATCTCTAAAGCAAAATGTTAGACTTGTTTTTGTTTTCTGTTTAATTTAGCTTCCTTTTTTTTCTCTCTGGCTGTCAACATGTCCCAATATAGTCCTATACTTAGGTTGGTTTCTCAGTCTTCAAGGTGATTATTCATCAACCAACCAGAAAAGTATACAGAAATGAATGGATGAGAATCCACTGGTTCATAGATAGATAGACCCGTGGAAATATTTATATGTTATATATATATAATTCTCCCGCATAGAATTGGAGATGTCTTGGCGACGTTTCGACTCCTGGAAACACCAAACCTGAAGCAGCCTGAAGATGACGAATGAGACTTCGTCGAAACGTCGCCAAGACATCTCCAATTCTACGCGGGAGAAAACCCGAACAACTAGAGACATTATATATATATATATATATATATATATATATATATATATATGTATGTATGTATGTATGTATGTATGTATGTATGTATGTATGTATGTATGTATGTATGTATGTATGTATGTACAAAATTTTTCCTCAATAATGCAATATTTTTATTACCTCTTCTTCCTTCTTTTTGTAAGCCACCCGGAGTCCTTCGGGATTGGGCAGCCTATAAATTATATTAATAAATAAATAAAAAATAAATATATGGATATTTACCATGTGAATGATATAACCATCTTACGCTACAAAAATGTCTTGATCTCATATTCTGCAACAGTTTAAATTCAATTTATGGTCTACAAACAAAAGAACCCTTTTCCATCACTGACCACAGCATGATTGATTTTTGTCTCAATTTAGGTCATTACAAAGAGAGTCATAAAGATGGAACCACAAAGTACAACTTTAAAAAAGCCAACTATGATTTCATAGCCACCGACCTCTCATCTCTTGATTGACACATTCTGTTCAATGTCTGTACTACTACTGAAGACCATTATAACACTTTTTTGCTCCAAGTCAAAAGATTCATTAAACTATACGTTCCAGTGGTGAGTTCCAGATCCCATTGCAACTGGTATGGTTGCAACCGGGCCGGTGTCCACATCAACGCGTGCAGTGTGCACACACACAGACACACAGCACATGCATGCATCCTTACCTCTTGCGATGCCTCCGCGATGCTCCAGCTGCTCGACGGAGCATTGTGCAGGCACCATGTGCTCCATGCACATGCGCGGAAGCGCTGAAGAGTTCAAATACAGATAAGGAGCTCAGGCAGGTGGGTGGGCCCCTCTGGAGCACCATACTGCAATGGTACCCGGTGCTCCGGGGAGGCACCAGTACGCCCGTATCAAGGCATACCACCTGCAATCCACCACTGCTACGTACCATTAGTAACCCCCCAAACCAGAAAAAAACAATTATCCATAACAATAAGGAAACTTAAATCCCCAAAAAAACTATTTAACAAAAAAACAAAACTGGTTATGTAGCTAACTTTAACCTTATGCCACTACAAAACCTTATGCCACTAGAATATACTTGAAACTTCTACAGTACTGAAATCTACCTTCCAATTTCCTGAAAATGTTCTTGCTTTATGAAATAAGACTCTTCTTTTCAGGGTCCTCAGAATTTCTTCTGGACCCATTATAATAGTGTACAGTCAATATGTCTTTATTGGAGTCTCAGACCACTACAGGAAATATAGCCATTAGTGGCCTATAACCACATCTTAACACTCTAAACTTAAGAAACCAGAAAAAAAAATTCCTTACCAAAGATGAAATATATCTATAAAGCAGCCTGACTAGGATTTATAACAAAAGTCAGAAAAAGGTGACATAAGTCTAGGCAGTAAATGAGATAATATCTAGGATTACGTAAAATATGATAATATCTAAAACTACATAAAATAGACTTATGAAGCAGTCGCTTGAGATGTCAAGGGCTGGTGGATCTCACAGGCTAAAATGAAAAACCTAGCAGTGTGTGCTGTAATAAATGATAGTTTGTCTACAAGTAGCATCTGGGCATAGTGATCCGAATATCTGCAGATCAAAGGGATGATAAATCTAATTCATATCTTTCTATAAAAGGAGCAACGAAGAAGTTGCTATTTGGTGGCTTCTACTTCTCTAGAATGATAAAGTCAGAGTCTTTCCATCAATACTACTTTTTATGATTTACTAAACCAAAAAAGGAAGAAAATAACAGTGGCCACCTATGGCTGAGGATTTCTAATTATGCAGTAATACAGATAATATACTGTATCTAATATATTCTGTTAACAAAAAGGCCTAGGCTTCAGTGCCTACTAAATGGTAGAATATTCACACATGCTGTCATGACCCAGGACAAGTCCCGAAGATAATACAACCAGCTGATAGTTAAAAATTGCTCTTTATTGCTCCAACTTTCCCCAAAACGTTCCCACATTTATGGCAAGTTCTGGAGCAAAGCACTCACACACACATGCACACACACACACACACACACACACACACACACACACTGTGGTTTCTGTCATCCCGATTTGTGCATCTTGTTCCATCTTTGATGATGGGGGAGAAACTTTACCCCACTCAGAGAGGGCCTGCAATCTGGGAGTCCTCCTGGATGCGCAGCTTAGTTTAGAAGAACACCTGACAGCCGTGACCAGGGGGGCCTTTTACCAGGTTTGCCTGATATGTCAGTTGCGCCCTTTCTGGATAGGAATGCTCTGTGCACAGTCACTTATGCCCTCGTCCTTTCTCGCCTGGACTACTGTAACACTCTCTACATGGGGCTGGTTATCGGACCCCCTTGGTTCACCGAGGAACTCCGGGAGATGAAGCGCCGGAGGAGATGCCTAGAGCACCGATGGAGGTCCGATAAGTCCGAATCGAACCGAGCAATGGTAACCACCTGCACCAAGGAATACACCAGGGCACTTAGGGCAGCGAAAAGATCTCATATAGCCACCTTGGTTGCGTCCGCTGAGTCCCGCCCAGCCGCCCTGTTTAAGATAACCCGCTCCCTATTAAATAAAAGGGAAGCGGGGGAACCCTTGCAGGGCAGAGCTGAGGATTATGCCCAATTCTTAGCGGACAAAATTGCTCGGTTTCGGTCGGACTTGGACTCCATCCCCGCAGTTCCAGCCGAGGCACAAGAGGATCAGGTGGAACATCTCTGGGTTGAGTTTCAGGATGTTACCCCCGGGGATGTGGACAAGGCCATGAGGGCTGTAAGTGCCTCCACCTGCGTACTGGATCCGTGTCCCTCATGGCTGGTTACTAACAGTAATGAGGTGACACGAGGCTGGATCCAGGCGGTTGTGACCGCCTCTCTTCGGGAGGGGAACTTCCCCGCCGCACTGAAAGCGGCGGTGGTGAGACCCCTCCTAAAGAAGCCATCTTTGGATCCAGCTGTTCTTAATAACTATCGCCCAGTCTCCAACCTTCCCTTCCTCGGGAAGGTTGTTGAGAAGGTGGTGGCCTTTCAGCTCCAACGGTCCTTGGAGGAAGCAAACTATCTTGACCCCTTCCAGTCAGGCTTCAGACCCGGTTACAGCACAGAAACCGCTTTGGTCGCATTGACCGATGATCTCTGGAGAGCCAGAGATGGAGGATTCTCCTCCATCCTGGTTCTCCTTGACCTCTCAGCGGCTTTCGATACCATCGACCATGGTATCCTTCTGCGACGACTGCGGGAGGTGGGAGTGGGAGGCACCGTGCTGCGGTGGTTCTCTTCCTACCTCTCGGACAGGTCGCAGTCGGTGTTAGTGGGGGGGCAGAGATCGTCCCCTAGGCCCCTAACATATGGGGTGCCTCAGGGCTCGGTCTTATCCCCCCTACTATTCAACATCTACATGAAACCGCTGGGAGAGATCATCCGCAGGCACGGGATCAGATACCATCAATATGCGGACGATACTCAATTGTATCTGTCCGCCCCGTGCCAACTCAATGAAGCGGCAGACGTGATGAACCGAGGCCTGGAGGCTGTTATGGACTGGATGAGGGCTAACAAGCTTGTGCTCAACCCAGAAAAGACCGAGTGGCTGTTGTGTTTCCCTCCCAAAGATTCCACCAATATTCCATCTCTCAGGCTGGGGGGTCAAATTCTATACCCCTCAGAGAGGGTTCGCAACTTGGGAGTCCTCCTAGATCCACAGCTATCGTTTGACCATCACTTGATGGCTGTGGCTAGGGGGGCATTCGCCCAGGTTCGCCTGGTGCGCCAGTTGCGACCCTACCTGAATCGGGAGGCACTCACAACAGTCACTCGGGCCCTTGTGACCTCTAGGCTGGAATACTGCAATGTGCTCTACATGGGGCTGCCCTTGAAGAGCATCCGGCGTCTTCAGCTGGTACAGAACGCGGCCGCGCGAGCGATTGTGGGTGCACCGTGGTTCACCCACATTACACCTATCCTCCGCGAGCTGCGCTGGCTACCTGTCGATTTCCGGATGCGCTTCAAGGTGCTATTAGTCACCCATAAAGCCCTGCATGGTAGTGGATCTGGATACTTGAGAGACCGCCTTCTGCCAATTACCTCCCTGCGACCAATTAGATCACACAGATTGGGCCTCCTCTGTATTCCATCGGCCAGCCAGTGTCGGCTGGCAACCACAAGGAGGAGGGCCTTCTCAGTAGTAGCCCCGACCCTTTGGAACGAACTCCCCGTGGAGATTCGTACCCTCACCACCGTCCAGGCCTTCCGCACAGCCTTGAAGAACTGGCTAGCCCGTCAGGCCTGGGGATGAAGATAGTTGCCCCTCCCGAATGATGAATGCATGTTGCCTATTGTTTTTATTATATGTGTCTATGTTACTGTTTGCATTTCCCCTTCCCTGATTTTATGTGAGCCGCCCTGAGTCCCCTCAGGGAAAAGGGCGGCCTACAAATTTCAATAAAATCTCAAAAAAAAAATTTCAATAAAAAAAATTGGGCTGCCCTTGAAGAGCACCCGGAAGCTTCAACTGGTCCAGAATGTGGCTGTGCAGGTGATCATGGGGGTACCTATGTGGTCCCATGTTACACCCCTTTTAGGCAGCCTGCACTGGTTGCCGGTTGTCTTCTGGGTGCAATTCAAGGTACTAATTATGACCTTTAAAGCGCTCCATGGCTTAGGCCCAGGATACCTGTGAGACCACCTACTGCCACCAGTAGCATCCCACCATCCAGTGTGATCCCACAGAGTTGGCCTCTTGAGGGTGCCGTCAGCCAGTTAGTGTTGGCTAGCAACCCCCAGGGGGAGACCCTTCTCTGTGGGAGCGCCTTCGCTCTGGAATGAGCTGCCCCCGGAGCTTCGCATAATCCCCGACCTCTGGTCCTTCCGACGCGTCCTAAAAAGTTTGCTTTTCCAGCAAGCCGGACTGGCATAAATAGAATAA
Organism: Thamnophis sirtalis; assembly: GCF_051295495.1. Lineage (NCBI taxonomy): Eukaryota > Metazoa > Chordata > Lepidosauria > Squamata > Natricidae > Thamnophis > Thamnophis sirtalis. The sequence continues at coordinate 20,447,299 of NW_028261391.1, forward strand.
AATATAGGATTAATTTGGTTATTAATTTTAATTTAATTTTTAATTTTGTATTGTAAATATCAATTGGGGTGTTTTGGGATACTTTATTTAATGTCCCTTTTAATTTTGTAATATGTGTTTTCTTTTATGTTGTACGCTGCCCTGAGTCCTTGGGAGAAGGGTGGCATATAAATCCAATAAACCTAACCTAACCTAACACACACAGCAGCCTCTGGCTAAAACGAGTCCAGCAAAAGGCTCTTAGCACAATAGCTTCAAAGCTTCAAAGTCCAGCAAGGCAAAGAAACAAGGTACTGAATCCACAAAGCAAGGAACAAGGCAAGAAGTCCTGCAAACTCCAGACATCAGTAGAAGCACACAAAACTGCACAAATTCAGCATGTGTTCCACAAAAATGCCCTTCCCCACAGCATCTCCTTACGTTTCAGTCCCCAGGTGTGCCTTGTGAAGAAGGGCAGGGCACTCTCCTCCTGTTGGGTCTGCCTGCACCGTTCCTACCTTCTCTCCACTGTCCATGCTCAGGGATCAGGAGGAGACAGTCCTTGCTCATTGCCTGAGCTCTCTCACTCCTCATTTCCATTGACTGCCCAGTCTTAGTCATCCTGCCCCTGTTCCTCCCTGCTGGCAAGCCATCCATAGCCAGAGGGCTCATGGGCTGCCTTGTCCTGCTCCTCCTTGCATTCCTCCAAAGCCAACAAGACCACCCATTCGACCTATGTTGGCCCCAGCTCCTGCTCGTCCACCTCTGTGGATTCAGGCTCTGCTGGGCACATGACACCTGCCAGCATAAAGGCCTTTGCTTCCTCAGGGTGGTTAGATGTGTAAGATACCTGACCAGTTTGGGGAAATAAAATGAAAAATCCTCCAGGCAGGTACATAAGAGATACATGTATAGGGAATCCATTTTTCCCAGATATTTTTTTAAAGTAGAATGGTGGGTATTTTTTGTTTCTTTCTAAGACAGGTTGACCATAATATTTTCAAATGGGCCAACACCACATGTAGAAATAAAGAGGGATGAGCTGGAGCCTTAAACCAAACCAGTTATTATTTCTCTTTTACAAAATATTTATTATATCTGAAAGGAAAAGTATTTCCTATCCTAGATCAAATCAAATATGATAACTTTATTAAACAAATGTGGAATTTGGTTAGATGCATCCATTTAAAATTATTGATGTGAGAGAATTGTCTGGCTGCTTTTTCCAACCATGCCAACTTTTAAATGTGCTACCTGAATTGTTGCCAGATGATTATAAACTCTGTGGCTTGTTTAATAGACCTCTCCAGCTGATTGTCTAGTGTTCTATAACAAGCCAAAATGTTTTGGTGTGGGATATATTGCATATTTCAACAAGTAATCTCATTTAAGATAAACCGTTTTTGTCAAGAAGAAGAATGATTTCCCTCCAGTATTATGATGAAACACTCTTTGGAGGCAAAAGAACGATGCAGACTACAATATGGTATTTCATAATAAAGATGATAAATCTGCAGGAAGCTATTCCAGAAATAGAAGGGAAACAGTCACATTAAAAAGTCAGTAATTAGTTTTCTATTGTTTTAATGAATTTCTTATTATGCAACACAATTAGCAATTTCATCCATAATAATTCTCCTGAATTTTTCATGTACTTAAAACTCTCATCTTTGGATAATGATAGCACTTGCTTCTATTTCCTGTCTGAAGAGGAAAGCCACACTTCTTCCACCTAAAAACAAAAGTGAATTGCCACATTTTGTTCACTTTTGCCACAGAGGCCTTTGCGTATGTCATGTACACAAGCAGAAGCGGAAACGTCTTCCAGTTAGTTTCAGATTATGCCACAAGAGATTCCTGCAGATGCATTGCAGATGCATAGAATCCACTTTGGGATATTGTATCTATATGAGAAGCTGAGGGATGATAGGAAATGACCCATTGAATGAGTTCATTTCATTTCTTCACCTTGACAAGGATAATTGTTTTGTCTTTGTAGCCTGAAGCTTTTCTCTGCTGTGAAGCTATACTGTCTCAGTTAGGCCTTATCGTTTATACAAGCACCACCTCTAAAATCATGTTTAAGAACTTCTCTTCCTCTGATGAAAGGTAAGAGAATTTCTTCCTAAATCAGAAATGGTAAAAATAAACAAAACAGCAATTCAAAATGATGATCTGTAATGCCACTTATTGACAGATCAAAAGCAGGAAAGAACAGAGGTACTTCTGAGAGATTCAATTTGATGTCTTGGTGAAATTGCTGACCTAGAGAACAGGAAACTGGATTATAGTCCATCCTTAGGCATCAAAGCTGACTGAGTAACCTTGGACTGATCATTCTTGCCATTTCCTTTCATAGGGTTGTTGTGAAGAAAATAGAATAGAATAACAGAGTTGGAAGAGGTCTTCTAGTCCAACACCCTGCTTAGGCAGGAAATCCTACACCATTTAAGACAACTGGTTATCCAATATCTTCGTAAAAACTTCCAGAAGAAGGAGGATTAAAAAAACCTGACTTATGTGTCTTTGTAGAATTTAAGATTTTCAACGACTTGATTTGAAGATCATTGAGCAGGTTTGGATCAAAACAATTCAGAAGATATCTTAGTCCTCATTCATAATGGTCATATGATAAAAACTCCAATCAGCTTTAGATTGAGTTTTATTCTTGATGCACGATGGAATTGTTACTTAATATCTGATGTTATCCTCCCACCAAATAGCTGTTCTCTAATTAATTAAATGGTTTTTTTTAATCTTTTCAATAAAATTGCCATTAAATTTGCCATTTTTTTATTCTGGTGTGGAGAAAATATGATATTACTTGATTACTATGCAAGTATTCCAGGAACTCTTGTTCCCTGATTTTATCATCTAAAGTATTTCTTGCTTTTTCTTGCTGCTATCTAGGCTATCGGCTAAAGTTAGACCTGATGAGAAAAGATTTTTTTCTAATGAATAGTGAAACCACATTACTACCTAATTTAAAACTTATTTCAGGCTAACCTTCCTGAATTTCTGGGTTGTAGAGATAGCCTCACCTTTTCAGCTTTATGTTGTAATTTTCATGTTACTTCTAGGGATTATTTCTATTGATCTAGAGATTACTTCAAGTTGGGTAGCCTTCAGATCTGTTTATCATACTTTTACAGCATAGGTATAAGTATAATCTTTATTGTCATTATACTTAAATACAACAAAATTGGTTTTAACCTCAGTGGTGCAAAATTATAACAGAAATGAAAAAACAAAGAAACAGAAAAAAAACTAGTGTATGCATGGAGTGATTGTGGTTGTATTTAAAAGTCTGACAGCCCAAGGATATAAACTATCTTTAAACTTATTTGATCGGCTGGCTATACTTTGATGTCTTCTGCCCGATGATAGAAGTGCAAAGAGACACTGACCAGGGTGTGAATCATCTCTGAATATCTTCCTTACTCTGCTAAAGCAGCGAGATCTGGCAATGTCATCCAGTGGTGTCAGAGGGCAACCAATGGTTTCTTGTGCTGAATTGATCACTCTATGTAGTGCCTTCCTGTCTGCAGCTGTTAAACCAGCATACCATACTGTAATATAATATGTGAGGACATTTTCTATGGTGGACTTATAGAAAGAAGTCATCAGCCGTTGTTCCACCTGAATTTTTTCGCAGGACTTTAAGGAAATGAAGTCTTTGTTGGGCCTTTCCAATCACCAGAGACGTGTTGTTTTTCCAGGTGAGGTCTTGACTAATAAGCACTCCTAAGAATTTAAAAAAAGGAAACCCTCTCCACCCAGCCCCCCCTCAATATACAGTGGGGCAGGCTCCTCTCTGTGCTTCCGGAAATCTGGCAACATCTCCTTTGTCTTACTAGTATTTAGTTGTAAGTTATTTCTTGAGCACCATGCGGATACCTTCTGGACTTCTTCCCTGTATGCTGATTCGTCCCCTCCAGTTATGAGACCCAGCACCGTGGTGTCATCTGCAAACTTTATTATGATGTTGGATGAATCAGAGGATATGCAGTCATATGTATACAGTGAGTACAGGTAGGGGCTGAGCACACAGCCCTCAGCCTGTGCTGAGCTTCGGCATGGAAGATGTAAAGGACCCAACCCTTACTGTTTGTGGACGATCCACCAGGAAGCATAAGCCAAAGCTAATAAATAGGGCATTTCAGAAATATATATACAACTATCTCTATTTCAGTGTCCCAATATAGTCTATGCTCTTGGAAGTTATATTATTCACTCTCTCAATATGTATTATTGAAGAGCATCTAATCACAAAATAATAATTACAATTCAGGGTTGAACTTTGGGGTCCTTGGTGTTTTTTGAGCTTGGTTGTACACTGATGAGGTTATCTAGTTTGATAATGAAACTGTAAGAAAAGAATCAACCTCAGAGAGCATCATGGACCCCACACATTAGTTTAATCCTATGTGAGGACACATATATTAAAAAATGTTGGATGTGCCAAAGACAGGATACATATATTTGTGGTATCAGATGTATAAGAAGTTAAGTCTATCCTTTTACATCACTTGAGAATTCTTGCTTTTTCCAAGCCAAAACACAGACAAGGATTAGAAGTGAGTAAACAATAAACCAGATCAGAAATCTTGAACTTCTTTCCCTGGGAAGAAGTTAGTTGGGAAGAGGAGTAAGCAATTTTAGAATTTGTTGAGAGATAGTCATTCCGACTCATCTCCATTTCAAAGCCAAAGAGCCAGTACTATCTGAAGACGTCTCCATGGTCATGTGGCCGGCAGACTAAACGCTGTTACCTGTTACCTTCCCACCAAAGGTGGTTCCTATTTTTCTATTTGCATTTTTACATGCTTTCAAATTGCTAGGTTGGCAGAAACTGGAACAAGTAATGGAAGCTCAGTCCTTTATGTAGTACTAGGGATTTGAACTGCAGAACTGCTGACATTTCTGATCAATAAGCTCATCATCTTAGCCACTGAACAACCACATATATATATACATATATACACATACACATACACACATACATCATATACATATAACCTAAAGCTGACTTTGTAGAGTAGACAGACACTGCTCAACCTAATATATCTTTGTTCAACAAAAATAGATCCCAGGTGTTCTAATTTAAATAAGCAGTCTTTTGGGAATAACTCAGTTTCAGATTATAACCTGTTCTTCAATCATACAGGAGTCTACTCTACTAGGTAGCAACAAAGCCAATCTCTGCAAAATGACATTTATTCACCATATGCTGTAAGGCTGCTTTTATAGAACACTGGTTTTAGATGTGTCAAATGTGAGAATCTTGCTTCCATTCCTTCTATAACTAGTTTAAAACAGGTGTCTAAGAACCCATACAACTAAACAACCATTTAGATGCTTCTTTGCCAGAAGCACCAGCCCAGTGATAGCTAACCATTTCCAGACCGAGTGCCCAAAGTGTGTGTGCGCCCAAAACCCCAAAATGCAATGGCCCCTGTGCATGCACCCCACCCTTTGCATGCACACATGCCCATGCATGCACCCCGGCCCTGCACATGTGTACACATGCCCCACATATTACCCACACATGTGTGAATCACCCCCCTGCACACACCCCGCATCCTGCATATGTGCCTCCCCACATCCCAACCCCCCATGCATTTGTGGCAGAGACCCGATGACCAGCTGGCCAGTAGGAGGCAGCCGTGCATGTGCGGCAGAACTGAACTGGGGTGACGGCTCACATGCCCACAGAGAGGGTGCCATAGGTTCACCATCACAGACTTAGCCTGACCAGTAATTATGCACAGGGGGTCTTAGTGCATTTTTCCCCCTCTAAAGTCTGTATAACTATTTCTCCCCTATCTTTTAAAATTAACTCACCCTGGCTATCGAGCTAAAAAGCACATTGTTAAATTTGCTATTAATTAACATAGATTCCCCCTGAACTGACACACAACCCACGAAATCAAGATACAGCTTCAAGATTGTCTGTTCAATCAGTGCGGTTCCCAGTTTTGGTGGGACATTTCCAGTTTCAGCAGAAAGCTTTAAACTAATATGAATCCCTTTTTCATCACTTTAATTCTCTACACTTTTACAGCTCGTTAGACTGCATCTATTTGCGTCTTGCTTTTCCAAGGATAAAGGTAATGGAAATTGGCTTAGCGATCAAATTTGGTTTTCTAATATTGAATTATACAACCCAAAGAGGTCCAAAAGGAGAGCTCACTTGCTGTAAAAGGAGAGGAACTAGCATGCTTGCTTTTATGTTTAATTGGCCACAAATTAGCTACTCACAGAAGAGACTTCAATATCACCCCTCTCCTTCAGAGTGATCACTTTCCTGCTTCAGAGCCATTGATTTTTCTTCTGAAAGTTGATGCCCCAATCTAGAATGCCTTAAAAATGCAACGTGTAAGAAATTTCCTTGGACTAAGTAAGTAGTCTCACCAGTTATTGCATGTTATTGCAATTTCTAAATACACTTGTTTTTTCACAAGAAAAATGTATAAGTGATCTTAGAAAGTCACTCAACCTGAGATATTTTGCAGGCTAGCTCTAATTCAATAGATAAATGTTATAAAATCTATCCAAAATATATTTTCCAAATTGTGGAAGGTGACAATATCAATAGCAGTAATCTACTGTTTCATAGTGCTTTTCTTGTCTGAATAGTTTACAGAGTCCACATTTTGACCCCAACAATCAAGATCTTCATTTTCTTGATCTCAGAAGTATGGAAGATTGAGTCATCCCTGAACTGGTCAGCATCAAACTCCTGGCAGTAGGCAGAATTAGCCTGCAAAACTGCATTCTAACTACTATGCCACCACGGCTCAGAAGAGTGTGGATCTTAATAACTGTCATACATAAAACCACCCTGGATAACAATGGTTTTTAGTGCCAGAAAACCTTTTATTCCCCATCCACAAAAATTGGTATAGCCTGAGAAGTGAAAGGCAAACTAAATGGAGAAGCAAAATGGTGCAGACTGATTCAGTTCAGAACATCTAAAACTACTGTGTGTTGATGCCTTGTTTTCCTTAACTGGAGTGGGAAGTCAAATATCATAGGACACTTATGGTACTTATAGGCAAAAGTTCCCCTTGCACATATGTGCTAATCATTCCCAACTCTAGGGGATGGTGCTCATCTCCGTTTCAAAGCTGAAGAGCCAGCACTGTCCAAAGACATCCCCGTGGTCATGTGGCTAACATTACTGAATGCCAAAGGCACATAGAATGCTATTACCTTTCCACCAAAGGTAGTTCTTATTTTTCTACTTGTATTTTTACATGCTTTCAAACTGCTAGGTTGGCAGAAGCTGGGAAAAGTAACGGGTGCTCACACCGTTATGCAGTACTAGTATTCGAACTGCTGAATTGCCGACCTTTCTGTGTCTTAGCCACTGAGCCACTGCATCCATACATGGTACTTATATCACATTGTATTTCAAACAATAATCAGAGACTCACATATATCTAATGCCGTCAAATTATTTATTTAACTGACTGCTAATTTGCCTGGGATACTAAATTTAATGGTTTAACTTAAAAGTGACAAAGTTCCTCCCTATTAGAAATATTTAAATTTAAATTTGAATATTTCTATGCCTCTGTTTTGATCCCATATGTCAGCCCCATTAAATGGACGAGACCAGGAAATCAACTCCACAAGAAGCCCAAAATTACTTTTATTGGGATTGGCTATTTTATAAAAGAATCTTGCATGCATGATTCTACCTTCTCTTCTTTTTCTTATAATTCAGTAAATTAAGGAGGCATCTGTCTGAGTCAATTATGAATATTACCTGGTCAGGACTTTAAAAATACTTTCTGTTCCTTTTGTCTAGGAAACAATTTCGGATTCATCTATATCAATTATCATCTGCAGATTTCCATAGAAATTTAGGGTTAGGGTGCATTCAACAGTTTAAATGCAGTACAGTCTATGTACAGGATGCACTTCCTAGTAGGTGGAATGCAGAAAACATTAGCTTGGTTTATAATGAAGTAGAGATCTTATCTCACACTGAATAACATAAGTAAAATTGGAATTAAAATAAGTGATGATTGCTGTGGTAGAATGCTAACTGTGCCAAAATTATGAACCTTAATTTTATCATGGAACAATGTCATGAGTGTAATCAAAGCTGGTAACGTAAACTATGTTTTCTATCTCCATAAAAAGCATTATATGAAAGCCTTAATTAAAGGCATGATGGTTAGTATAAATCAATATCTATGGCCCAACTGATAATGGCCATGGCATATGAAGCATTGCAACTTAGAACGTTAGAGAAATAAATGTTAAACAATATAATTTGTGAACAGGAAGGAAAGGAGGGAGGGAGGGGAGAGGGAGAAAAGAGAACTTGAATTTTGTTCAAGTTGAACTTGAATTTTGTTCAAGTTGAACTTGAATTTTATTCAAGTATGATTAGTCTTCCAGCTGCCGTCTATTGCTCAGGTTTCATCTACCTTTCAGCCTCATTCAATAGCATTTTCTCTCAACCCACAACTCAACCCTCAACCCTCAACCCTCTGCTCTCATCTATAAATAGGTTTCTTTGCATGGTGATAATTCTTATTTCACATAATCTCAATTCCTTATAGCAAAATGCTTTAATGTTTTTTTACGGTATCCATTACAGCATACATTCATTAGACTATCCTTTCAGACATGTGGAAAGGAGTACTGTAGTGGCACCAAACATTCACAGAATATTTGAGTATTCAGAATCTCAAGCAAAGGAATTGCTATTTGGGAGGGGGGAAGGATAATGGGGAATGAGAGCTACTTATATCATCCCTAGCAACCTGGAAATATAGATTAACTAACTTGGAAATGGCAATGCTCCAGGGTAATGTTTTCTGAGAAAATTAAAGTTTTGCTTTGTTTAAACAAAATCAATATTTTGTTTTGCTCTGCTTTAATTTTGGATTCAGTTCTGCTAATTCTGCTATATACACTCAAAGGCCTTGATTTAAGCATGGCACAATGTCAATTCCATGCTAAGAATAAAAAAAAAAAGCAGTTCATTTCAGTCCTCAAATGATAAAACCATTGGTGCACAAGAAAACTAAACCTTAACGATTGCATTTTGGAACCGTGTTCAGAGAATGAATCCAAGAAACAATCTTCAGGAGTCCATTTCCTGCTGAATTGCAACAGGAACGAAGTGCATTCAGTTAAATGTAAGTCTGATTTTGTACGGGTTTTTTCGTCACATGGAATTTATCTCACCAAACCTTTCTGTTTGCCTCTATAGCAAGATGCCAAGATGCCAGCATCCAGATTTAATTTTGTTAAACATCAAGGGACTGCATTAAGGATCTCTTTCACTTTTTAACACTTAAGCCAGCCTGCTTGTTCATTAAAATCAAATGGGAAAGCTGTGCCACTAGGGGGAAAAAAATAACATCTCTCAATGCTTCTTCCCCACTGGAATTTGCTAGTCAGAGAAAGCTACTAGGAGACAAGCAGTGGACAATGGGACAATTGTGAATTTGTTCCTAATGCATCCTTTTAGTTTTAAATGTGGCACCCACTCATGCTCACTATATTTTGTTCCTTTTTTACCCTTTGTAAATAATTGCAAACCAAATTGTTCATACAGTTTCCAATCTATTTGATAAAATCAAAACGGATAAAACAGAATGTTATTGATGAACTAAAACTAAAGATACAAATGATTGACACCTGGGAAACGGGCTCCTTGTCAATCAACAGGAATGCTGATTTACCACCAGGTTATCAGGTAATTAGGAACCCAGAACTTGGCAGCACAAGAAAACAACAGCCAACAACTTAGTAGTCAGCCACCAATACCCCAATCAACAAATAAAAAGCTACATACAACCAGGCACCTCATAGATACTATACATTGAATAGCCTAAAGCACACATTCTGGTAGAGAGGATGGTCTCCAGCATGAGTCTGGTCCTTTTGATGACACAGATTGGTTCGTGCAGTATTATTATGGGTCCAGGGGTGGGCTGCTACAGGTTGGAGAGAACCCATAGCTGATGTTATTGCCAGTTCAGAGAACCTCCAAATCCCATCCCTGGCTGTCCCTGCCCACCCTGCCCCTCCCACCCCACCCTGCCAATCTCACACCATCCCAGGAGTCTCCATGCAGCCCATTTTAGATGCGAGTCAAGTGCAGGGCCGACACGGAGGGGAGGGAGGAAAATGGGCCTTCCTGAAAGCCTCCAGAGTCTGGGGAAGGTGAAAATTCCTTTCCCCCTTCATGGTGCAGGAGGCCAAATAGGCCATGCTCACCATGGCCACCCCAACCCAGCGACTGGGCAGAGAACCCATTGCTGAATTTTTTGAAGCCCACCCCTGCCTGGAACACATATATTTGCTTTCATTTGTAAAATTAAAGAAATAATATGATGAGTAATATACATGTACATATACATATACATATACATATACATATACATATACATATACATATACATATACATATGCATATGCACATACACATACACATACACATACACATACACATACATCTTTGGTTATTCGGGTTTTCTCCCGCGTAAAATTGGAGGTGTCTTGGCGACGTTTCGACGAAGTCTCATTAGTCATTTTCAGGCTTTGTGCTTCCCGGAGCAATGTGAAATCTCGGCTGTTTCTTCCTTTTAACTGCCAGTGGGGGTTTTACACACACACATACACACACACGTATAATGTTGCATTTGTGCTGATAAATAAATAAATAAACACAAATGTAACAAAGGCAGCAGTAAAAATAATGGCTTTCTGTCTGGATGGTCTCTTGGGATGAGCCGATAGACAGAGAAAGGAAGCAGTATGCTTGCTCCCATATTTGGGCAACCAGGGGTTGTGACACAAAATACATACATATACATATACATATACATATACATATACATATACATATACATATACATATACATATACATATACATATACATATACATATACATATACATATACATATACATACATACATACATACATACATACATACATACATACATATATATATATATATATATATATATATATATATATATATATTTACATTTGTATATCAATTCCACATTTCTAAAAAACATATATATCTGATATTGATTGAGCTTGTATGAGTAAAATTTTCTTCCTCTTAATTTAATATTTTGCCTCTTAATATCATTCTTATTATCATTTAACTCTTTAAGCTGCCTATCACTCAGGGCTATTTCCTTTTCCATCCTTTTTGTTCTCCATGCCTTTAAGTTTCTGGTTCTCTTTTTCTCCTATCAGTTGGTTTTCACGCAGTTGGTGTCCATAGAATATCTTACATTTTCAAATCACAGCTTTGTATCTTTTAGACTTCAGGTTTAATTGTTCTGCTTCCTTTCCTTTCAGGACAATCTTACTCTCCTTTCCTGTGGTCCTAAGGTTTGGTTTGCTGCAAGTTCCATAATGCCTGCTCTAAAACTCTTTATCTCTTCCCCTATGCTTCTACCTCTATTTTATATTGTTTGCTATAGAATTTCCAATTATCTTCTTTCTTTTACCTCTGACTTCTTCCAGTTACCGATCTGTGTAATTAGATTTCTCACAGTGAAGTTAGTTTAGTTTCAATCCCCTATCAATTTGTCCAAAATTCATTCATTTCTAAACTCTACTACAACCCTTTGGGTTATATATCCTTCCTAAGTGTACAGTATTTCACAGAGGCACAATATACCTATTGTTTTTCATTCCTTTCATTCTTTCTCTTATGAACTTTGCTATTTCCTTTACTTTTCTTATCCTCCAAATAGTAAATCCACATTCCATATTTACCATAAGATAGGCCCAGATATATTAACTTCCACAGTCCATCATGTCTATTTTTTAAAATTAAGTCTTCGGTGTATCTTTTAGAAACTATACATTAGATTAAATCTCTTAGTCACATCCATGATACATGCCTTATTCTTTACTGCAGTGGTTAGAATGCAGGATTGCAGGCTAACCCTGCTCACTGCCAGGAGTACAATTCTTTCTATCTTGATTGGCTCACAGGTGGCTCAGCCTTCTATCCTTTTGAGGTCAATAAAACGAGGACCCAGATTTTGGGGGGAAATATGCTTACTCTGTAAACTGCTTAGAGAGGGCTGTAAAAGCACTGTGAAGGGGTATATAAGTCTATGTGCTACTGCTATTAGCAATAGCACTTTGACTTATATACCACTTTACAGTACTTTACAGCCATCTCTAAGTGGTTTACAAGTCAGCATATTGCCCCTAACAATCTGGGTCCTTATTTTACCCATCTTGGAAGGTTGGAAGGCTGATTCAAGCTTGAGCCTGATGAGATTTGAACTGCCAAATTGCAGGCAGCTGGCAGGCAGCAGAAGTAGCCTGCAGCACTGCATCTAACCAATGCCCCACTGAGGCTCTTTGCTATATTGCTATTGTCAGGGTTCCAAGTAACAACCCCAATGAAAGAAGACTCTGAGGCTTGAAGTTCCTCAAAGTTCCTTTTTATTGGAGACGTCATATTGGCACATCTGGGAAAACCCGAATCTGAATGCTTCCAGGTTTTCCCCCCACAAACGAAAATCCAAGCCCCTGCCCAGCGCCCACATGTCTGTCACATGGCCTAATCAGGCACCATCCGAACTGGAGATTCCTCCTAGTCATACCCTGCAGGTGCAGGCCAAGATGTCCTTGACTCTCTGAGAAAGAAATGTTATTATGACTATCTATCTGCCATATTCCATATAATTCCACCCTCCCATTTTCCCACAGCATTAAATGTGGCAGGCCCAATGCAAAAGATGGTTTCCAGGCCTGACAGCTACTGCATATAATGGTAAGGATTGGCCAGCATTTATATAATTTGTGCCATAAAAATGCTAAGTGGTTTTAAAGCACCTTAAAGCAAACTGTAAAAACATTTTAAAAAACAATAACACAGTAAAAATAATTTTAAAAAATAATCTGATAAAGTCTGTTTAATGTGATTTTGAATTGCATCCCACAATTTAAGACAGTGATTAAAAATGTTGGCCATTCCAGGCATTCAGTTCTGTCCTGAAAATTATTATAATTAGGGAGTTGATAGAGTGACCATTGGTTCCAGTGGTGGGTTTCAAAAATTGTTCGAACCTATTCTGTGGGTGTGGCCTCCTTTATGGGAGTGGCTTGCCACCCATGTGACCGGATGGGAGTGGCTTGCTGCCCATGCGACCGGATATGAAGATGCCGATGACACTTGTCAGAACCACCTTAAATTACCTCACACACAACACTGGCATGAATAAGAATATGATGTAAACTTGTTTTTTAAAAGGCATCTTTGGTTTGTGTTAAAACAACTTCAACACACGCAATGTTCTGATTGCACCACAAACGCAGTAGTCCTCCTTACCTTTCACAGAGGCACTGAGTTTTATAAATATGAGCATGATAGTGTAGAATAATCATATCCAAGGACCAGTGGTGGGTTTCAAAAATTTTTGGAACCTCTTCTGTAGGTGTAGCCTGCTTTCCGGGTCCACTGGTGGAACCTCTTCTAACAGGTTCGGTAGATTTGATGAACCGGTTCTACTGAATAGGTGCGAACTGGTAGGAACCCACCTCTGATTGGTTCCATAGACAGCAAGACCAAAATGGTTCAGAACATTAAAAGTTAAAAACAACTCAACTCTTTTAATACATCTTGGAAAATAATTGTTTTTTTTAAAAAGGTGGTTCAATATCCCCCTCTTCCAAAGTTTTTTTTGGGGGAATGTACATCTTGTGATACATCATCCATGGCTGAGTCAATCTAGTACAAAATGGTATTCTTCAAGAATATTAACAACTCTGAAATTACAAAACAAAATAGACTGTTAATAGCCTTGCACTGTTTATTTATAGGAATGTAGTTGGATTAATTAAGTCGTAAGTCTTTTAGACTGTGGTTCAATGAATGAAAATCATCCTTTCTACATCCTAATTGAATTACCTGCCAAATAATGGACACTATAGTTGAAATACCTACTTTTGCTGGTTTGTGATGATTAACTGTATCTGTACTACAGAGATAACACATCTTCACTAAGTCAAAAAATATGATTGCCCATTAAGGTCTGATTATTAAGGGGGAAAAACCAGACCATACAACTAATCTATTTATTACTTATTTATTTATTTATTTAAAATATATAACATGATCTAATAAAGAAGAACATTTGTACCTCAGGATTGACACGAGAGGTCCTTGATGCTTTCTCAGCTTGCTTGTTTTCTTGCAGACATTTCATTACTACACTGATGATATTACCTAGTTTGGGTAATGAAATTCCATAAAAAACAAGCAAGCTCAGAAAGCATCAAGGACCATTCATAACATAATCTGTTTCACCATCCAAAACGTAGTCTTTCCCACAGATGAGATATCTGTCTAGTTCTTATCTTTGTCCTCTCTCCATCTGTTCCTCCTTTTCATTTCAATTCATTTAAATCTATGTGTTTTGTTTGAGTGTTTTATTTTTGCTTTATATAAGTGGATACAGAGTAAACTTTAGTAACAGGAGGACTTGGCTTACAACATTTTATTGATTTGCCACTGATTTAGTGTATTGTGCAAATAAGGTTATGATGGCATGTACAAGAAACTATGGATAAATTCAATATGGTTTATTGTGATGGGTGAACTCAACCGCCTGCCACTTTGCTCAGAGTAGGGGGAACAAAGGCAGCCATTGACCACGAGAAACATTACACTTCTGCTTGCCATTCATTGTGAAGGTCTACACTTAGGTAACATCAGCATATTGAAGACACCTCAGTCCAAACTGACATTTTCCAGCCATTCATGTAGATGTTCAACAGGTCAGAAAAGAAATTGTTCTGCAGAACCTTATAAATATATTATCTATACCAGGGGTGTCAAACTCAATTTCACTGAGAGTCGCATCAGGGTTGTGTTTGACCTTGGGAGGCTGGGGGGGGGGGCATGGCTAGGGTGGGTGTGGCCAGCTCAATGTCACTCATGTCAGGAGTGCCTTGGTGGCCTGAGCGCTCTGGCAGTGAAAACAGGCTTCTGAGCTCCGTTTTCGGCTGTGATGATCTCCTGCAACCAGCCTTTGCAACAGAGCATGCAGCCCTTCTGAGCTCCATTTTCACTGGCAGAGACACTACGGGCTGGTCCTTCACTGTTTCCATCTAAGCACCCCACAGGCTGCATCTGGCCCATGGGCCTTGAGTTTGACACCTCTAATCTATATTGTCCCTTGAGACTC
Organism: Thamnophis sirtalis; assembly: GCF_051295495.1. NCBI lineage: Eukaryota > Metazoa > Chordata > Lepidosauria > Squamata > Natricidae > Thamnophis > Thamnophis sirtalis. Next base: position 20,462,481 of record NW_028261391.1, read on the forward strand.
CCATCTTGATGATTAAGATTACCTAAAATTCTGCCTCCTGAAGAATACTGTGATTAATAGCATTGAAGGCCATGAGACATCTAAAGCACACAGAGGTATCCCCTTCATGTAAGCTTGCCACAGGTCATCCATGAGAATGACCAATGCTGTTTCTATCCTAGAGAAGACTTTGGCTATGACTATGGCTTGTCACAAGTAGAAAGGAGCCACGTCTTCCAGAGTCCACTATACAGTATATGTAGCCCTGTTGCATCGTTTATAAACTTCAGCAAGAAATGGAGAGGTGGGAAGGATGAAGGCAGATATTGTTCATATCTCCTGGTGCTCACCAGGCTTCTTGAGGAATGGACAGTTAAATGCTTCTTTAGGAGCAACTGCCTTTTCTCTCAAATAAATATTTTAATTGTAACAAGGATCCAACTTCTAGTTCAACTAGATAGAGCAGGACCCAATGCACAAATGATAGAACTAAAGTAATAGGGAATTCTGTCCAATTTTTGATATTTGCAGCTTAGAGAGAACCCGGATAACAGTATAAGGTATTATGTCTGTAGATTCTATCCTTGCATGCTTACCTAGGCAATGCTAGATCATGGCATTTTGTTCTTTCAACCATCTTTCTCTAAAGGTTTGGAGACCTTTCATATAGTGCAGCTGGCCAAGATTTTGTGGATACAGTAAGGCCATTCCAATGTCCTTATTGCTACAAATAATTTCAGATTTGAAAATGCACCTGTGTCCACTTATCTGTTTTCTGCTGCATCAATCTAGCGTAGGGGTTGTGAATTAATTTTCCCAAGGGGCTGCATAAAAAACTGGGACAGTTATAGAAGGCCACCCCCATGTCTGCCCCCCCACTTCCCCCTGTCACCACCTGTCACCACCACCACCCACTTCTGAAACTCCCCTTGCCATCACTCCTGCAGGCTGGACAAAGTCAAAGGGCCAGATGGGATCCTTGGACCAGAAACTGCCCAGGCCTTCTCCAGAGTCTCTTCATCTGAATCATTACCTATAGTTCCTGAGAAAACAGAAAAGCTGGTTTGAATCAATGGGTCAGGAGAAGCCAGTCAGGTATAACCATATCTAATGCCTTCGTCACTTCTGATTTCCTGAAACCAACAAGACTTTCAAAAGAATTATGGAGTCATACCTTTAAGTAAAAAAATTTTTTACACAAAACATCTCAAGTTCAACTCTTGACATTTGTGCTGGGAAAATAAAGAAACATGGTATTTGTGGTAGCATACTCTCTTTAGATGTCCTTCAGTAGATACCACCAACTCACTGTGTTTTAGTAGCTACTGCTAGAGTAGACTGGCTAATAATCTGATTTGGTAGATTTCATTTCCCTCCTAGCTAAAATATATGGAATAAAAATTTCATTCCATATAAGTGAGATAGATAACTGGGATTGCAGTGTTGCTTAATTAAATAGTACAGAATTAAATAATTGATTTTGGTATATACTTGCCACCTGCCTATAGCATCAAATGATAAAAACTGACAGCTATTTAAATAGCATTAACATGATGAATGAAAAGGCTATCCTCATAAAACCTACCACTTTAATTGATCTAATTTCAGAAAAATAGCAGAAGAAACTTTAGCAAACATATTTTAACACTTGGCAAATCAGTTTGCATTGCATGAGAAAAGAATGAAATTCTTCTTTCTTTCTCAAGAAATGAACCATGATCATTTATTTTGCTGTTTTATCTTTATTGCTTAAAACAATTATACATAACTGAACTACAGAACTGAAAGGAGATGGGGAGAATTACAATATATGGTAATTCCCCTCCTATTTATTTCCAATATTGGCAACTTTATTTGTAGCTGTTTATTATTTTTTTTCCAGCACTTGAAGACATTAGTAGCAGTATGTCACTAGGGAATGAATTTTTGGTGGGGGTTAAATATTTATAGATACATTAAGACACCTGGAATCCTAGTTAACCTATTTTATTTCATTTTATGTGGTAAATCTTTATTTTCTGACAGTGAGAACAATTAACCAATGGAACAGCTTTCATTCAGAAGTTGTGGGAGACTTACAAGAAGAGATTGGATTGTCATTTGTTAGAAATGGTGTAGGATCTCCTGCTTGGGCTGTTATATTTTGTTGTTGATCACCACCAAATGATGGGGAAACAATATATAATAACACATAAATAATATGACATTTATGTTGCTTGTTTTGCTGGTATGTTTTCCATCAACACTTTTGCAACCTGCAGCCATGTTTTTGTATTGGCAACTCTTGATACAGGGAGACAATATCCCTTCCCAAATTAGACAAAGGGCTTAACAAGGAAGAGAAAATCACACTCAGCTTTAATCACTTTCTATAAGGTCACCAACATCACGCTGCAGTTTTGAAAATACAAAATTCAATCTCTTTTTACATTAAGAAAAGGCATTTAAGACATTGTGATCGAGTGTCCATTCTAATTTATTTTATTCTATTTTCATTTAACATAAGTGTGTGTGTAAATGTTTATTTACTTAGTTCTTGATAGTAGGCATTTGCTAGAGGAAGCATGAAATTAATTTCTGCCCTAATATTAAAAAAGTATTTCCTTGATTTAAATGTATCTCTGATAAGAGTCTCATAAAATGCTTATGCTGATGAAGCAGTGCAAAAAGAGAAAGAAAAATATATATTTGCTATTTTTTATCCTTGCCAGTTCTATTACTTTACATTTCAGAGGATGTTTTTCAAGAGTGCAAATAATTATTTTGTACAATTACCCATGAAAACACTTCCTAGTTGAAAGTAATGAAATCAATGTATTATGGTAAAGTTGTCCATTATACTGTAAGAAAAAAAAATGAAAAGAAATCTGTCACTTACTAAAAAGTTAACTACATGGATAGATGGATGGATGGATGGATGGATGGATGGATGGATGGATGGATGGATGGATGGACGGACGGACAGATAGATAGATATAATAGAGATAGAGATAGAGATAATATAGTTATAGACAGATATATAGATATATATATTTTCCTACAATTTTTCTGTAAATGCAGAATCTGCTTTTTCAGATGAACCAAGTGTTGGTCCATTGGTTATGACAAAAAATGACTAACTGTCCTGTCACCTGAGCCTGATATCATGGATTGAGAGACAATGACTAATCCAAAGACACCTATCCAGTTTTCATGCCTAAAGTGGGACTAGAACCAGGGTTGGGCTGCTACAGGATCGCCTGTGTTCAGGAGAACCAGTAGCTAATGTTATGGTTGGTTCTGAGAACCTCCAAATCCCATCCCTGTCTGCCGCTACCCACCCTTCCCCACCCATCCCACTTCTCTCCTCCCCTCCCAGGAGTCTCCATACGGCCTGTTTTGGATGTGAGGTAAGTACAGGGCCTGCACGGAGGCTCAGGGAAGGGGGCATCTCGGAAGTTGTGGAGGGCCCCCAGAAGTGGTTTTTGCCCTCCCAGAAGCTTGAGGAAAGCCTCCAGAATCCAGGAAAGGAAAAAATACCCCCCCATGGTGCAGGAGACCTACCGTGGCCATGCCCACCCAACAATTTCATTTCATTTCATTTCATTTTATTTGTCTTGTATGCCGCCCACTCCCGGAGGGAAAGGGGATAAATAGACAAGGGAAAGGGGATAAATAGACAAGACAACACTTTAAAAAAAAGGCGCAACATTCACAATTTCCGTGGGGCTGGGTGTTTCACAAGCCCCCCGGCCTGCTGGAGCAGCCAGGACTTGGTGGCTTTGCAGAAGGCCAGGAGGGTAGTAAGGGTCTGGGAGGTCATTCCAGAGGGCTGGAGCTGCAACAGAGAAGGCTCTCCCCCGGGGAGTCGCCAGCTGACATTGGCTGGCAGATGGAATCCGGAGGAGACCTAACCTGTGAGATCTTATTGGTCTGAGGGAGGTAATCGGCAGGAGGCGGTCTCTCAGGCTGAGAACCAGTTGCTGAAATTTTTGAAGTCCCCCCCCCCTGACTGGAACATGCAGTTCTGGTTTCTAGCCTAGAGCCTTAACCACCTGACCAAACTGACTAAATATGTATATTCAGAATTTGTGCTATATTTACCTGAAATCCAGTTTTTGATGTTTTCCTGATTTATGGACTTTATCTTTCCAAATTCCCTATAAGACTGTATGTTGATACAAAGGCCAGAAAAAAATGGGAGTAATCCAAAGCATGATCACATTGAGGTAGGTTGGGCTCGGTAATCACCACCACCTTGAAGGCAACTGCCTTAAGAAACGTAATTTGACTGGTTACTTGGTTTCCTAGGTGATAAATGTCATTTTGTTCTTAGATTGACATCCATTCCATTAGTCATTTATTGGACTCAGAAGGGCATGTCTTCTTGACCGATAGAGTAGATAATAACTGTTGACAAACTACTAAAAACTTGTGGACTGATTATCAACAGAAGCCATCTCTGAATTTGACTACGTATATGAATTGTGGTTTAATGGGAAAAGAAGGGAAAAGATAAAAGGACTTGAAAGGTTCAGAAACATATAATTTATTGTGAGAACATTATGTTCTTTTCTTCCCTATGTCTTTATTTTATATGTGCAAAGACTTTTTTGTGAGAGTAGTATTTAAAACTGAAATTGGAAACAATATCCCCATGGATTCCACACTTTTTAATTATGATTATCTTAAAGTGGGTCTTTAAGATAAAGACCCACTTTAATGGGGTTGCTGCCGGTTTTACTACCGGTTTGCAACCCCCATGCATATGCCAGGCACAGAACAATTTACAGTGAACTGCACACGTGCAGTCACTAAAAACCAAAATGGTGGCAGCCCAGTGGTGGTGAGGAAACTGGTTCAGGGGCATGGAAGGCCTGGGTCGCTGCCGGTTCTGTGACCCAGGCCTGAATTCCATTACCGGTTCGGTTGAACTGGGGCAAACCAGGAGCAACTCACATCTGGTCCACATTTATATATTTGTATATTGTTATCTAGCTACATGGGGACAAGAAACATGAATCTATCATGTGAATTAGTAGGTGGAAAAGAAAATTGAATACTGATGGAAAATGCCAATGTTAAATGAATTGTCCATAAATGGAATTAATTCTATGTCTTATCAGGATGAAAATGTTATACAGTCAATGCTAGACCATGAAAAAGTATTAAAAAACACCAGCAACACAGAGAGAGGGTGTTCCTATTTTATTTATAATGTAAAAAGGTAAATCATTTTTATCTCTGCACAAGTCACAGTATAATTTATAATAAAAAATTATAACAAAATATACAATCTCGATGTGAATACAAAATGTCTAAAGCAAATGTACCCACTCTGTGACAAGCCTAGTCAGTGGTGGGTTTCAAAATTTTTTGGAACCTCTTCTGTAGGTGTGGCCTGCTTTCCGGTTCTACTGGTAGAACCTCTTCTAACCGGTTTGGTAGATTTGACGAACCGGTTCTACCGAACTGGTACTAACTGGTAGGAACCCACCTCTGAGCTTGGTTCAACTAGTTCAGTGTCCTTTTTTTGCTCCAACATTTGTTTTGTAAAATATTACTACTGCATTATGAAAAGTAAATAACAATTTTCCCAAGTCTAATACTAGGCTTGCTTCTTATTTAAGAACAGCATCAAACAGCATTTATGTTGCCAATTATTTACTCAGACTCCATGTCAGGGGTGGGTGTTACATAATGTAACAACTGATTCACCCAGCACCAGAAATGAGAGCATGCACACCATCCACTCCAAAAACGCAGTGATATATGGCTAAAATAGTGCTGGTCGGAAATACCAGTTTGCACGAACTGGTCCGAACTGCCAGCAGCCTACCACTGCTTCATGTGCCTTGATTCTTGACTTGAAATCCTGTAACTTTAACAATAGACCTAAATTAACTGGACATATTTTTATTGATTTGAAACGTTTCACTGCTCATCTCCTTTGCAGACTGAAGAAGCCAGTCTAAGTCCAGTTGGCAAGACTAAATTTGCACTCCACGCACATGCACAAATATTACCTAAGCTACTAATAACTTACCTTTACTTATAGTAATGGTGCATATAGAATATCATCCTCGTTCCTATCTGTGTTATCACTTTTTCCCGCACAATTTCATTCCGTTCAAACTTCTATGTATCTGTAAAACAGCACTGCAGGTATGTCCATAAACAATTTTAAAAAAACCAATATATTTAACTTTCCTAAAATAATACATTACAATTTCAATGTTCCAGGACTGTGTCATTTGCCAACAAATTATGTAATCTTCTAAATGTATAATTGATTTCCAAATCACTTTGGTACATTCATCCCCATGAAATTAGCTCAATTTTTTTTAAAACAATGATTAAAAAAATAGCCTCTAATGTCTAGATTCTCTGGATCAGTCCATTCATCATAACCCAATTTAACACCATTTTCATCTAAATAAATCCAGTGCATCTTTTTGAAGTTTTACATATTTACTTCATCAGAAATTAACACATCTTTGTAAGATGTTCATACAAGGAAATAATCTTTTCCCATGTTGTTATCTTTGAAAACAATGAGATACACTCTAAAAACTATCCCTTATAATCTTTTCCCATGTTATTATCTTTAAAAACAATGAGATACACTCTAAAAACTATCCCTTATAATCTTTTCCCATGTTATTATCTTTAAAAACAATGAGATACAATCTAAAAACTATCCCTAAATATAAATAATACAATATTAAATAAAATCAATAAATCAATCTGAATAGGAATAGGAAAAAACAAATTAATTTCATTAAAAATGTATATTATTTTCCTTTTTTTCTCATTTTATAGCTCCTTTATAGCTCCTTATATATAAACTCTCTTTACATCTACCAGTACAGAATTCAGCCTTGATTATATGTTTTAAAGTTCTAAGAAATTTTTTCCAATGGGGTCAAAGGAAGTCTAACTAAAGTATGTTCAAATAATGTTTCAGGGATACTCAATTCTACACAGGTTAAAATTTCTTTAAGAAATGTAATTACTTATCACCATGTACTCTACTTTCTCAGCATCAGCAAAATCATGAAGTCTAAAATCAAGATTTTATATTTATTCACACATTATTTCCAGATTGTTATTAAAAAATTCCTTCAATTCTTAAAATTCTAATCAATATCTTCAGAGCGATTTTATTTTTTTGTGATTCAGAGTGGTCTGAAAGTGGTCATATCCTTTCCATTGTCTATTCTCTATTTTTCTGCCTTCAGAATAACCCAAACTTCTTCAGGCTTTTTGTTTATTTGTGCTGTGCAATTAATAAAGCTCACAGTAAATGCTACTTGTTATTTATTGATCTAATTTATCTTCTGCCTCAGTCACCAAAATGGCTTTAAGCAGCACAGAATAGAATTAGATTAAAAAACATGTTCAATGAGAGGAAAGAAAAAGAAACAATTCCTATAGAAAAATCATGCTAGAATGAAGCAACATCCAAAGAAATATTCCAAGAAGGATCACAAAACACCATGCTTGAGGCCAGGCCTTCAAAGTATTTAAAAAGGTCATATGGACAGGATCATATGAGAAGATCATATGGCCAGGACTTCAACTATAATAATAAACGAGTAAACAATAGATACAAACACAAGGTAAACTACTTCAAACTCGATTGCAGAAAATACGACTTCAACAACAGCATGGTCAATGCCTGGAATGCACTACCTGACTCTGTTTGTTATATCCCCAAACCCTCATAATTTTGACCTAACACTGTCTACTGTTTACCTCATCCCATTCATAATAGATCTGTAAGAGGCGTGCATAAGTGCATTAGTGTGCCTACCATCCCTGTCCTACTGTCTTCATTTATTCCTATCTGTTTACTGTGTTCATACTTATATTTATACTTATACCTGTTGTCTTTTACATGTTTGATGAAACAAACAAACAGACAAACAAACAAACAGACAAACAAACAAATATGGTTATATCATAGGAGGAAAATTATAGCTCCATATTCCTGTAAGATGGTAATGAATTTGGCCATCCCTGACAGAGCTGGTTGGTTAGGTAGAAATAATCTAAGAAAGTAGCTCCCTCAATATCTATTTTTCCTCTATAACTATTCCCACTTTCCCATCAGAAGTGATAGGTGGTGATATATATCATATTCTGACAACAAAGTATTACCAATGTTGCCTAAGAGAGACCCTGGATTTTACATTTGATCTAAATATTTCATGTCATTTTAGCAGTCACACATTCCCAGAATATTGGGGTCATAATCTTCTCACAATTACAGGGATCTGGATCAAGAATCCCTTCACATTTATCAAATGTGTGAACTACAATATTTCCCACAATGCTCCAACGCACAGAAGTCTTGCGTTGGAAAAGCCTGAAAGCCTGATAAAAACTATTTCTAAATGGGAAAAGAACATAAGGTCTTATGTGAAATAATCCCATTTCCCCTGTTCAGGAATTCACAACTCTTAACTGCAAATTGCACTAAACTCTACTCCACAAGACAAAAATATTTTAACTCTGATGACCCTATTATTATCCAAAGATCTTGTGTATATCAATCTCACCAACAGTTAAAAGAACTCACAGAATTACCACTCTCTTTTCCAATTCCACCATAAATCTTGGTAATTGACTCACAATGTAAAACTTCTTCAGAGTTTTAAATTGCAACAATCTACTTGATTGGTATGCATGCATTTGAAAAGCAGACCTCTTGCCTACATTAGACAGTCCTGAACAAATATATCTAACTGTTTTCTAAAGTTGTTCTAGTACTGTATTTTGATACAGCTAATATCTACCATCTTCACATCCTTTACCAAGGCTTTGATTACTTTCACAGCAGTGGCATTTTCCCTCTATCCTTTAGTGTTGATCTCCAATTGCCTTCATCCAATAATCTCTTTCCTACTTATTTTTCTGTTTTTGTCCAACAACTGTAGATCACCATGTCCCTATCAACAGACAGCCAAGTTCCCTCATTCTGGATCATTAATTCTGGTTCAGCTAAAATGACTACCCCAGCCTGACCACCACTTTGGTATAGCTCATGGGCTAATCAGTAAAGTAAAGTAAAGTAAACACAGGCAGAAAAATGCTAAGGTCCTGTTTTTCTAGCCAGGGATGTGGTCAGTGTATCAGCCATAATATGTTTTGTTTGGCATAGCTTCCATTTGAGAGAACAGAGAAAGTTGTTACAAAGAGGCACCTTCAAATTGCATGTCTGCTTCTTCTGGGACAGGGAAACTGAGATAGGGGTGTTTCCTATCTCTATGGACTTGGAATCTTTTGCAGGGATAAGCTCAATTTTGTCTGATTTCAATTTCAACTCATTATTATATGTACATCTCATTGATCAGTTCAGTCAAGAATTTATGGGAGCCATACCATTTAGAGGTGGGATTCAAATTTTTTTACTACTGGTTTTGTGGGCATGGCTTGGTGGGCATGACTGGGGAACGATACTGTAAAACCTTCCTTCCCTCCCCACTCTAGGGGAAGGATACTGCAAAATCCCCATTTCCTCAGCTGGGACTCAGGAGGCAGAGAATAGATGGGGCGGGGCCAGTCAGTAGTTATCCAAACTACTCAAAATTTCCACTACCAGTTCACCAGAACTGGTCAGAACCTGCTGAATACCACATCTGATACCATCGCCTGAAGACATTGGTATAAGTATTTGTTCTGTACTGATAGTACCCAAATCCAAGTTATCCCTAGAGGTTCCATATACCTATTGCAAAACATTGGAGAAAGAATGGTGCTTTGAGGGATACCATAACATCACTCTCAAGTTGAGTATAAACTTCCTCCAAGCAGCAAAATTGGAAATATATCTGGATGATTTGGGAGCAGAAACTATTTCAAAATATGTGCACAACATGTCAGTGCTTTTACCATTGAATTGTGAATTCTCCTGTTTCTCTGGAGACTTCCTCAGATGACTGGGTATGACCTATTACAAACTAAGAACATGAATTAATCTACTATGCATGCATTGCAATTATGTGACATTTGGGTACAGGGACAGTTTGCGCTTTCGTCAGGGTATCACCATGGATCATAGAAACACCACCCATCATTAAGATTCTAATTTTAAATGAATTATTAATTATGAAAATATTCACATCAGAGTTTCTTTATAAGATCATTTATTAATGTTTCAACTGTATAATGAGGTTAACTGCATGAGGGATGTGTTGCAGGTTTATAAAATATAACTTGTCAGTACTCATTGCTTTTTGTGTTTACTTACAAACACACACACACACACACAGAGAGAGAGAGAGAGAGAGAGACAGAGAAATAGAGAAATAGAGAAATAGAGAAATAGAGAAATAGAGAAATAGAGAAATAGAGAAATAGAGAAATAGAGAAATAGAGAAATAGAGAAATAGAGAAATAGAGAAATAGAGAAATAGAGAAATAGAGAAATAGAGAAATAGAGAAATAGAGAAATAGAGAAATAGAGAAATAAATAGAGACAGAGACAGAGACAGAAACAGAGACAGCGAGAGAGACAGAGGAGGGGGAATCCTTCCCATCATTATCAATGGTATGTGTCTTGTTTACTTATTTATGCATTTGTTTATTCATTTCTTTAATTGCCCATCTCAGATAATGACTCTGGGCAGCTTGCAATTCAAAAAATATATTACAATTAAAACAGTGGAAAAAAAGCATAAATTTTAAAGCAGTAAAAACACTAAAAACATCCAGATTAAATATACATAGGAGCAAGATATCCCACTTCCTCTGTCTTGGGTCCTCTACCAGAGGCCTTGGCTTTGAGAGTTCTGAACAGTATCTTAGGTGTTCCTAACACTGCACTCCATAGTTCCAGAAATCTGTAGAAGAGAGGCTCAATGCTGTTCCTGAGATGTGTAGGAGCCTTTTTCCCAATTTAGGAGTCATAGCCCCAAGTGTTCTTATCACTACTGGGACCATGTTGGCATGTATTGTCCGCATTCTCTCCAGCTTCTCATACCCCTTCTTTCTGATGCGGCTGTCATTTGGCACTGCTGCATCTATCATCGCTGCGGTCTTCTGGTCCTTGTCTACTAACATAATCTCTTGTTGATTGGCCAATACATGTCTACAGTTACAGATATGAATATGGCAAATACTTTCAAGGAGGTAAATAGTTACAAGGCTTACATACAGACCCATGATAGGAATTTTCCATGAGAGAATCTTTCCAGTAATTAGTTCAGTGTGGTTCTGAGCAGATGTGGTATTCTACCAGTTCGGACCAGTTCGCCTGAACTGGTAGCGGAAATTGCAGGTGGCTCTGCCCACCCGCCCCAGCTGTATGGCATCCCTTTTTTTCACCAAAAGTGCATGCGTGGAAGGCTGAGCACATGCACAGAGGTGGTATGTGCGAGTGAAGTGAGCACAAGCAGGCTCTCACATTTGAGAACCAGTAGGGAAGGTAAGTACCACCCCTGATTCTGAGGTTGCAGCAAGATGTGAGACCTCCTGCAAGAGTTTTTTTCTCATTTGTTCTTTAAGTCATTCTAAAATGTTGTCTAGACACTTAAAATACCTTCTAAAATCAAATAAATTGAATTATTTGTTACTGTATTGAATTATTATTGGTCTTCTAGTCTTCCATAAGAGTGCTAAGACCTGGCTTTTTCCATTAAGTATTTTATGTAGCATTTTACATGACATCCAGTTCATTCACCTTTTAGCTTTGTTATTTTTTTAACTTTGATTTCTTACCTTTAACTTGCATATTTTCATTTGGTTTTAATTATGATTTTAACTGTGTTTTAGTCATATTTTTATATTATTTTATTAAGTTGTTTGTAAACCACCCAGAGTCCCTTGGGCATATAGGAATTTGTTAAATAATTAAAAATAAAGAAATATTTCATGTTGTCTGTATGTGCATGGCTATTTGCTAAATCAAAGTTTTTAAGTGGGGGTGCTGCAAAATGATCAACATCCACCTTGGAATAATTGTTAATATTTCTAAACTCAGCATTTGATGGGATCGGGAAAGAAAACCTACAGTGGGTTTTCTTACAGTGAGAATCTATGAAGATTCTCAATCATCCAGGTCATAGTTGTCTCAAAGATGCTTTTACCAAAAGGCAACTGGAGTTCCTTGGGCTTTTTTTCCTTTGAAATGTTTCACTTCTTATCTAAGAAGCTTCTTCAGTTCCGAACTAAGAAGCTTTTTGGATAAGAAGCAAAATGTTTTCAAAGAAAAACAGAAAAAAAAGCCCAGTGACAGTAGATAAATACCTATTTGTCAGGCTTTAAATAAAATAAAATATAAAATAAAATAAAATCTACCAAGTAGTTTTATTTTAAATAAATACTACTGGTCAGTGGTGGGTTCTGGATCCCATTCCAACCAGTACGATTGGAATGGGCCTGACAGCGTCCACATGGATGTGCACAGCATATGCATGCATCTTACCATCCAGCTACACCTCCACGAGCCTCTACGATGCTCCATCTGCTTGGCACCAGCGCTGTACGCACCGGGTGCAGAAGCACCAAAGAGTTTAAAGACAGGTAAGGAGTGCAGGCGGGCGGGCCCTCCAGTGTACCATACCGGAACAGTATCTGGTGCTCTGGGCAGGCTCCAGTACGCCCGTACCGGGGCGCAACCCACCACTGCTACTGCTGTACCTTTGTATCAAATAATGGCAGCTGAGTCAGAAGTAAATCCATTTGGCTCTAGAGGACTGCCAACTGGTTTCAAATCATCTTATTGGAAGTATCTATTGAAATAATGCAGCATTTTCCTAGAGTCTAATAATAGAATGTGTTTCTTCTATGGAAAACAAACCTAGCATGGAATGGAGATTCATACCTGACATTCTGAATTTTACCATAAAATATCACTTGTCTCCAATCTTTCAGAAAATGTCACCCTGTCCTGATATTTCATATCCTGCTTAACTATGGATGCAGGATTGAACTTCCAGAGCCCTCAGTAGCAATAATCATATTCTAGAACAGCAGAAGCAATTTTAGCAGGTGAGAAAAAGGGCTGGGAATGATTTTAATATATGTATCCACTGCCAAGTTTATTAATGGATAATGCGAGAGTTGCCTGCTAGAAATGTGAATAATATTAGACTGTAGTGGACATTTTCTATTTGGAAAGTATTTCTTGTAGGCTTTACAAGGAGCAACCATAATCCAGCAAAGCTCTGCTTGGGTTGAATAAGATGGCTGGGAAATTCTTGTGACAACAACATAATAATTTGCTGTGGTTCTAAACAGATATCTCAGTTTTCTCTAGGATAACAAAATTGAAACCTGTCAGAGTTTGCTGCAAAAATTATATCCAGAAAGCACAGAGTCAGCATATCGCCCCCACAGTCTGGGTCCTCATTTCACCCACCTCGGAAGGATGGAAGGCTGAGTCAACCTTGAGCTGGTGTGATTAGAACCGCTGAACTGCAGATAACAGTCAGCTGAAGTGGCCTGCAGTACTGCACCCTAAACACTGTGCCACCTCGGCCCAGACAAACTGCTTGTTTACTTCTCAGAGCAACAGACTGCTAAAGTTTCAGTTCTCAGCTAAGCCACGCCCAGACTCCAAGCTTAAGCTTCTGGTTCAATTCTCTGCACGGACTCAGATCTATTTAAGCTTCCATTGGCTGATTTAGTTGCTATGCCTATTCATTGGCTGACCTTGTTCCTATGTCTCTCCCAGTCATCAATATTTTAACAAAACCTCTTATTTTAATTACTATTAAGGTGATATTGATTTGCCCAGATTCACTAATTCCTTATATATTACTCGACTCTATTGCATACATGAATTTTAATCTTTACAGCCAAAATCATTTATGCTACCAATTTACAGTATTTGACTTTTCCTGTGATATTTTTCTTTATCTATTTTATGTTCCTTTTGCTATGAAAAATGTAATAAATGTAGAATCTTTTTAATTGTGATACTCAGAATTTGTCACATCCTGCCTAAGGCCAATGACTGGGCTTGATCTCCGCTGGCTTTCGAAACAATAAACATGGGTATTGTTTTAGTCTGATCTTTTGAGGAGCCCCTTTTGTAAAATGATTGCTTTATTCTATTACTTGCACATTTCAAGCACTGCTCTCTTTGTTGGGCTCTGTGTTTTAAGAGTCTCATTACCATTAGCTGCATTAAATTGATCTGTGCAGAAAAATAAATTAATATACTGAAATGCAACATGTAAGGAATGATAAATAGCCAAGAAAATTATCTGCCAACATTTTCTCTTCCTGTCGGTAATAGACTGGTAAGAACAGTAGGCAATGAAAAACTTCCTGATCAAAAGTAGCTAGCACACAACACAAAAGAAAGGAACTCCAGATGGACTGCAAGTAATTTCCAATGGAGCAGAAATCAGTGTCTAGTAGTTGGAGAATCAATAAAAGAGATAAGTACTGGCTTGTCTCCTGTCTACTAAAGGTCCTAATCATTGTTCTCATGGGCAAATTGTGTGTCAGCCTGGAATCCTGGATGATTTTTATTTTTATTTTACTTTGCTTGTTAAATGAATGTGCTATATTAACCAGAATAAAAATGGGCAAAAAGATAGCTTTCTTTTTCGTTTTGCTCTCTTGATTTTCTCTATACAAGTCTTGGCTTACCCCCCCCCCCCAAAAAAAAACCCTTTACTGAATGAACATAAAAGTTACATTAAACCCTACGAAAACCTGAAGAAATGCAAATAAAAGTATGCATTCTAGTACAAAGTTGTATTATCCTTGAGTGTGTGTGCAAAGTGTCCATTGGAAAGTATGAGTTGTTGTGGCTTCTTGAAGAAAAATAAAAAAATACAGAATTGAAGCTTATGCACTGCTGCTTCCTTCATTATAATTCTAATAGCTCATACTGCTATCTAAGATAGCAAGTTGAGGGACTGATTGCTATCTGGCAAAGGAGATCACCATTAACTCATATAAGGCTTTTGCTCAGTTAATCTCAGGCTGAGCAAAATAACTGCATGTGGCTGTATAAAGAAAACAGGATAAAGCAAGCCCAAACTCTCATAGGCTATAAGATTACAATCACAAAAAACATACCCAGCTTAATGATGACGTTAGCATTAGCTGTGCATGATCCAAAACTATTTTATAACAGCTAACTTAATTTATGAAAGCATTATTTTTTTTATCTCCGTCTCTGAACTGAAAGGGGGGCGGGGGAAGGTCACAGAACAGAATAAACTATCCATACAAAATCAATGATTGCTAATTTAAAACATTTATGAGCTTCACATTTGCAAGTGTATGATGGACTCCTTGCTGCTTTCCTTTCCACTGGCAACTATACTTCAGTAATCATGAAACTTATTGGTTGCTACCTATCTGGGAGCACATGCTGGTTCAATTTTCCAGCTCAAAATCAGATATAGTTTTCAGGAACACATGTTCAAAATTGTCTTCTTAATGGCTATAGAAGCCAAGGAAGATTTCAAAAAATGCTGTAAGGATGGAACAGACTGGGCTTCAAATAAGAAAATGATTTAATGAGAGTTTGACATTTTCCATCTGTTTCATTGCTTTATAGATGTTTAAGGTCTTTATTTATTTAACAATATTTAGAGACTATCCAAACAGATGGACAAGTATGTATTAGGTCAGAGGTGTCAAACTCAAGGCCCAGGAACTGGATCTGGCACATTGGGTACTTAGATCTGGCCCGCAAGACTACCCTGGAAACAGCAAAAGCCCAGTCCGCAGTGCTTCTGCCAGTGAAAATGGAGCTTGGGAGAGTCATACAAGGCCCTCCTAAGCTCCATTTTCACTAGCAGAGGGTTGCAGGAGGCCATGGCAGCTAAAAATATAGCTTGGGAGCTCATTTTCACTAACAATTAACAACTGTGGCAAAAAAAAAAGGTCATTGAATGGTGCAAAACTTGTTTAACAAATGTCTTACTTAGCAACAGAAATTTTGGGCTCAATTGTGGTTGTAAGTCAAGAATTATCTGTATATCTGTATTGTATAAGCAATATTCAAGTATGGGTAGCCATATCTTACCCAAAAGACCAGCTTCCCCTGCCCCCATACATGGAACATAGAATTTTTTTAAAAAAGAAGCTAACTGCTTTATGTGTATGTGCACCTTCGAGTCAGCTTTTCACTCTTCATGACTGCTAGACTATCAGTTTTCTTTTCTGGAAATGATTTGACATTGCCTCTTTCCTAGAGCTGAGACAAAGTGACTGGCTCAAGGTGACTCATTTGGCTTCGTGCTGAAGGCATGAATAAAACTCAGAATCTTCCAATTTTAGTAGCATAATTTGGAATTATTATACTGTCCCTGTGGTCATGTTACAATACTTTTTACTCATTGCAACGCCATGGGTTTCTTGATTGTTCATTTTGAGTCCTGATTGATGCTAGTGAGATTTGATATATAGTATACAGACTTCCAGACAATATAAGCAGAAACAGTGGCTGGGTTCAAATAGTAGGAAACAACAGAGAGCAATAAAATGCAATTCCTGAGGTTACATAACATTCTTCTTCTTCTTCTTGTGCCATATCCACCATCGGACATTGGCAATCATGTTGACGATCCTATTTTTATCAACAGCAGCATGAAAAAGTGCTGCTGATTTTTATCCAAACCAGTCCGTTAGGTTTTGAAGTCCTTCTTCTGCCTGGACCTCATTTGCCTACAATCTTTCTCTGGAGGATTAAGTGAACTGTGGCATATTTTTCCAGGAGTCACATCACATGTCCAAAATATTCTAACTTTTGCTTTTTAATAGTTTTGATGATTTCCCTTTGCTTTCCCAGGTGGCTTATAACCTCCTCATTTCTGATTTTGTCAACCCAGCTTATACATAACAGCCATCTGTAATTCCATATTTCAAATGCTTCTAGCCTCTTCAAGTGACTTTCTGTCAGAGACCAACTCTCTACTTCATAGCAATAGCAATAGCAGTTAGACTTATAGCCCTCTCTAAGCGGTTTACAGAGTCAGCATATTGCCCCCACAGTTTGGATCCTCATTTCCCCCACCTCGGAAGGATGGAAGGCTGAGTCAACCTTGAGTCGGTGAGATTTGAACCGCCAAACTGCAGATAGCAGTCAGCTGAAGTGGCCTGCAGTACTGCGCTCTAACCACTGCACCACCTCGGCTCTTCATAGAGCAAGGTAGAAAATATGTAACATCTGACAAGCCTGATTTTCAATCTTAGGCTTATATTGTAACTGCAGAAGACCTAACATAACATGGGCACTCCAAATAAACCATAATTCTGAAAATCGGTAGCACAACCATCTCTATGAAGAGATATCTAAGAGGATCTATCAAATATGAGATTCCCAATGCTTTATCATTGGAATTATAGAATGTCTAGCATCTCAAAGTCACCTGCCTTCCTAAGCCTTTGGTACTGTAGCATTCCTGCTGTTCGTTCTCCATGTCCTTCTACTCTCATTTAATTAAAGATGTTCCCTGCTTTCTCCATCATCACTTGCATGACAGATGCAAACAACTTTGAAGATTCTTGTCATCACTATCAACCTAAAACCAAAGCTGACTGTTGACCATAAGCTTTCTTCCCCATAAAACTGAATCTGCACTTTGTTTTAATGATTTGCTTTCTGGGGTAAGAAGCACTGCACTCACTGACAAGAAACAGTCTTATAATGTCAGGCAGCTTAATTACTATGGCTGAAGCATACTGTGATGTAAATTGGTGGTGCTGAGATTAACAACATGCTAGGTCTCTGGAAAAAAAAAGGAATCATTTTACTTTTTTCTCTTTTGGAAAAAAAAAGTGTTCCTTTTAGGGCATAGTTTTACTTCTTTGCAACTAATATTACTATAAGCAAACTTCTTAAATACATATTATCATGTATGTGTTTGTAATTTAGACTGGCATATTCTGTCCGAATATCAGAATTCAAATAAAATACCTGTCAGGGTTCCAAATAGCATCCAAAAATAAATCAGAATCCAAGGCAAAGTATTGCTCAAAGTTCCAATTTATTAAGAGAGCCATGTTGGAACATCTGGGAAAAACCGAATCTGAAAGCTTCCAGGTTTCCCCCACCTAGATGAAAATTCAAGATCTTGCCCCCCACCCACAATTCCATCACAGGGTCCAATCTCCCACTGCCATGCTGGCAGTTCCACCCATCCAGTTTCGGTCAGGTGCGGAGGTGCAGAGGCAAAGGATGACCTTGGATTTCTAGAAAGAATTTTATTTTGACTACACAGTAGGTACAATCCCCCCTCCCCTTTTCCCACATTAGAAAGAGGCATAGTAGAATAATAGAAAGTGGGGCAGGCCAAAGATCCAAAAGAAAGCTGCAGGCTTGACAATACCTTTCAGTATATCCTCAGAGTTTCTTGGTGTGGTAATTCTTGTTGAGTAATTCTTTTTGGCTGTTGTTGAATCATTTTATTGACTGAGTCCCCAATAGCAATTAATCACAGGAAATGAAATAGTGCTGTGCTTACTCCTAGGATACCTGCAATTGAAACTGATGTATAAATCAAACATTTATTAAGAACAAAAATTGGCATGGTCATATATGTTACATGCGGAAAGGAGAGAGTTCTTAATGAACATATAAATTGATTTTGTAGAATTCAAATTCAGGGTTTGAATTTCTATAGGCTCAGAATAGAGGTAAATGTTTGGCAAAATGGAGGACAATAGAAAGAAGACATTGAATAAGGTGAAGCTCAAAAAACATCCCACCCTAAGGACTGGGAGAACAGCCATGCTTTTAACAATTCTGGAATATTATCATGGATGGAATGACAGGAATATCTAGGACAATTATTAAAACAGAAGAAGCTGCTTCTGCCTGAGTCTATAGGGACTCTAGACCTAGGCAGTTTTGTTCCTATAGATCCAGGCAGTTTTGATTGAAGGGACCTAAGGTACACTGATTGTCAACTCAGGTGACCTCATAGCTAGGGAATAGGCTTCTTATAAATAGAATAGAAACAGTATTCCAGGAGACAGAATATTGATCTTCCTTTGAAGAACAACAATACCCAGGAACATAAGACATTTTTTAAAAATCAAATCAGATTGTTGAGCTTACAAAAAGGAAACATCCCCAAATATCTATTATATAACTTTTGTGTGGGTGCTGCTTCAGTGATGATTCTAATGCCGTAGTAATTGCATAAAGTGTCTAAAAGCAAACTACAGTATAACATTGTTTGTCTATCTAGTCTGAGTCTGCGTGTGATATTTCTAAAAGCTATAAAAGAAAATTTGAGAAAATTTCAAAGTATTATTGTAACTTAAATCTGAAGGGAAGGTTTGGAAAAACTAAGCCTTACAAGCTGAATCAAATTCCCATGCATAGTTTGATTTAATTTTCAATGAGATGCTTTTTGAAATTCAAAGTGTTCTCAGATATGCAAGAAAGACATCCTAGTTTCACAAAACGTTGAGTGATATTTCCCAATATTAACTTGCCGTTGTTGTTGTTGTTGTTGTTGTTGTTGTTGTTGTCAGTTGCGAAGTCATGTCCAACCCATAGCGACTCCTATGGTCAACGTTCCTCCAGGCCTTCCTGTCCTCTACCATTTTCTGGAATCCATTTAAGTTCATGCCTATTGCTTCAGTGACTCCATCCAGCCATCTCATTCTCTGTCGTCCCCTTCTTCTTTTGCCCTCAATCTTTCCCAGCATTAGGCTCTTCTCCAGTGAGTCCTTCCTTAACTTGGCATTAACACTACCAAGTTTCTTATTTTCAGTAGAAATAGCAGTAGCATTTAGATTTATATACCCCCCCCCCCCACCCACAGTGTTTTACATCACTCTCTGGGTCATTTGCATTCCTCCCCCCCCCCCCCAACAATCTGGGTCCTCATTCTACCAACTTTGGAAGGATGGAAAGTTGAGTTAACTTTGAGCCCATCATGAATGTCCATAGGACATTTTTGAAAGTTCTACTGCATGGTTAGAAAAGATAGAATATTAAAGTTGACCCCTCTGATACCACAACTATCCTTCAATCTTAGGCTGTTGTGTTGTTGGGATTCATTTTCTACTTTATAAGGCAATACTGGAACATTTAAATCTGAGCTTGCTGAGGCTTACATTCCTCTGGAAAAGAAATAATGTTTGCTTCCTTTAGAAAGACCATGAGAGTTCTCATTCAAATTGAGGAGATATTTTCACCAATGTTTAATACTATATCTTTTGCAAGTTTGACCTTTTCAACATTCAGTGCCTGACTGATAGCTGTCCCCTTGATTTCTCTAAACAGGATAGCTTGTTAAAATGGAACATTTTATGGCAGCTCTAACCAATTAAACTGGAGAATACTGAAAAGGTCATCTAAGGAAAGAATAAGATGCCTACAGTGTGATGGCATGCAAAAATTTAGGCCCTCCTGGTCAAATTGCATGTTTCAGTAAATACCTAATTGAGCAGAAATTGAACCAACAAAGTGAAACACGACATCTTTCTGCAAATCTGAATACATCATTACTTCTTATCTGGTTGCTTTTAGACTTAAAGTTTCAAAAATGGTGATTATGTCAAGGGTACACTCTGATAAAGCTTTATTTGTTAAGTCATACAGAACAGTAACAAACAATTGTATTTCCTGTGGTTTGCCTGGGAAGCTTGTATTAATTTGCTAACGTCCTACTTATTATTACTTATGACTAAACCTATGCTATCTTAGATAACACCTATGCTAACAACTTTATATATATCTTATCCCCAGTCTATTCTTCTCTGTAGTTATCTCTCCCCCACCCCCAAAAAAAGTCTTTAAATATCTTCAGGTTGGCTTCTGTTCTAAACGGCTGGTGAAGCTTTGGGTTGGCATTTTTTTAGTCTCTACTGAACTGAGAAAAGAAAGGTGTTTTACAAGCTTCTGGCTAACAATAGATTCACAGAATTGTTGCGGGAGTGGTAAAGCTTCTGGGCTCTGCTAAGGAGTGGGATTTTACTGGTTTGGACCAGTTCGAGCGAAGTGGTAGTTCCGAAAATCAGCTGGGAACGAACTCGTTTGCTCTGATGATCAGGTGTGCCCGCCTGCCCCTGCACTATACTGACCTATATCTTCTCAGCTGATTGGTGTGGCAGAGTGAATTGCCACGCCTCAGCTGTGTTACTCCCCAGCAGCCACACGGAAAGTAACTATTCTTAAAACGGTGCATGCAAAGCATGCGATCACCAAATCAGTTTTTAAACCAGCAGGATCTCAACACTGGCTCTGTTTCACCTTTCAACCTGTCTTCTACTGATTTCAGGGAATCCAGGTATGCTTCTACTTTATCACCAGTTGCCTCCGGAGCTGACCACTGCTCTGTTCCTTTGGCTGCTAATTCCTTTTTTGTTCTCCAACATGATGCAAATCTTCCTCCAAACACATGTACACATTTTCTTTTTCTAGTTGCAATCCAGGTGCAGTGCAAAGCTCTTCAGGATGCCTTAATATCTCCAGGAGAAAATAAAGGGAGACTCCTGAGGGCCACTGCAGGGCTCCTACACACACACACACACATACACCTTCGAGTTAGTAGTTTATAACACTTTCTTTGGAAAACGAATAACAGCTTTCAAATGCTTCTTGTTGGTAATGGAATTCCTTCTACTTTTGTTTTTGTTTTTGTCCCCCCCCCCCTCCATACATTTGCAGAATATTTCTTCTACCTCAGAACTATTCCTAGATAAATTTCCCTTAAAAATTCCCTTTAAAAAGTGGGCATTTTCCAAAATGTCTGTTTTTAGTGCTAACTCTATACTTTCTCTGCAATGACAAGAACCCTGTACAAAAACAGAGAAATCAATGATTTGAATATATACTGAGAAATGATAATGTAGTTTGCAGTTTCCTTGCAATGTGTTGTATGTTTAAGATCTCCCTGAAGATTTTTCAGTAATATTCTCATCTGGAGATTCTCAAGGCCATTGCCAAACTTTTATCTTTCTTTTTTTTTAGTATCTTATGGTTGTTCAGGAGATGTCCTGGATCAAGATTTTGATGAAATAACTTTTCAGCTTCATTTTTTTAAAAGTTAGCTATTGGACATTAGTTTCTAGGATACATTGATAATGTAGTTCTATCTGTTCTATGCTCCACCCACATAGTATTTACTGTTATAGAGGCTGCCATCCTACCACAAAACATAATAGAACTGCTGGAAAAATATATCCTTTACTTCAAATAATTCATAATGTTTTCTCACATTCCATTGTGGCTAAAGAGTTCAGTTTTTGTTTTATCAGTCTAAAGCACTTTGTTTCAAAACAATTCAGGCTTATCAATATTTGTTTTCCCCTAGATGTGATTTTTGTGATATATTCACAGAAAATGTTCCCTTCTGACCATTTCCTCATCCAGATCATTATTATAAAAGCAACAGTCTATGGTAGCCCCATGGACAACTATTCTCTTGTCAGCTGAGTCTGTAGATATAACCAGTTTCAGACAGCTCAAACCAATATCTTTAAGGACAGATTGCTCATTGATTTCAAATGTTCATTTCATAACATTATTTTTCCCAGATGCCATCTAGAAGTATTTTTAATTATTAAAAAAATAATTAACTTCTCCCTGTTAAGGGTGCATTATCTTCATTTTCAAAAGCTCTGGAATCTGTTTAGAGGTAATTGCTGAAGGTAAACAGAACAACTATCAGAACTTGAATGGTGCAAAGGGTCGGGATATGTGTTCCCTTATGGAATGGTTTTTGCCTGGCTAATAGTCAGAATAAATTAATTACTTTTATAATCCTTATTAACAACTTTACACTAAAACAAAGCATCAGGAGATCTGTGGAAAAATATCCAAACTTTAGTAAATGCCATTTCCATCATTTTCTCATTTTGCATCTATAAACAGCTGTACATAAATATGAGGTATTCATTGATGTCTGCAGAAATGTGTTGTATTTATACCAAAGATTGGTTTGGTAAGTCAATCCATTCAGGAATTCACTAAAACTTATAAAAAGACAGGGATACCTACATTTTTCCATGCAACTACTTCTATTAGGAGCCGAGGTGGTGCAGTGGTTAGGGTGCAGTACTGAAGGCCACTACAGCTGACTGTTATCTGCAGTTCAGTGGTTCTAATCTCACCGGCTCAAGGTTAACTCAGCCTTCCATCCTTCCGAGGTAGGTGAAATGAGGACCCAGACTGTGGGGGCGATATGCTGACTCTGTAAACTGCTTAGAGAGGGCTGAAAGCCCTATGAAGTGGTATATAAGTCTAACTGCTATTGCTATCACCTAAGCCCCTCCCAAATGTGTACCTGACAATAAGGAAATATTTCTTTCCTCTTGAATACAACTCGTACCAAAAATGAAATGTTACACTGACAACCTAGAGATCTAACAGTTTAATAAGGCAAGAAATAGCACAGGTCTAATTCAGTCCCATTAAACTCATGATATCCAATTATTCAATTTCCTTTTAGAAGATGTTGCATGAAATATATTAGCAAATGTCATTCAAAGAAGTTCTGTCATTTTGTTCAACATCCTGATGCATGTCAAAAAAGGTGTTAATAAATAATAAAGTTTGGACAAGTCATTAGTTTGTCATTATCAGTTGTGCACTTTCTGTAATTAGATATCAACAGGAGCTCTTCATGGACACATCACTGATTTTCACCATCTAAGGCTATTCTAATTAGGGTATGGCCTTAATTTAATGGATATAATAGATTTTTTTCCCTTTGTCTTTTCTATATCACTAGTGATGGTAAAGCCATGCCCTGTAATGGCAACTTCTTCAATAGAAAGATGTATTTTCTACTTTCTTCTGAGGAATAGCAACAGAGACTGTTGACATAAGCTTTCATATAGGATTAGAGAAATGCCTTTACTCGTTAGTGAAGCTAAGGCTTTTTTTTATTAGAATGATGGCTACTCCAGTGGGTTGTAATTTCATTTGAAAAGAAGTCAAGCTTTGGGTCTTCTTTGAGTGAATAAACATACAAAAACATGATTTTTGAACATACACAACAACGTTTCCATAAGGCTTCAAGGCACTTGGCTTCTTCTTTGTCTCTATAAAAGGCAAATATTTGACCTTTTCGCCTTTTACTTTTGATGGCTATAGGGAAGATATGCCTTTGAAGCCATAGCAAAGCAGAAATATATTTCATCATTCAATGCATTTGTGGATGCTGCAATGATCGGATGATTAATCTTTTCCTAAAATGTAGTGTATTTTTAGAATGATATCAATAATTTTCTCACTCTGGTGAACTGCATAATATCCTTGTAATTTTCTTGCTTAAGTCAACGGAGGTTGAGTTCAGATCACAATGGATATTTATTTGATCATATCATCTAATTTTGTTTGCTTGCAGGCTATACTCCATGCCGATTGTTATCACCAAAGTTCATTGTTGCATGAAATATGCAAAATATATCCTCAAGTAAGCTAGGATGATAGTATGCCAGATTAACTGCAAGAGGGAATGGATCAGCACAGTATTACTTTCAGATTATTTTAGCAATGTTAGATTCTTTTGCCAATGTCATAAAATAGACTGCATGAGATTCATTCGAAATCCATTCAAAACAGAGCTATAGAATTCATATTTCTTTTTTAAGCAATACTGTATTCCATTCTATATTGGTAAAATGCAGCTCATTTCAAATGATATTAGCATGAGTACATTCATTTATAACCATGTGAATTCCAAGAAGAAATTAGTGGCTGTCACTTCATATTAAAATCAATCCATTTTACAACCTATTTCTCTGGTGAAACATGTCCAATATATTCACATTTCCAAAATGTTTGATAACTGTTCTTTCATCATTTGGGAAGGATATGTCATTTTCCAGATGTCAAAGCAATTTTAACTGTTACAATGAAATTTGTCATTTACAAATAAGACATCTGATGGAAATGATCTCCCCAGACAACAGAGTATGATCATTAAAACATCAAGTTTTAGACTTCAACTTGTCATCTAAAATATATTTGGGATACTTGTTGTGAACTGAAATGCAATTTATGAGAAAATACTTGTGGGGAAAAAAGCATGAATTTATGCTATTTAGATTGTGTTTTATTTATTTACATTTACTTTTAGAATCCATAGATAATGCTATAAGTTCTAATGGATTCCAATAAATAACATGCTGAAAAAGAAGTATCAATTTGCCCTACCTCTGTAAAGGTCATCCTTCTGACTCTATATACAGTATCTAAAGTGCTGGTCTAGGACCTAGGAACTCAGATTCAAGTCTATTTTCTGCCGTAGAAATTCATTGGATAAATTTGGGCAATTCAGCCCAACCTACAGTATCTCATTCACATCACAATCATGTTAGAGGCACTGATGAACTTTGAAGTGGAAAGGATTTGCTGATGACATCACCTGGGGAACACCCAGTTGGGGACTCCATTCATGTCCCCAGCAGGAGCTGGAGTGAAGAACAAGAGTGTACTCCATCCCACGATAGCACTCAGCTCTCAAACACTTGCTGCGTGTCTTAACCACACGAGCCACTCTTCTCCTACCTATCTCATTGAACTGGTGCTATGAGCTGTGTCACACCTAGTTGTAAATTAAATCTGTTGATTTAAAATGTTATTTAATCTTTGACAATAGCTGATTGTATGGTACCAAAGAAAGATAGGGAATATCAGATTTGATATCTCAAAAGATACAAGATTTAAAAGCAAGTTTTAGGAAGATTTTTTTAGTTATAAGCGAATCAGAGATATCCTTTTTATAAAAAAAAACCACACATACATATCTGCCTATTCAAGCCTTGCTGTAAAGTTGGACTTCTATTACCCCCACATTTATTTAGAAAAATATGAACTGAATTCTAGAAATACTTAACATTGTGTGGGTATACACAATGTACACACTGAAGCATATACATGTGCATATACATGCTTTATTAGAAATTAATATCTGGGTTCCAAAACTATAGAGTTGGTTATAGCAGGTAGGTAGGTAAGTAGGTAGGTAGGTAGGTAGGTAGGTAGGTAGGTAGATGATAGATAGATAGATAGATAGATAGATAGATAGATAGATAGATAGATAGATAAACTAGAATACCATCAATCAAAATGAAAGCACTTTTAAATTTTAATTTATTTCTGTGATGTAATTAAATACCTGTTTAGGGTTATTTTGATCAGAGAATAAAGGAAAATTATAAATGGTTCAAATGAATAAATAAGATGTGCAAAAGAACAAATTGTACATGCCTGTTCAAAAATAAATGCAATTTATAAGGCTACTACATGAGAAGTGGCTCATAGCATCATAGATTTAACCATTCCCTAGGAAATAAGTGGAATTTAAACATTTTGAATTTTATATGAACCAGGATCACATTATTGGTTGTAAACAATATTTTTAAAATGGTGATAGCCAAATTGTTAATATTTCAGGATTGGCTGAAGAAAATATTCACAACTGTGCTGCATAATAAGACTGCAGCATTTGCTTCCTCTGCTGAAGCTGGGGGCATATTTAATTTGTCTTCTCCCTGAACAATTCACACAATCCTCCTGTTCTATATTAGCTGCATTATACATGCTCAGAACTGACTGACACAATGACAGCTCTTTTAGTCGGAGACTCTATTGGTTATATTAGAACCCGATAAGAAGAAGCCAGTTGAGTGACAAGTGTTGTCAGCAGGTGACATGTCTTTTCTCTGGACTGAAAATGAATAAAGCAGCTAAATCCTGTGAGTTGCTATCAAGCATCACTGACCATATCCCCGACTGCAACATTGAGGGCAGTGCACATATTTGACTTTTCTCTCAGGACTATTCAGGAATGCATCCTGTTAGAAATCTCTCTGCTTCTCTCCCTCTTTTTCCCAAATTAGGCTGTTACTTAGATAAATAAGAGTTGTGTGAACCACGTATTGTTTCTCCTTCACATTGGAGCCTGTGTCAATATTATTGTGCAGCAAACTTGAGTAGCATTGTCTACATAAAGTGCCTCTGTTCTTAAAGGCAGGTATGTTCTTGGGCACAATTGTCAAGTGTAATTATACCATTAAATTAGCATGAATGACAATTTGTATTAAGATATAGGGATAACTTGCCCCAGTTTTGTGGGGAAGCTTTTGAAAATACACTATTAATTTATCTAATATAAAAAAAAAACCTGGGAACTTTCTACAGTTGCCCCCATTTTGATGCAAAATGGGAATTTTCTTATTATTCACAGCTCCTGTTTGACACTATGTGGGAGCTATGACTTTTAAAGTCTTCGCAGTTATATGTATGTCAGTTGACTCATTCCTGGCTCAGCAGACTCTCTTCATAGTCACTCATGCCTTGATCACCTTTTGGCTGGAATAATACAATGCACTCTACCTGGGGCTGCCCTTGAAGTTCACTCAGAAACTACAGTTGGTCTAGATTATAGTGGAACAAGCAGTGATGGCTAAGCCTCAAAATTCCCATTTGATGCCTCTACTTTGTGAGCTGCTATGTATAATTCAAGATCCTGGTTGAACCTCCTGTATAAAGCTTGATGCAGCATATGGCCAATTATCTGTATTCACAGTTCTTCTCTTTGAGGCTTGCTTTGGATCCCATCAATCAAGCAAAATGATCTACTTGGATCCAGGAATGACCCCTCTGGGCTACCCTGATCTCCAAAAGAGAATATCCATGGAGATTAGTACAATCTCAACTAACTATTTTCAAGTGAGCTTTTAAAAAGTGGCCTTTTCTGCCTAGGATATGGGTTTAGACTGTTTGAAATTCCATTGAAATTAAATGGGGGGAAAAGTATGGTTCTATATTTAGGCAATTAAAAAATGCACAGGCATAGTATATGTGGTACCTTGCTCAATAGTAGTAACTGTGAGAGGGATCTTGGAGTTCTAGTGGACAACCATTTAAATATGAGCCAGCAGTGTGCAGCAGCTGCCCCCCCCCCCAAAAAAAAACACCAACACAGTTCTAGGCTGCATAAACAGAAGGATAGAATCAAAATCATGTGAAGTATTAATACCATTTTATAATGCCTTGGTAAGGTCACACTTGGAATACTGCATCCAGTTTTGATTGCCGTGATGTAAAAAAAAAGATGTTGAGACTCTAAAAAGAGTGCAGAGAAGAGCAATGACGATGATTAGGGGACTGGAAGCTAAAAAAATATGAAGAACGGTTACAGGAACTGGATATTTCTAATTTAATGAAAAGAAGGACTAGGATTAACATGATAGGAGTGTTCCAATAACTCAGGGGTTGCCACAGAAGAGAGGGAGTCAAGCTACTCTCCAAAGCACCTGAGGATAGGACAGGAAGCAATGGGTGGAAACTAATCAAGGAGAGAAGAAACTTGGAACTAAGGGGAAATTTCCTGACAGTTAGAACAATTAATCAGCTGAACTACTTCTGAACTGCCTCCAGAAGTTGTGAATGCTCCAACACTGGATGTTTTGAAGAAGATGTTGGGTAATCATTTATGTGAAGTGGTTAAGGTTTCCTGCCTAAGCAGGGGATTGGACTAGAAGACCTCCAAGGTCCCTTCCAACTGTGTTATTCTATTATATTCTTTAGAGTGTGGTGGATATATGGCATATGTTTTATTTGGGGGAACTCTTCCAGTTGTTTTTAAGAAGCTTATGTTTATCCTCTTTCATTTCACTTCCACTATCACTCCCTAAGAGTTACTCTGATGTAGTGATTAAGGCACAAGATTAGAAATTGAGACACTGTTCTAACTCTTCCTTAAGCACTAAACCATTTGGGTAACCTTGGGCTAGTCACTCTTTCTCAATGCTAGAAAGAAAATAGTGGAAAACCATTTCCAAATATACTGCCAAGAAAACTACAGGGAATTGTTCAGCATTAAGTCCAAAGGTGGGATGCTGTTGGTTGAGCCTGGATTGGCTGAACTAGTAATAGCGGTGGTAGGAGGCTCCGCCTACCTGCCCAGACATATCTGTACATGCACAGAAGTGGCGTGTGTAAATGCACATGGGAGTGCATTCAAACCAGTAGTAAAAAAATTAGCAATTCACCTCTGATTGAGTTGTTACTGAGTTGTTACTGAGTTGTTACTGAGTTGTTACTGACTCAAAGAGACATAATAAATAAGTTAGTTCACTTTTTTTGCTATCATTACTCTGAAAAAGCTAAAATAGAAAATGTAATTATTATCCAGAAATGGATAATATTCTTACCCAGAAACTTGTTTTTTAGGGAAATATTGTTTTGTTGCGCAGATTTTTAACTTCTTTTTTCTAGAAGAGCCTCTCTGTTCACTTTGTCTGTCTTGGGACTGCTGCTGATATACATTTTGAGCATTAAGCACAGAAAAACATGATCAAACTAATGACAGTGGCCGTAGCTGAATTGTTTTATTTTCATAGGCAAAGAACCGTCTTGTTCCCTCTCAGTAGGACTATAACAATGATAGAATAATTTGATCATACCTAAAAGAAGAATAACTGCAATGTCATCTCTTTAATTTCAGTAGGAGTGACAAGGGGCAAACAAATACTGAATTTGTTCTCTGAATTTGTACATGGTACAAGATCAGGAGTATGTTCTGAACAAAGCAAGGTCAAGAACTGGCTGGAATATAGCAATCACCCCAGAAGCATTCCTCTGACCTTTCTGTTATAATCCACCAGAACATTTGACCTAGTGGTCTGAATTAACTGCCACCCTTTATTTTGTTGGTCATCTCTCTTCTTTCAATTTAGTGGGACATTTCATTTCTTCTTTTGACAGAGCAGGCTACATGAAATTGAATGACTGCTTTGTGCTTTATACAATTTCATCTGAGTAACAAGAAATCTTAGTAGCCACACAATCCCGCTCAAGCCAAGATTTCAATTACTGTTCAGGAAAGGCAGAACAAGTGGGACAAAATTCCCAGGATTAAAAAAAATATATGAGTCTTCAATCACTTTCTGAAATGTCTCAATAATGCTTACACTTTCAAGGTAGTGGGAAAGAGGCAAAACATTTCGTCAACATCCAGAAACCCATATTTCATTTCCAGTGCCATTAGCCCATTTTATTCTCAAACGGCACACACCAAATAGCAAATGAAACCTGGTACAGTTACTTCCTATTCATTTAATTTCTTACACACTAAAGGAAAGTTTTACTAAAGTTTTGTGCTTACTGTCTATGCATAGTTCTTTTAGATATTGCAACTGGACGATTAAAGTTATAAGATTACATGAAAGCATAACAAAATATGCTGTGTCCAGGCTGGACCAGTATGTGAATTCATGAAGTGGGCATTAAACATCCCACTCGATATAAAGTGTTCAGTCTACTGGCAAACTGAGTCAGGAAAAAAGTCAGCATGCTTAAATATTTTATCCTTCAGTTGTCAAGATAATAGGAGATTTCTTCTTGCTGTGGAAGTTTAATTCTAAAACATGAATATAGAACCCATTCTTATGTTACAATTGCTAATGATCAAGTCAGTTTTTGGATTCTGTCTGTCAAATTTATCATCCAAGATCCAGTCTGGACAAGTATCTTACACTTTAACCTGGAATCTAAAAGGGGGAGGTATACATTTACAGTAAGAACACAATGTTGCCCAAACTTGATCATTATTGTCATTGCCAAATCATCACAAAAAATAATGGAGACTGCATATAACTCTTGTAGAAGCAAGAATGGTCAGCATCACCTTAATTCTTATTTTTTTCACTCTGCAAAGCCTGAAAAATCGAGCAAGTGAATCCAAGGAGTTTTTCACTTACTGGTTCTCAATTCTTACATTGCTATAACTTCAAATAGCATTGCATAATCAGTAAAGAAATTGTCCAGTTTCTCTGGGCCCTAGACTGGCTATATTCCAGGACAAACATTTAATGTTTTTCTGGCTCAGGGATTGTCATTCTGTCTGCCTTCAGGCTCTCCCCATGCTAAACAATTTAAAGAGCTTAGAACTAGACTGAATAGCATCCAATGTGGTGCGATAGAAAGTCAGCAAGTTGCATGCTTGAGGTTGGTTAAGTTATTCTTTTGCTGCCTGGAAAATTCCTGTTTGAATGGCTTTTCTTCATAAATTGTTATTTATTTTTATTCATTTGACATGCATCAATTTTTCTGATGTTTCTTGGGAAGGACTTTCTTGTACATAAATAAGAAATATCTTAGCTATGATATGATTTATAGTTTCTACCCACTTCATATCATATGTTGTTGTTACAAGTGTGTTAAAACTTTGGGTCATAGAATGGAATTAAGCAATAGATCAACTTAGATGAAACTAAGTAGGACCTTGAAGATAGGATAATGCTCAAGATTATTTAGTGAAAAGTTATTGAAATATTGTTGAGAATGAAGGAACTTGAGGGATTCTGTGAAGGAGCAGGCCTCTTCCGGCTTCTTACTTTTATAGAAATATTTCTAATATATTTAGGAATATTAGAAATGCTTTATAGTAATGGAGATATCTAGGCACTTCTACATATAGCACTATGATTTTCCTCACTTTCTGCACCATCCTTATCTTCAATAAATGCAAATACAGTTCCATTTTAATGCCTGGGTGCCTCCTTGGCTATGTACCCATGTGTTATCTGTAATTTTCTGTCTAAAAAGATAAAGATGTAATACTTTTTCATCTCAGAAAATGTTTATTGGAATGAACTTGCTTGAAGTAACATGGAGGGACTATTGGTTGCCTTAAATATCAACTCTTGTCTCATATAACTCTATGCATTCCATGATCTTTCAAAAGTCTCTAAATCAACATTGCCATAATTGCCTGTTCAGTTGATCCAGAAGCTGAATAATACACTTCTTTGTTGTGCAGCTCTCAGTGCTATAGAGGGTATATGCAATGCTGCCTGGGTTAAACTCTAGACCACTCTCTTTTCTGCCTAAAATAGCTGTTTCCTGCAAATTCTTCACCCTTTGCACAGCTTGAATAGCTTAAAATCTATTCACTTCTTCTTACTCTTCTCCCTTTTCACAGTATAATATTATAGTATACATTCTGTGTACATCCGTGTTTATGTATGTAGATAGATAATAGAGATGTAGAGAGCCATAATCTGTGTGCATGTGTATTTGTATAGCAATAGCACTTAGACTTCTTATACTGCTTCATAGCACTTTTACTTCCCTCTCTAAATGGTTTACAGAGTCAGCCTGTTGCCCCCAACAATCTGGGTCCTCATTTTACCCACCTCAGAAGGATGGAAGGCTGAGTCAACCTTGAGCTGGTGAGATTTGAACTGCCGAACTGCCGCTAGCAATCAGCTGAAGTAGCCTACAGTACTGCACTCTAACCACTGTGCCACCTCGGCTCTATGTTAAATACATTAAATATTTTACAGATATTATACATAAGATATTATATAACTATATAATATATAATTATATATAATTAAGGTTTAAAACTTATGGCAATTAAAATGAATTAAACATAATCTTCTACTCCAAAAAATTAGAAAAATGTGATTGTATAGACCAGTGGTTCTCAACGTGGGACCCACATTCCACAGGGGGGCAATTTGATTTTTAATGAGGGCAATTTGAACCTTTTTAAACCATGCTAATGGCCTTTTAAGCTTCCTCCGTATGAGTAGAGTTCAGTTTTTGAGTAAAGTAAGAATTATATGTCACAGGGGAGGCATTAGGATTTTAAAGATGCTTAGGTGGGCATGGCCAAAAAAAGGTTGGGGACCACTGGTATAAACACTGATAAAATTTACTTGTTAACCTTATTATTAAATTTAGACCTTTTCAAAATTAGAGAGCCAACTCATATCTTGGAACCATTCTTAAAAAACAGCTTCAGTTTCTTAATCCAGATTTACTGTCCTTCATGGCCACCACAAGTAAAAACAATGGTCATTTGGACTCTCAAAAAACAGGAAAAAAACAACAACAACTTTCTAAAAAGAACATAAAGCACAATTATGACTGCAAGAAGAAATTAGGGCAGGAAGACACCAGCAAGATTGGGCTGAAAGGGATCTAAATGCAAGCACTAATGGTTTGATGTTGTTTGTAGTTGTGCTATCCTAATTTGGTCCAGGTTGTGGCAATTCAAATTATTTCTAAGTCCTTCTGGAGTTGTGCCTAATGCCCCAGTTGTAGTTGGTACCACCAGCAACATCTTCTCCCGGATTTTTGCAACATGCTCTTGCAAATCTCAATGTTTTGTTCACTAGTAGACAGTTTAGTAAACTAACATTTAGGCTCTATTTAGGAGGAATCCCTTGATAGTAACGTAATGATAGAACAATTACAAAGTAATAGAAGGTTAACTGGCAGTTTGTTTTGAAGTAGAGGCTGTGAATTTTATTAAGGGCTGTGTAGTTCTGGGATTTTTTTTTCATGAAAAAGAGGCTAGACTTTATGGCCTAGAAATCCTTTCAGGGGTGATCTCCATACTCCATAATTTATAGTGTCTTTTTAACATCATCCATTTATTCAATGGTGATATATCACTAATGAAGACAGGGTTCACCTAACAATGGCTCAGTGATCTTAGAAGATGTTGTAAATCACTTGTGAGGAAATGGCCTAAGACTGTTCAATGAACATCTAAATTCCAGCCATTGACACAACTGATCAACTTCCTTTCATACTAATTTATCCACAAAATTCTCCTTGCTTTAGGGACAGCCTGAGGCAAACAAAGAGGATATCTATTTAAAAAAGAGAATTATTTTTGGCCATGATAAGAAATAAAATAAGAAATTCCACAGAGAGTATGCCATTAACAGATCAATTGAAATTTTATCATGCTTGAAATTTTCTAGCTTTTTAAGGATTATTTATTAGCTGAGGAAATTAAAAGACAGGGAAAAATTGAAGGTAGAGAGAGAACCAGGTTGCTGCCAGTTTACAGTTTCAAATGGAATGAGGAATATTACATATATAAATATAATTTCAAATATAAGTTTCAATATGTAGTTGTATTTGGGCCTCTCCCAAACCTTCTCAGGAAGAAAACAGAAGGGGAAAAAATTCCTGCAATTTATAAAAAGGCAATTTTTGACTTTTATAGTATAAATTATTTCCATTTTCTGAGAGATGGATTCACTTGATCAGTGAAAACCAGAGCAAAAATCATTTGATCAGTTTTTAGGTTAATGAACGTGGAGTTAATATAAAGAGTTCTCTTAAGTAATACATCTACCAGTGTTGGGTAAGTAATACATCAACCAGTGGTGAGTCCCAGATCCCGTTGCAACTGGTACAGTGAAATGGGGCCCCGCATCCCCCACATGTACACACACATTTGTCATTACCTCCGTGATGCATCTGTGATGCTCCAGCTGTTTGGCAGAGCATCATGCAGGCTCTGTGCACCAAAGCGCCGTACAGGTCAAATACAGGTAAGGAGCTCGGGCGGGTGGGTGTGCCCTCCGGAGCACCATAATGGAATGGTATCCGGCAGACACCAGTACGCTCATACCGGGGTGTATCCCCTGCAACTCACCACAGTATGAAAGCCATCTTTGTGCAGGATTATTAAATAAAATTTCTGGTTCTTCTTTTTTCAATATTTTTTTAATATCTCATGCCACCCAGAGTTGCAGAATTGCTATGGAGTCAAATTGCTTTTAAAAAAAATTAACAAATAAATAAATGTAATGAAAAGATAAAGATCTCACCATGTTAAATTCAGTTTCCATTGATTTCATGGAGACATCTGTATTGTTTTCTTGGCCACAGTATGAAGGTTCTTTGTCATTATCTTCTTCTAAGAAGTAGTTAGTGTCCAATTCCCAAACCTTGAAGATGGTCCATAAAAAAAAAACATGGTCAATGGTGTGAAAGGCTGCTGAAAGATCCAGAAATAACAGCTTGCTACTTTTCTGGCCATCGAGAAGGGTAATCCACTATGGTAACATCTGCTCTCTGTTTGAAAATGTCACTTTAAAATTTAGCTAAACTATGAGATTTGGGCTTTAGTAAAGCCAATTTTAAAATATGGTTCAGAAAATGTAATTTGTAAGATGACCTAGTGGGTTGTATGATACTCTCCAAAAATGATTTAATTAAGCTCATGGTTAAAATCAAGGGTGTCCAACCTTGTCAACTTTAAGATGTGTGGACTACTGGAGAATTCTGCCAGCTAAAGTCCATATATCTTAAAGTTGCCAAAGTTGGACTCCTCTGGTTTTTACAGTTTAGCATGGTGTGTACCAGTGGTGGGTTTCAATTTTTTTTAGAACCTCTTCTGTACGTGTCGCCTGCTTTGTGGGAGTGGCTTGCCAACCATGTGACCAGGTGATAGTGGCTTGCCAGCCATGTGACTGGGTGGGTGTGGCCAACTTGTAAAATGTGGTGAAACTCACTTAACAACACTCTTGCTTAGCAACCAAAATGTTGGCTCAGAAACTCTGGCATTTGAAGCACGCAAGTCTTAAAGCTGTCAAGTTACAAGACCCTTGCATCTCTAACCCTTTAGGGGGAAAAAACCCAGGGGCGTTCAAACTTGATAGCTTTAAGACTTGTGGACTTCAACTCCCAGAATTCCTTCTCTCGCTCTTCATCTTGATGATGTGCAGACGGGTGGGGGGAGGGAGCTGGAACCGGTTCTAAACGGCACTGTAGATTTGTGGAACTTCTTCTATAGAAGAGGTTAGAACTGGCAGGAACCCACCCCTGGTGTGTACTAATTACTGATTTTTGAACCACTTTTTTTTAATGAAAAATACCAATAATGTCTTAGCTGCAGCACCAGAGAAAGCATTCTTCTTTCCTTTTTGTTTTTCTTGCTGCTTTTGTGATATGGCAACACATAGGTAGAAACCAGTTATCCTATTCTGCACAGCAGGACAGCAGGGCATGATTGGAGATACAGTAGCTGCACCTAGGATGTAAAGGTCTAACAGTGATGTTCAAATTGCAAGATAAAAACATTTCAGATGTGGCTCCTGAATGGTGTGCAAAATTCCTTCCCACTATTAAGACATCTTTTGCACATTATCCTATTTTATGCATGGGCTATTAAGCTTTACTCACATTCAAGTCACATCATTAAAGACAGAGTCTAAATTTGAACATTTGCAGCCTAATCTGGTCAGCCAATAAGGAAAGTAAGTGACAATTAATTAAGGACACTAATGCTTTCTCTAAAAGGTAATTCTTTAGAAAGGGATTGTTTACACAAAGTACCATTAATAGCCACTGTATGAAAGCCATCTTTGTGCAGGATTATTAAAAATATTTTTTGCTCTTGGAAATTTACAGCTTGCGAATTTTGATCAAGAAAGGTTAAGATGGTAAGCAAGTCAAACTGAACAGTAACCTAAGTAACCAAAGTAATCTATCCCACTAAAATTGTAATTGGCATCAGTCATGGTGATTTTGGTCATCAAAAGTCTGTCACTAGACTCTTATTTATTGGATGAAATCACAAACCTCCTACCAGCATTATTTATTTATAAATATTTTCAGGTTGATGCAGTAGAAAATAGGACCAACTGTCTGTATTGGAAATATAAATATAGACTCTAATGACATGGTAACAGTGTTTTCTAATATATAGCCATATGTATCTATGAAGATTTCCAGTTCAAATCTGAAGAAGCTTCTTGGATGAGAAGCAAAATATTTTCAAAGAAAAACAAAGAAGGGCCCAGTTGCCTCTTGGAAAGAAAAACCACCTTTGGGATAGCCGTATGTATTTTTTCAACAGTTTCAAAAGTTAATTATTTGGTCCGAACGAGCATCCTTCTAAGCATGCTCAATGCAGAATAAACAACAGAGGAAAGTTAATATTATTTAAATGGTTATAAACATGACTGCTATTTCTGTTTACCAAGTTTAATTTTAATTATCAGAATATGGTGGATGTTGTCCTTGCAAATATATGAACCCAAGCTTGTAAATAGGCTGTTTCCAAGCTGTGTCTGCATAGTTATGTTCCCATCTGTAAACATTTTGTTTAATTGATTTTTCAAGTCTTTAGACTCTGATTTCTGAGACGTCTGAAATGTGGTTAATTAAAATTTGTATGCCTAGAAACAATTACCTTGCACCTTTTTTTTTTCCTCAGCGAGGAATTTTGAGTAGTGTTATTACAATTAAGGCAATTATAAGTAAGTGCAATTTAATGTAGAGGAAAGGAACAGAGGTTACTGCTTCACTTGGAGAAAGTGTTTAATAACATACAAATTAGCTTGGACTGAAGTGAAACATATCTGGGCTAAAGATGTTTACGAGATATAACAAAAGTAAAGGGAAGGGGAAGAAAGCAAATATTCCTTGATTCCAAATGAAAAAAAGTAGAGAGTTTTGGAATGTTACAAATTCATAATAATCCAGTCCTACACTACAGAATGTCTGTAGTTAGATACACCACATTTGTCATCTCAACAATGTAAAAAATCCCTTGAAAATAAAAACTACAGCATGTCATCACTGAAAATCTATTCTACTTCATCTGTAATGCATTCTCCTAGAAAGTGAAGCTTTGTGAATTCCATCAGAAAGTCAGAAATGTTGCCTTCCAAAATTACATTGCCTCAATGTTTTTGGAAAGAAATAATCATGATTGTTAAGATGACCTTTTCACCTGGCAACCCAATTGCACACTATGCATTAAGTATGCCTATGTGTCAGGGATGGTTTGCTACTGGCATTACTGCCAGTTCAGTGTGCAAAATATTGCATGTATGTGCTCATTTACAGCTAAAAATGTGTGTGTATGCACACAATGTTAGAATAAGGGGAACGATACATTTCTGCAATGGAGATTGTTCTGCACATGCACAGAATCAAACATAAAGATGGCACCGCTGACACGAGAACCAATTTGGGTGGGTAAGCGGCCGAGTTACTACCTACTCAGCCGAACCGGGCCGAACTCGTAGGAAGCCACCTCTGCTATGTGTGCATTGAAACTGAGTGTTTGAACATGCACAAACACAATTTGTGTGACTGGAATCCTTGTTTTGCAGTCTTGCAAAGGAATAGGCTGAGATTTCAGGAATCAAAGCTAAAAAATTAGTTGTTGAAGTTGATATCATTCCAGTGATCAGGAAAAGCTAAGAGCCATTATTTGCAGGAATTGTAGACATTGGTATTCTTAATCAAAACAAACAAATAAATTACAATATTCTTATATGAGAAGAAATAATGCAGTTTCTAGGCTTGTACTATAATTCTACTTCCATTCCTAAATGATTTCTTGAACACACGAGCATGTAAATAAAGCACCTATTTTCAACTTTTTAAAACAGTTGTTTTTTTTTTTTTCAAAGATCAAGTGACTCCCCTGTATTACTGCCAGATAATCCTGGAAAAATTCATAAGTAGAAGCTATATTTGCACCCCATGTTTTCCAAAATAATGTTTTGGAATAGAATTCAATACATCACATAGTCATCATTTAAAAGTCATGGCTTTTATTTTTCCAGAGAGGAACAGATAAAAATAATTGGAACATCCTAATGACATTTTGCAAGTATTCAGAACCAAACAAGAACAAAATTGTCTTTTAATTTCTAGTGAAAAGAAAGTAGGAATTGAATTTTCTAATCTTCTTTACCACTTATCATTGGGTGAAAAAAAATATATGGATGCTTCCAAGTTTATTCCTCACAAACCAAACAATTTCACTGGAGTTATATTAAGCAATATCTAGATAGGCACACTTTACTGCTAAACAAGTGTTAATTCAACATTAGACTTAATGGATTGATATGCAATTAATCATGTTGATTCCAGAACAGCTTATAAAAACTGTGGTACAAGCCAACATATGGCCATGTAAATAATTTTTCAAGGTGATTTCAAGAAATCTTTTATGACAGCATCCCCCAAACTGATGCCCTCCAGGTGTATCTAGTTAACAAATTCCGGAATTGCAATCCAAAATGGACATGATAAATGCATATTATTTCAAGACTACTTGAAAATACTTGACTTGGGAAGTCTGTTTTATGTTATCTCCATTGTTGCATGTATATAATGTATTAATTTAGATAGACAGCATAAATATAAAACAAAACTAAAAGGGATCTCCCCAGATATGTTTTCAATAACAGACATAATAGGTTAGTGAGCTTATCTCTTACATAAATGTTACAGGTAGCATAAAGACTTAATGTATTTAGAAAGTATGCTTTAGGAAACGGGTGAGTTTTAACTTACTATTTGAGGCAATTCAACTTTTACTAAAAGTTAGTGGGACTAAATCAAATACAAAGTTATTTGCTTCAAACAAAGCAAAAAGTGCTCTTTTTACTATTTTATTGTTTTAAATTAGCAATCTCTATATAATTTACTTGTCAATCAACATAGAATTGGTGTAGCATTACTAATATCTACCCTATCCCCTTATTATTAGTAAATTTATAAATTCATATACTTTTTTGGGAAGCAGCTCTACCCACACTTTCCTTCATCTCTACATACACAGGACTAGGCACAGTAGAACCAGCTGAAATAAAATGCTTTACAATTGATTGATTTCATGAACATATATTTCATGCCCACTTGTATCAAGGCTACTTCACAGCACTTGACTTTCTGTTCAACTATAGAAGCTCAGAATGAAGGAGAGATCTGAACACAAGAGCTACTCAGCCTTCTTGTTTCTCTATATCTAGAATATGGCCTTGTTTTGAACACTCAGAATTTTCAATTTGACGTATATACCTTGCAATCATATTTTGCCTAATTCTTTCTGATATGCTACTATCTGTGGAGTCTACCTAGCTGGGTAATGAAATAACTTCAAGAAACAACCAACCACAGAGAGTCAAGAACTCCACAGTTTAATCCTGAACTATGTATATTATCTTCTATAATACTGTGTCCAGAAGTGGGTTCCTTGGCGGCCTGGGTCACTGGAACCAGCATGGACCCAGGGCTGCCATGTCCCCAAACTTTTTTTTCTATGGCATCACCATCTTGATTTTCAGTTCTATGCATGTGCAGAACAATTTTCACTGCAGAAATGTATTTTTCCCTCTTTTTAATGTTTTGCACATGCACAGACCTTTTTAGTTGCAAACGTGCACGCCGAACCGGCAGTAATGCTGGCAACAACCCACCCCTGACTATGTCTCTAAATTTGTTTCATCAGTGAGGATTAAGAATGCTCTGATTATTGCTCTCTCCTATTTTTATCCAAGAGGCTAAGGAATGCCCTTAATGACAGTATGTTATGGTAACTCCACTGCTTGGTAGTTTTGCTTTTGTACCTAGGGCAAGTTTTGAATTCAAGTCTAGTTCAGCACCAAACTGGCTTACAGACTAAATGTTACAAGCAGAAATAATGGAATTCTGGAAATCATTTTGTAAAATAATATGCTAATTTTTTTTAAAAAAACCCTCATTCTCTTGAGAGTAATTTTATGTAGCTAAAACAATAGCATTCATAAAGAATATCAGTTTAATCAGACTTAATTCAACCCAGTATATTTAGAAGTGCAAGCAAACTTTAAAACTTCTTTTTTAATGTCCTTAATAGATGATCTGTTGTGGAAAAACCAACCGAAGTAAGTATTGGTTGTTATTTTACTGTTGGAGACAAAAGAAAAAATATTAAGGTGAGGGGAAGAATAGAATAAGGTCTTCTGTAAGACTTTTTTCTGGCACAGAAATTCTTCACCTGAATAATTCTGACTACTAGATTGAATCCTATGACTATATATATTACTTGACTGACAACACTAGAAATTGACTGACACCCAAAATTGGGCCACAGCTATCTTCCTGACATTTGAAAGTAAAGTGGAAAGTGAAATCTAATTCAAGAAGCAGTAGACACATGAAGGCAATTTAGGATGCTATTAAGACTATAATTTATTTATATCTGCATTGACTACTGAAAGCATTCTATTCCTAAACAGGATGTCATGAAGACAGGCATGCGGTGAAAGAAGAGCAAAGATTGGATCAATAGGTGCAGGGAATAAAATAGATTTGGGGTCTGTCATCATAAAAATACCAACACAAAGAACAAAGCACTTAAAAGAAAGATAAATAATAAATAGTGCTGAAGCCCAAATGATTTTTTCCTGCTGTCTTGAATGATATGGCACACATTGGAAGCATAATGGAAATTATTGGAAAGCTGAAATTAGATTCTGAAGAAGCACAAGAAAGTTTAGCAGCATTTTAGCAAAGTCTTTTGGCCCCTAGTATCCAATGAATTAAAAAAAACAAAACCAGATGCTGTATTTCATGTTACATTCATACAGCTAAATGCAGGTCTGATTATACAGTTAATTAGATCTATGTTTCTTCCTAAGGTTTGTCAGTAATACTTATAGCTGAGGTGAACTGGCTGGCAACTGTAATCTATGTCTGACTTTGGAAAGTCTAGGGTGCAGAAAAAAAATTGCACCCCAATTTACAGTTTTTAAAAGAAAAATCTGAGCAAGGGAAAACATCAAACAGTCCTAATTTCCAAGTGTCGTTTTTCATAAATTTCATTTGTAATGTAACATTATTGTATAAAGAAGGTTAACAAACTGAGCAGGAGAGTCAAAAAGATTCATCAGAGCAGTACTACCCCCCCTCCCAAAAAAGCCCTATCTTTTACAATTCAGGAAATTTTGGAAATGCTGAAAATCAACAGCAACCTATTTTCCTTTAAAATAAAAATCAACAGTTCTGCCCACTTTGTACCTCCCCCCACCCTAAAATGAAATATAACAATATCTATGCCTAAATAGATCAACTTCTTCATTAAATGCAGGCATAAATCTGCCCTCAGTAAAAATATTGGCTCTACCTGGATCCAATATCACTGCTGAAAGCCAAGGAAATCAACAGTTTTGAGGGGATAGGCTAAGGGTGAAATACATCCAGTAATCTAAATGCAGAAGGTGATTGAAATGGTTGGCAATTTTATAAAATCACTCAGAAAGGTTCCATAACTTAGCGATAAAATGAACTATGCTAAAATCAATCCAGTTGGCAAGTGAGACAGAGAGTTTGAAAACAACAAAATAAAATAAAAAACAACCAAAATAACGCCAGCTCTTTTATGCTTTCAGTGGTTGACTTTGTGCTTCAAGTCCGTTCCGTAGAATGGGGAAATTAATGGAGGTATGCAATATCATTTAACAACAATGTGTACTATAAACTTCATAACATTTCAGCTACAAATTCCATTTGAATGGCAGCCAAATAACAGAAGGCCTTCAGATATTGGCAGGGACCACTCTTTTAAACTAACAACAACAAACCAATCATCCAGGAATCAATACCCTAGGTTCTTCAAGCATTTGCAGTTAAAACAAACTTTTCATAAAGCAATTGCAAACTTCATTTGAGTTGCCATCAATATCAGAAAGCCCTGGAGCATTTTCAACAAAACTTTCTATAAAAGTACAACCAGTCCCAATATTCCCAAGCATGGATCTCATAAGGGGAGGGTGGGAGGAGGAGGAGGAGGAGGAGGAGGAGGAGGAGGAGGAGGAGGAGGAGGAGGAGGAGGAGGAGGAGAGAGACCTTCAAAAGGATCTTTGTTATCCATTTCCATTGTGAATTATGTGAGAGGTTCTGACATGCAGCTTCAGTTCTGACCAAAAAGACAGCTCATTTCCACAGTTATTGAAGGGGTGGGGGTGAAAGACAATCAAGTTGGATCATCATTCTCTGTTCCTGCATCTTTGGTGGATTTTCAAAGTAATTTGGAAATAGCCAAAGGAAAAAAATGTGGAACTTAATAGGTCCAGTGGCTCATATCAACATTCTTCTGAGCAATCATTTCTATTTTCTCTCTATCTTATACTTGTTTATTATATTTTCATCTTGATCTTCCCTTGAAATAATGAGCATCAGAGGAGAAATAAACCTTTACAAGCCTTAGTCTATTACAATTGAAAGACATGTGTTGCAAAGAATAAATAACATAGTATAGTGCAAACATTATTATTATTATTAACTGATGCAAGTAATAGAACAGAACCCTTTTTATTGCTTTGAAAT
This sequence comes from Thamnophis sirtalis, assembly GCF_051295495.1. Taxonomy (NCBI): domain Eukaryota; kingdom Metazoa; phylum Chordata; class Lepidosauria; order Squamata; family Natricidae; genus Thamnophis; species Thamnophis sirtalis. Next base: position 20,505,256 of record NW_028261391.1, read on the forward strand.
ATGTTGAGAGAATTGCAGTGTAGCAGATGGGACAAATTGGAAAGAACAGTCCTAATCACAATTTAAAAAAAAAGATTCATGTAGATAAGAATGCAAGATAGAGTTGAACTGGAAAACGTTTTTCATGTAAACCCCAGAAATGGGAAAAAAAACTGAGAAAGCAGATCTGGGTTCCACTTATAGACAATATTTTAGAAGAGTTAGAAGAGCATGATTCACTTGTATCCAGGGAAAGAAAAAGAATGTGGTAGCTTGAATTAGAGATGAAGAGAACACAATACAGGTAGTATATCAGGTCAACAATTGGAGGTGGGCACCCAGAGCAATACTCCTGAAAGCCCTTATGTAAGAAAACTTTATGTTCTTGGAAAATGTGAAAAAGAGCTCCTCCCACTTAGGAATCTTTAGACAATGTAATTAACCAGTTTACCAAAAGGGAGCACTCTAGGGTCAACCCTGCTGAGGTACAATTTTATGCTTGTTTTCTTCTTGATTAATGTTATAGTTAGAAGTGAAGGATCTTTGGATGGAATCTCTAAATTGGCTGCTGCTTTTGGCCAATTTCAACTTTGTTGTATTAACATAAAACAGAATAACGGAGTTGGAAGGGACCTTGGAGGTCTTCTAGTCCAATCCCCTGCTTAGTCAGGAAACCCTATACCATTTCAGACAAATGGTTATCCAACATCTTCTTAAAGACTTCCAGTGTTGGACCATTCACAACTTCTGGAGGCAAGTTGTTCCACTGATTAATTGTCCTCACTGTCAGGAAATTTCTCCTTAGTTCTAGGTTGCTTCTCTCCTTGATTAGTGTCCATCCATTGCTTCTTGTCCTGCCTTTAGGTCCTTTGGAGAATAGCTTGACTCCTTCTTCTTTAAGGCAACCCCTTAGATGTTGGAACACTGCTATCATGTCACCCTAGTCCTTCTTTTCATTAGAAGTGTTAAGTTAGTTACCTTTTGTTTTACTGCAATTCCTCAAGTTTTGTTCCAGGAATGACTGTGAATTTGGGATGTAGGCAGGAAAATTTGATTTTCTTCCAACTGATGTTATTCATGATTGTTCCTCTACCAATTTAGGACAATATGGAGTCCAATAAAGCAACAAGATTTTCAAGACTGAAAGCAGTAGAGAAATGCATATTGGTGTGGAATGGCAGGGCTAACAATGATTCTCCATTCCTTGTTTCACACAGGAAAAACATTAGGGTTTTTAATTGTTCTGGTCTTTTAAAACTATGTATTCATTCTCTTTTGGTGCTTACACCACAGTTTTGCATGTTTTGTCTTTTAAACCAGGGACTTGGACATTTTTTTTTTTTTTGCATTCTTGATACCAAAATTCAATAATACACACACAAATAGAATAGGAATAGGAATGAAATAGAATGGAATAGAATGCAGAAAGCTATTGTCAGGGTCCCAAGTAACATCCCCCAATGAAATAAGACTCCAAGGCCTGGCCTCAAAGTTCCATTTTATTAGAGATAATTTGTCATATTGGCACATCTGGGAAAACTCAAATCTGAAAGCTTCAGGTTTTCACCACCCAAAGCAAAGTCAAAGACCCATCCCCTGCACCCACAAGTCCATTACATGGTCCAATCAACTCATTGTCCCAACTGGAGACAATCCCCAGTCACTCCCATCCAGGTGCAGGCTGAAAGTCCTTGACTCCCAGAGGAAAGAATGTTGTTATGGCTATATATCTACACTGACTCCTTGCAATCCCCACTTCCATTTTCTCAGGGCACTAAATATGGCAGCTCTGACGCTCCAACGAAAAGATGGCTTCCAGGACTGACAGCTATCTTAGAATCAAAAATTGTCCATTGTTGGCATACTGACATTTCTCTTCAGATTAGCTCATAACAGAGTAAGCATAGTGTATTATTCTGCCTTTATTCCAGAACCTGAGGCACAATATACACCACTTCTACTACATTTTAAAAAAAAATAATAATTATTTAAATTTAGGTTTGATTCTTATCATATCAAGAAGCACAAGTATCTTCTCCAATTAGCACTAGTGTCAGTGTTCCAAATAACATCCAAAATTAAATCAGAGTCCAAGGCAAAGTATTTCTCTAAGTTCCAATTTATTAAGAGAGTCATGTTGGCACATCTGGGGAAACCCGAATCTGAGCTTCCTGGGGTTTCCCCACCCAGTTGAAAGTTTATGATCTTGCCGCCACACACACAAGTCCACCACATGGTCCAATCTTCCACTGCTATCCTGGCAGTTCCACCCATCCACTTCCAATCAGGTGCAGAGGTGTAGAGACAATGGATGACCTTGGATTCTAGAAAGGAATTTTATTTTGACAACATCACATTCTACTTTTTACTATTCCCCCTACCAATTCCCCACTAATGAAACAGCACAGTAGAATAGAATATTAGTGTGGCAGGCCAAAGATCCCAAAAGGAACTGGCTGCACGTCTGACAACTAGACTATAAAGAGTCCTGCAAAAATCAAAATCAGAGAACATGTTGAAGTCTCGGAGAAACTTTTTCTCTTAACTGTCATAGAATTCAGCAGTCATTAAGCTATCCTGTTCCTCTGATTCCCATGAATCTGGCTGCAGTTATTCAATAAGCACTACCACCAAAGCTATTCATAGGCACATTTTCAAGGTGCACTCTGGCAAATATGTTATTGTTTTCCTGACATTAAAAGCATGTGCTGTTCAGCAGCTTAGGGGTATCCAGATGGATTGGAAATTCCGTTGCTGAATATTGACTGACAAGCTACAACTTTTCTACAAAGCTATTTCAGCAATTGTCAACAGGTGCTCCAAATGAAAAGTCTGTGTTCTTTTGCCTAAAGGCTTGCTTTAGGGTCCCTGCTGGAAATAGACATCATTGCCTTTCTCTATAAGGCAAAAAAATGACACTGGCAATGTAATGATGAAGTAATTAGTAAAGGGGAGCAAAACAAACATAGAAAGACGCAAATTACCTAAGCAATCCCCACTCTTGATTGCCCAGGGTAGATTCAAGTTTCTGTTACAGATGGATTAAAATGAAAATTGCCGTTGACTTCATGTATAGCAACAATCCAGGTGAAAAACTACTAAAAGGCAACCAAGAGGTCAGGATGTATTACTCAGTGTTGCAAAACAAAATCGAACACAGGGAAAATGATTCCTTTGGTTAGCATTGGATTCAAAAAATCCATAATTGTTTCATCCTTTTCAACTATCCATAAAATCCATTACTCAAAGGGATGGTTTTAAGAAGGATGATGTAGAGTCAAGACCATAGAAAAGTTGTTCAATTGCTGTGGGTTTTGGTAATGGAAGTAGGCATCTGTGGCTGATGTACCAAAAGTCATCTTTCCTATCTTGTGTGTGAAAAACCTGGATAAGGGTATGGGAGATTAGCCTGAAAGAAATCATGTGGTGGAATGTAGTCTGGAGTCCCAGGAAGAAAGTGCTGGTTCCCAGACGACAAAGAGGCAGGAGACCTTGGAAACTAATAGACAGGAAGACGACTAAGACGGCCCTTCCTTAGCGGTTTACAGACTATATCTATACTTATGCAGATTGCTATTTTAGTTTGGCAAGATTATGTCTGTGGGCGAACAATAAAGAAACTACTCAGAAGTAACTCCATGTGTCATACTTGGCTCTTGGGATCTGACATATATTGTAGCATACATATTTTAGGAAAACTAAAAAAAGAAAAGAAAACAAAAACCCTTAGACAATCTGCTGTTTCTGGTGAATATATCTACAATATGGATATCTTTTTCTGGACATTTTTAACACAAAATTTTTTCTTCTAGAGGTCTTTGATTTTCTCAATTTTTCTTAGAAAGATGGAATAGGAAGGGTTGAACCATGTAGTCCAACTTCTTGTTCAGTGCTGGAATCCAAATTAAAATGTTTAAACTGATGTCTATTTAGTCTGTATGTGAACGCATATAATGTGGAAATGAAGAACCTACCATGCTGGAAATAATTGGTAGAACGATAGTAGTTAGTCCCAACCCCTTCCCCCTGTTCAATTTGCATCCTTCCATTCTATTTTAATTATAATTTTGTGTTCTTATTGATGTGATTTTATCACTTTTAATGTAAGCCATTCAGAGTCAACTTGTGGTGAGATGGATGGCAAATAAATTTAATAAATAAATAAGAAAAACCCACCACCTCATAGGGTAATTAATCTCAATTTTTAACTGTTTCTTGTGTTATGATCCCTTGCGTCTTTGTAACTTAAATATGTTATTCTGTGTTCTGCAAACTGGAATGAGAAACAACAGATTGCATATTTATTATGTTTTGCATGTTCTTTTGCATTCCCCGCCCCACTGGAATTTGAAGAGTTATTGTATGATTCTCTACCTGTCATCCAAGCCCCCCGTCATGGCTAAACAAACACCCCTTCTAGGATTTGAAAATTGCACTTTGGTTGATGCAACTTAAAATAGCAGTTGCCTTTTCATACCACACCCTTGCTCATGTGCAGTTTTCAATCAACTGGTATTCCAAAATCTTTTTCATAAATATTACTAAGGAAGAAATCTACCATCCTATACTTGTGCATTATATTTTTCATTGCTAAGCAAAATGTACTTTATTACATTTCATTCTGCTATATTCAGCCCATTTTGTTTTCCAAATTTGTTCTGAAATGTATTTCTTTCTTTTAAACTAAAATATTACAATTTTACCCAATTTAGTGTTTTTTATATGTTCGGTCAACACTGTATCTACATCTTCAATTAATATGTTAGCAACATTAATGAAAAGTAATGTATCTCTAATTTTGTGGCCTCCCACTTGATATCTTTCACCAATTTGATAAAGAGTCATTGATGTCATTCTTTGACAATTATTTTTAAAACTCTTATCTACAGATAGTCCTTGATTTATGACCAGCCACTGGAGAACATGCTTATGACCCAGATTCTGATGATTGGCTCTCCCCTGCAGTCATGTGATCAAACATGTGGCCACTCTGCAACTGGACTCATTTACGGCAGTTTGCAGAGTCCCATGGTCATGTGATTGCATTTTATGACAGTTTGGCTGAAATCCAGCATTTATTTCTAGTTTTTGGCAAAGCGAAACCCATAGCGAATCATTGGTTTACTTAACAACCACAGAATTCTCATAACAAGGGCCGCAAAAAAATATCATAATATCAGGTCAGCTACATGATTGACCCATTTTATAACTGTCTTGACTTACAACCATAATAGGCAGGCTCCATTTTTGTAAGTCAAACACTACCTGTAATTGAGATGCCTTCCAATGTAGCTTAATTGTATGCTAATAATCATGTAACAGGATATTTGTAGAATGATACAAGCATTTTTGAATTCAAGTTATGTTATGTTTACATCATTCCCATAATCTGTTAAGGAAGATTGATCAGAACATGAGATAACATTAGTTCACAAGACTTGTTCTTAGCAGTTTATGCTGATTTATGATAATTACTATACTTTTTGTGGTACTTACAGAACAATCTCTTTTAGTTTGGTTTGAGCATTTCCAAGTGCTATTAAGTGATGACCTAAGCAATTCAATGTCTCTTGAGTTGTCCTCAGGCCATTCCCCGTCTAAAATTATTCATATTTTAAGTAATATATGCTTAATATGTATCTGCCAAGAATTAATATGCTTATCTTCCACATGCTGGGGATAAGATTAATTGGTTAGTATTACAGTTAATTTCTATTTCTTCTGTTAGCTTAATAATAGACTCAAGATTGCATCCCAATAATGGTATGTGAGGTAGAAATCGTCTATTACTTGGATAATTTTATCTATGAACCATTTCATTCTATTTTTTACAGTTGAATTATATTGCTATGTATTTAGAAGAAGGCTGTACAACCACCTGCACCTATATCCTGAATCTCAGCAGGGCCCAACGTGAAAAATTTAATAGATCTGTTAAAAACACAGAAACACTTCTTAAAGGGTTGACGAAAAGAAGGTTGGTAAGAAGATTATAGAGTTGGAACATACTATTTGGGCCATCAAGTCTAATATTCTGCTTGCTGAAGGATAAAAAATATAGTGTATCTTAACACATTGATATCTGTCCACTTTTTGCTTAAAGGTATCCTTTAGTGTCTATTGACTTCATTGTAGTTAGGAAAATATATAAATTCTGGTGTCCCAGAATTCAAATCCAGGTCTAGCAACAAAAAATGTTTCTTTTTCCAGTTCACCATTTTTTTCACTGGAAGCTTGTAGTTACCTTAATAATTTCAGACATTACATTAATAATTCATAAGTTCATAAGTTATCTTAATAATTGTTACATCCTCGGTTGGGACTTGAATTATTAGGCTTCTACCACTCTTACGTGACCCGAAAAAAGCACGCACGACAAAAGCACGGCGACAAAACCATGTCACTAAAACCGCGACGTTATCAATGCTCCAACAACAGCGCGACGACAACAGCACGGTGACAGAATGGCGATTTACAGCAGAGCGTTGACAGAAGAAGGTAAGGGTTAGGTTTAGGTTTAGGTTTAGGTTTAGGGTTAGGGTTAGGGTTAGGGTTAGGGTTAGGGTTAGGTTTAGGGTTAGGGTTAGGGTTAGGGTTAGGGTTAGGGTTAGGGTTAGGTTTACAGGGCGGTTCTGTTGCCATGCTGTTGTTGGCGCGATTCAGCGCTCATTCGTCGGAGCGCTTTAGAACTTGCGGTTTTGTCACTGTGGTTTAGTCGGGCGCGCTTTTGTCAGTCGCCCTTTTGTCGGTGAACCCAATCTTAGACTATGAATTTAATTATCCACTAAAACAACCAGAGCCCCACTTGAACATCATCTGTATTGACAACATTACCATTAGTCAATGGCAAAAGGCAGCTTACATCCTGTGACAAAAGATTTAGCATTATCAAACAACAACATCTGCCTATCTCAGGTCCTTGGGCAGGAGTTGATAGGTGGATAAAAATGCCAATCCAGTGTAAATATCAGGCTAACTGTTTCACCAACCATAATAATAGTAATAATGTTTGAACTGACTTTATTCTACTTATGAAAGCCAAAGTGAACAAATCTGTATTACAGAAATACTTATCATATACCGTGTTTCCCTGAAAATAAGACAGGGTCTTATTTTCTTTTGACCCCTGAAATAAGCATTTGGCCTTATTTTTGGGAAGGTCTTATTAGTCACCTCATGGCTGCTGCTGTGTTGCAATATTTTCAGAGAGGGCTTATTTTTTGGTGAGGGCTTATTTTAGTACATGCACTCAAAAGCCTGATTGGGCTTACTATCTTTGAGGTAACAGGGTACTAAATTCAATTTTCAACTTTCAGTTTTAACTATTAATATGTATAGTAAGTATTAATGTATTAATAGATTTTGAAATTCATTCAGCTTTATATTGTTTCTGAGTTATATGATAATTAAGAGTAATGTAGCAGGCTAGGGACTCGCACACCTAAAATATTTGAACATTACACCCTCTTCATTTCGAGAAACTGAATTATTACAAAATTCTAATTAAAACACTGAGATTTGGTATTGGTAATTTGAATACAAATCCAGAGTAATAAAAGCTTTATCTTCTTAAATGATGACATTAGATCAAGCATTAACTGTTTTGTTCAGCAGCAATAGATCAAGTTATATGTTTATCACTAAAATGACCTTTAAATGACACTCAAGCTTTTTTTTTCCTGGACACTAGCTGTGCAGAATAGTAATCTAATGCAAAACTTTACAAAACAAGAAAATATATACACAGATATCCACATGACATGCACAGATACAACACTTCTATGTTTCATCAATCTGGTTTATATTTATTTATTTATTTATTTATTTATTTATTTATTTATTTATTTATTTATTTATTTATTTATTTATTTATTTATTTATTTATTTATTTATTTATTTATTTATTTATTCAAATGTATTAGATGCACAATTTCAATGGATCTAATCATCTATCCTCTAGTATCTTTATGTACAACTCAACTCAGTTTCACTGCAAGTTGTGAAAGTAAATAAAAAGATTTTTTTTAAGACAGTGCCAAACAATCTAAATGTACTAAATTATCTGAGCCATTCACAGCTATATATTTGCATAAGACTCATCCTATGTGACATATGACTCTTTGTAACATTCCATGACATTTTATGGTATCTTCAAGATCATAGTTAACTTGAGAGAAGAAAATCTTTCCATGAATGACATTGTGGAATGGTTGCTTTAAAAATATTGGCTTGGTGAAAGGCTTTCTGAAAATATTTAACTTCCCTCCCCTTATTTAACAGTATAAAACTATATTTATGCAGTATATCTGAATGAGATCTTCCATTACCATGGGTCAATAATCATCAGTGTGTTGATGATTCCCCACTAATTGATCTGGATGCCCCAATAAAACTATCCTATTTTATTCTATCCTATCCTATCCTATCCTATCCTATCCTATCCTATCCTATCCTATCCTATCCTATCCTATCATGGCCATATATTTATAAAGTATAGAACATAACTATAAATAGATTCATAACATATACATATTGTATACCAAAAGACAAACTAGTAGGTCAGAATTGAGTAGTCCAATCACAGTCACCAAAAATGAGAGGCATTTTAATTTTCCAGCTATTTGAGATGGCAGACATACCCCTCAAGAGAGAGAAAGGGGGGAGGAAGGGAGAGGGAGAGGAAAAGAGAGAGAGAGAGAGAGAATCTTAAAACACAAGACATAATTGATATAATTTATAAAACAAAGAAAATTCACCAATTCCCTCACTCAGAAAAAACAACAACAAAAAACCCCAACAAATCACATATAAGAAAAAAGTCAAGAAATTATAGAGCTGGCCCATACTCCACTACTACAAATTCCTATGACATCCCCAAAATGTTAATGCTGAACTCTGAATATTTTAATTGCAAAAATTAAAGGAAGATGTTTTAAGAGAGAAATAAAAATAATCACTTCTCCATCACATTTGATGCTTTATGTAATGCATCCTGCTTGTATTTCCATTCTCCCTCATCTTTTATTTTGCTTTCTGTATCAACTGTATGGGTGAGCTCAGCAAATGTGAAATTATATCTTACATGGATGATGCAATATGATGCCAAGTAACTGGATTTCAGCTGCAGAATTACAAAATCATAGGATTGGAAGAAACCTGAAAGTCTTCTAATTCAACCCCTAGCCCAGTAGCCCAAAGACCACAATGCTATTGCAGAGTAGTGGTTTGGCTTGCCAAGGTACCAGACTTCTCATAGGAAATGGTGTGCCACAGGATAGGATGTTGGCTTTGCACTGGAGACAAAGATGAGTCTCACCCAAGACCCCCTCCTTTCCTCCTTTCCACCTTTCCTTTCCTGCTTTCCCATATGCCACCCATTTCCCTCACAAATGGGTGGCACAAACAGGAAAGTTCAGAGCCATCAGAAATCTGACGGCCTGCACAGAGCATAGCTCGTCTCCCTCCAAAGTTATACCTGTGTTATTTACTCACAAAAAAACCATGACTTTGAACTTCAAAGTGGGAAGAAGCTGAGGTAAGTGAGGGGAGTTCACCCCACCACACAGAGTGTTAGGTAAAGCTCCCCGTTGGGAGAGTGAGTACGTTCAGAGAAGCGTTGTTAGAGTTGCGTTGCATAACACACAAACCAACATACAGAGACACTGCAGTTTAAATAGGCTTTTACTTTCGTGGAAATAGAGGTATCAAGAATCCATCAAACAGTCCAAGTCATACACGGATAAGACAGTCAGTCATCAATGTCTTTCCGTTAAGGGATAATCCAAATAACATAGTCCAGTATCATATAATCAGTCCAGTACACAAAGTTTGCTAACAGTTGCAAAATTTACAATAGCTCACAGCACTTCCACTCAGATTAGATCAGCCCAGCATCTAAAGAACAGAGAGCTAACAATCATTCTGGCTCCCTCTTATGGCTGATTGAGGAAAACAGCAACCAATCACATTTTACAGTATGGATTAAAGAAACAGGTACAACATTGTTACATGATTTATATATTGCCAACCGTTGGCAACCCAACCGTTAGAATCATATTCCTAACACAGAGGCTCAAATTGCCAGAAGTAAGGCCATCTTCAGAATCATGGAGCCACTGCACCTTTTCAGAGAGGAAAATCCTTCTTAAGTCATGTATGTATCTCTCTCCAGAAAGTTTCTATTTTTTTTCATCTAGTCTTACCCTTAGGTGCTATGGAGAGTAAATCCACACTCCATGTGCTGTGTATTGTGATATTCTCTATGGAGAATAAATCCACAGCTCCTGTGCTGTGACATCCCTTCATGTGTTGCAAGACTGCTATCACATCTCTCCCTAGCCTTCTCTTCTTATGACTAAGCATACCAAGTTCATTTTAATTCTTCATAGGATTTCAGCTCCAAGCCTCTTATCATTCTTGCCACTCTTAAATGCACATTTTTTTCCAGTTTCTCAGCATCTCTTGGGGACAGTTGAAAGCAAAAACAATACTTTCTCAATCTTCCTAGTCACATGCTGAAATGATGATTTCAATTATCTAATTGTGAAGATCAATTAGAAATAATATTTCACAACAAACAATAAATACAATTACTGCAAATTAAAAGGTTTTAACATATTATTGTGTTATCAATTAATAAGAAAGCAAAATTTTGCAACCTGAAGTGTTACTTCGTGGTTTGTATATGTCAGTAACAAAGAAAAATAAAAGGAAACAGATCTATTTGGATAATGTACTAGAATTGGTACAAGAAGTGATAATTGTGCATCTATTGCTATAGTATTAGCAATAGATTTGGATATGACTAAACGTTGCCATTCTTCAGAATCACATGGGCAAAACCATTTGGAGAAACACCTGTAACAATGGTGTAGACATTGCATTAAAATATATTCCTGCAAATGGCCTCCTTAGTTTGGCTTTGTAGAGATAATTTGACAATTTGCAGAGACTCCCTCTAACGTATCAATGGTTAATGACCTTTTTTATAAGTCAATCAATTTAGATGGCAATTTCCCATATTTTAACAGTATTTAAATTGTTTAGCCCTTTTTCCTGCTTCAGAAAATTCTATGGTAATTAAAATTGATGGGGACAGACCTACACTAGCCATCTTCTGCTCTATTTAATATAACTCACCTGAGAGTTTATCGTGGAGAACAAAAGGATAAAGTCAAACAGCTGATATTACAATCTAAGATGATATGTAATTTTCACAAGTCAGATCTGGATCTTCATCATTACTAGTTCCAGTTTTACTCTTAATTGACAGTATCCTTAGGGCCTCCTAGAATAGCAATAGCAATAGCACTTAGACTTATATACTGCTCCATTATGCCTTACAGCACTCTCTAAGAGGTTTATAAATGTCAGAACATTGCCCCTCACAATCTGGGTCCTTATTTTACTAACTTCGTAAAGATAAAAGGATGAATCAACCTTGAGCCAGTTAGGATCAAACTCCTGACCGTGGGCAGAATTAGTTGGCAGTATTGCATTCTAACCATTGTGCCACCATGGCTCAAATAGTGTGTTTGAATAGAATAGTGTACAGGAACTAAATCTGAGGTTATTTCAAGTAGAAAAACTCTTGGGATTGCATTGTAAAAGATGAGCACAGCTTGCTCATGTGCACTTTTGTATGGAACTTCTCCAGCAATACATGGATTTTCTTGAGATTGCACTACAACCTGAAAGACAGCTACATCATCCTAGCAGAAGATTTAAAGAGTTGTAAAGAGTTGTAAAAGAACTTTGTACCTTCAAATCCAAAGTATCACATAGCCCTATTTAACAAGGTAGTGTGAACCCCAAAGTTCCTATTTAAATTTTCTTTAGAGGATGCCTGAGTCCCTTTGCAGGTTTATGAGACTATTGTTTAGGAGTCATATCTACTTCCCCATTTATGCAAATACAAACTCATTAATGCTCTCCAAACAGGAATCAAACGGAGAATAATTAGGGAATAATAAGACTGTAAAAGTGGTCATTTTGTGTGGAAAGAGCAAGTCAGCATTACAACAATCAAGAAGTATAAAACTGTGATTAAGGACAGCACCATTTGGCCTTTCTAGTATACCACAGAGAAAAGTTCAAATAAAAGATAAATATGATGACAGAAAAGATTCTTTGGGGAAGAAAAATGCTGGAATAACTGAGTTGCCGAAAGGTCAAATTCTACAACACAAACCAAAAAGAAAACATTCAACAATATCTCTAATACCCATGTGTACGGGGGGAAAAAGCTTATAGTTATTATTGCTATAAAAAAAAGGAAAGTTATTTGGGGTCTCATAATAATTTCAAAGGCAATTATGTAAGTACAATGGAAGTCTGCAGAAAAGGAAGGAAAAAATAAACAAATACCCAGGAGCTTTGGTCGATTAAAAGATGATTCTGAGTCATCAGTATGTGATGCATATACAGACAAAGCACAAAGTGTTTTGAAATAAATTAGGAATTCCTAATAGATATAAAGCAATATAAATTTGATGTATGAAGCATTGGTACATATGGTTTATTGTGAATGTTGTTTCAATTTTATAAGCAACCAATAAAATACGGGAAAAGGCACTGCAACATTACTTGCAATGGTGATGTTTTGAAGTTATTTGATTGGTGGTAGAGGCAGGTGCTTCCCCCCCCCTTTGAATGGACATTTCCCCCCCATCATTTTGTAACCTGGTTGCACAAAGTTTCCATGTGAAAAATAAATGAGAGGAGTTACTACAAGAGTAACTGAACTGGGCAAGCCAGGGAGGCAAACAGATGATTGAAAAGCTGATAATACAATGAAAGTCGGACTACTTACCCATTCACCTTAGCTCAGTGTTTCTCAACCTTGGCAACTTGAAGATGTCCGGATTTCAACTCTCAGAATTCCCCAGCCAGCGAATGCTGGCTGGGGAATTCTGGGAGTTGAAGTCCGGACATCTTCAAGTTGCCAAGGTTGAGAAACACTGCCTTAGCTACTATGCAATTAAATAAATGTAAGAACAAGTAGACTATTCCTTTGTACTTACCACCAGGAGGCAATGTTTTACCAATTAAATCTTTATTGGGACTCTCGCACAAGCATAGCCAGAACTCTTTTATGGGGTCCAACCTTCTTGTGCGAATTAAATTTAACTTCCCATTTTACTTTCCTTGACTATAACTGAATTACCTTTGGGTTACCTGTCTGAGTGTTGGGAAGTACTGTAAGAAGAGATATAAAGAGCTGTCTTCAGAACCCCTGAACAATGCTTCTAGTTATATAGAATCTTGGATAAAAAATATTGAACTATTTGATATTTCAAATGCTAAATCAAACTTTGAATGGAAGACCTTCTCCATGTAGACCTGGACAATTGTCTCTTTGATCCCTCCAAGACATCTATATAAAGCTGTATACAAGAAATACATGCTACACCTCACAAATGAAAGAAAATCCCATTTTTGATGGTACCTGACCATAATGATTTGACTTATTGAACTATTATGTTTGGCCAAACAGTTCTCAACTCTTTCGTTTATGCAGACATGATCTTGTCACAGACACTTTTGGAAGATGACAACATAAGTTAGAATCAATAATGCCTATGGACACATACAACCCCCCTGAATAATTCCATGAAACCCTGACTAATAATAATAATAATAATAATAATAATAATAATAATAATAATAACAACAACAACAACAACAACAACAACAACAACAACAACAACTCCACCGTTGCCGGTCCCAAGCCCAGATGAGAAAGGAGGAGGGTTGGGGTCAGGTTGGCATCTGGTCCCGTAAAAAAAAACCCGCCAACCCATACAATATGGTGAAAAAAACAAATAAGAATTCCATACTGCATTGGTCGTCGCGGGGTTAACAAGGGCCGCGGCGGATGTTGGGGTCCCTGGACATCCGTCGACAAGTGGGCTACAAGTGGACCAGCCAACAAAATGACAAAAATATAGTGCAGATGAAAACCGTGCCATAATGGCCTGTTACTACAACTCAGAGCCAGAAAAAAGAGGCTATTTAAAGCAAATGTATGAATTATGGAAACAACAATATCCAGATTCAAATGTTAGTGAATAACGACTAGCAGATCAAAGGCGATTTATTATACGGAATAAAGTGTTTAGTGAAGTTGAACATGAGGAAATTCAGGCAAATTGCAAAACCCAAAAAACAATATCACAAGCGGAAATAACTGATATTCAAGACACAACTAAAGACATTATAGTAGAACTCCCAGAAGAAGCTCTCGGGGAGGAAATAACATCACCACCACTAGAACCAGTTATCACTGAACCAACTGATGAACTAACTCAAAAACAAAAAGAATTGAATGATAAGATCATGGAGCATTTTCTGCTTAATGAGGAAAGGCAACGTTTACCATCACTAAAAACTGTGCCTAAGAAAATTTTGGCCCCTATCATGAAAATGGTTAATGCAGTGTTTTCAACAATTGAACCGGGATCCATCATGGAAACAAACCAGTTAATGTACAGTGCAGCTGTAATAGTCACTAATGAACTAGGCATTAAAATTAAAGTACCTAGTCACACAACAGTAAAAGCATCAAAGCCAAAGTGGAAAATCCGTTTAGAACAAAAAATCAAAAAATTAAGGGCAGAAGCTAGTAACTTAAAGAACATGCATGAGCAACGGCTTAAAAACAATAAAATCATAGATCGGCTAATCAGAAGATATAGATTGGATACAAGAAACATCAATGAAGCTGTAGAGATTGTAAAATAGCAGATAACAGCAACAGCTAGAAAAATTGAAAGATATGAGGCACGAATCATCCAATATAAACAAAATCAGCAATTTCGATCAGACCAACGGCATTTTTATCAAATTCTTAATGTGAATGGTGACACCAAAAGTGAAAAACCAGAAAAACAGGCCACAGTTGAATTCTGGAAAGAATTGTGGAAAAATGCAAAGGACTACAAAAAGGAAGCAAAGTGGATACATGACTTTGAGAAAAGCATTGGCAACAAACAAATGCAAGTATTAGAAATAACAACTGAGATGGTCAAAAATCGAGTTAAAAAGGTAAAGAATTGGACATCACCTGGAAAGGACCAATTACATGGTTTCTGGCTCAAATATCTGACCAGTTTACATGCAATATTGGCCAGGCAACTGAATGAAATTTTACAAAAGGGCCAAATTGATGAATGGTTGACAACTGGAAAAACATACTTGATTCAGAAAGATGCAACTAAAGGAACAACACCTGAAAACTACAGACCAATAACATGCTTGCCAACAACCTTCAAATTACTCACAGGCATTATTGCAGATAACATGATGGATTATTTGGAAACAAACAACATCTTACCAGTAGAGCAAAAAGGCAACAAAAGGAGGAGCAGGGGCACAAAAGATCAGCTTCTAATTGATTAAATGATATTAGAAAATTGTAAGAACAGAAAAATGAACTTGAATATGGTCTGGATTGATTACAAAAAGGCATTTGACTCACTGCCACATAGTTGGATCATAAAATGCTTAGAAACAACTGGCATTAGCAAAAATATTACATCCTTTACTGAAAAGGCGATGAAACAATGGAGAACTGAGTTGGCAGTAGGGAATGAGATCTACGGAATGGTTAATATCAAGCGAGGAATTTTCCAGGGTGATTCACTTTCACCTCTTCTCTTCATCATCGCAATGATCCCACTATCAGTAATCTTAAAAAAAATGAAATTAGGCTACCAAACAGCCAAAGAAGCTGAAAAAATTTCTCATTTATTATATATGGATGATTTGAAACTCTATGGAAAGTCAGAAATAGAAATCCAATCATTGACAAACACAGTCCAAGTATTCAGCACCGATATTTCAATGCAGTTTGGCATGGAAAAATGTGCCACTGTATCCATAAAAAGGGGCAAAATCACTGCATGTGAGGGAATTGAAATGCCCAATGGCCAATTAATTAAATGCAAAGAAAATGAAGCCTACAAATACTTATGCATGCTGCAGTTGGATAACATCAAGCATGGAGAAGTAAAAACTATTGTCAGGCGAGAGTACACCAACAGAGTTAGGAAAATTTTGAAATCTAAATTGAATGGTGGAAATACAATCAAGGCCATAAATACCTGGGCAATACCAGTTATAAGATACACAGCTGGTATAGTTAACTGGACACAAGCTGATGTGGACCTTTTGGACCGAAAAACCAGGAAACTAATGACAATGCACTACAGTTTACATCCACGTGGTGATACTGATAGACTATATCTGCCCCGAAAATCAGGTGGCAGAGGATTATTACAAGTGAAGCAAACAGTTGAAGAAGAAAAACATGCACTGGCTGATTATTTAAAAGAAAGTCAAGAACATCTATTAATCGAAGTAAAGAACAAAAATCTACTGAAGGACCAACAGATGAAACAAAAATACAGAAAAGATGTGATAAAATCAAGAATGGAGAGTTGGCAGAACAAAGCACTGCATGGCCAATTTCTGGAAAAAATAAAAGATAAAGTGGACAGTGAACAAACTTGGTTATGGTTAACAACAGGTACATTAAAGAAAGAAACAGAGTCACTAATCCTGGCTGCGCAAGAACAAGCTATCCACACAAATGCCATTAAGGCCAAAATCAAAAAATCCTCTGATGATGCCAAATGCAGACTTTGCAAAGAAGCTGATGAAACTGTTGATCACATTCTCAGCTGCTGTAAAAAAAGTCATGCAGACTGGTTATAAATTGCAGCACAATACAGTAGCACAAATGATCCATTGGAATTTGTGCAAAAATTATAATATTAAAACAGCAACAAACTGGTGGGAACATCAGCCTGAAAAAGTCACCGAAAATCAGATGGTCAAGATCCTGTTTGATTTACGTATACAAACGGACAAAATACTGGTGCATAATACACCAGACATCACACTGGTTGAGAAAAATAAGGTCACAATCATAGACATCACAATACCAGGTGATAGCAGGGTCGCCGAGAAGGAACATGAAAAAATTGCAAAATACCAGGACTTAAAAATCGAAATTCAATGACTATGGCACAAACCAGCAGTGGTAATTCCAATGGTAATTGGCACACTGGGTACTATTCCAAAAGCACTGGAATTACATTTAAAACAGTTAAAAATTGACAAAATCACCATAAGTCAAATGCAAAAAGCCGCACTGCTTGGATCTGCACGCATATTACAAAAATACATTGCGACGTCCTAGGCCCCTGGGTGGGGCCCGACTAGTAACCAATGCCAAATCCGGCGAAACAACTGGCCGCTGTGATACAATTGTATAATAATAATAATATCAGCTGCTCATAGACAAAATGGTACTAAAAATGCAAAATGAAGAAAAACAAATTTAAATATGGCGTGGATTGATTTCAAGAAGGTATTTGACTCATTATCCCACAGCTGGATTAACACATGTCTGGAAAACTTTGGAATCAACAAAAATATCAGTACATTTTTGAAAGCAAATATGCAAAAATGGAAAACAGTTCTAACAACAAATGGGGAGAACATTGGTGAAGTCAACATCAGACGAGGAATCTTCCAAGGGGATTCACTTTCACCACTACTGTTCAACATTGCATTAATTCCACTGACAATAATCCTACGAAACACAAAACTGGGATACCAAATCTAAAGCCAACATGGCAAGATAAACCATCTAGTATACATGGATGACTTAAAAATGTATGCAAAAAGCCCCACTGAACTTAAATCAATACTCCACACAGTTCAACTGTTCAGCAGTGACATCAAAATGAACTTTGGACTTGAAAATTGTGCTATATTATCCATGCAGCAAGGAAAAATGGAAAAAACAGTAAAACTGGGAAATGGAAATATAGCAAAAACATTAGCGAAGGATGATGGTTACAAGTACGTAGGCATATTGGAAGCAGATAACATCTTGAATGGAAAAGTCAAAGAGTCAGTGCAAAAGAAATACGTTAGGAGGGTTCGCAAAATATTAAAATCAAAGCTGAATGCTGGAAACATAATTAAAGCCATTAATACAAGTGGAATTATCAGCTGGACTCTGGCTGAACTGGAAAACTTGGACCGGAAAACAAGCAAACTTTTGAATACGTACCACGCTTTACATCCACAAAGTGACATCGACAAGTTGTACCTGCCAAGAAAAATAGTGGGCAGTGGGCTATTGCAAATCCATCAAACTGTAGAAGAAGCAAAACGAAGTTTGAATGATTATGTGAACCAAAATACAGAAAAATTGTTACAGCCCGTGAAAATGGAAAACAGCATAAAAACAACAGGAACAAAGGCAGAATATAAAGAAAAACAGCTGGATGACAGATTAAATAGATGGGAAACTAAAGCTTTGCATGGACAGCACTTGAAAAACATTGAAGGAAAATGTGATGACAACTTGACATGGGCATGTCTTAAGATGGGAACTATCAAGAAATAAACGGCAGGTTTAATACTGGATGCTCAAGAACAAGCACTAAAAACTAATGCCCTGAAAACGAAATACAAAAATCCACTGACAACCCAAACCGGCTTTGCAATAACAAAGTTGAAACTGTTTCACATTTAATATGTGAATGCAGCAAAATCGCACAAACTGATTACAAAACTAGACATGACAGAGTTGCTAAATTAATCCACTTGTCATTATGTAAAAAAATATAATTTACCTGTATCCAGAAAGTCATGGAACATAAAATGGAAACAGTTATCAAAAATAAGAAGGTGAAGATCTTGTGGGACTTTCGAATACAAACGGATCATCATTTGGAGCACAACACACCAGATATCATGGCTGTAGAAGGCTGAAGTGTACAGTTTATTGATATCGCTGTTTCTGGAGATGCCAGGGTAGAAGAAAAAGAACTAGAAAAAATAATGAAATATTGCGACCTGGCCATCAAAATTACACGGCTATGGATGAAGCATGTAACAGTAATACCCATTGTCATCGTAGCACTTGGCACCATGTCCAAGAATTTTACAAGATACATCAACAAATTGCAGCTTCCTGCAATAACACCAGCAGAACTGCAAAAAACTGCCCTATTCAGAACATCTTATATTTTAAGAAGGTACTTGGTTGATACCTAGGATGCTGGCAGCAAACCGTATCAACCATTAGCACTAGTCACTGGTATTTGTAATGCATTTCTTGAATGTTCAGTTGGCTGAGTTTCATGTTTAATGAATAAAGTATATAATAATTTTGACATTTTTAAAAAGTTGAAATGTCAAACATTTTTGAAATCACTGATCTTGATGTCATTGTGGTACATCTGCCAAAAATTAAATGATTTAAAATTCAAAATATGTGCGATCCAATGATTTGGATTTTCTCTCTCTCTCTCTCTCTCTCTCTCTCTCTCTCTCTCTCTCTCTCTCTCTCTCTCTCTCTCTCTCTCTCTCTCTCTCTCTCTCTCTCTCTGTGTCTGTGTGTGTGTGTGTGAATGTGTGTACATTGAAAAAGAAACAGGGAAGGAGACACATAGACAGAAATAGACAGAGAGGAATACATTAAGAAGCACTATTATATCCTTAATAAATCACCAATGACTTGCTGTAGTTTGCAAATCCCAAACTGGGAATTTAGATTAAAATACTTTTATTTACAAAGGGCATATTTTTTTCTTAGAATCTAGCTGACTAAAATTTAATGGACATTTAATAATGCACAGCAAATCTCAAAAGCATCTCTTGAAAGAAAGTGAAAACCTATATATCAGGATGGATAATATGTGTTGATATCTAGCCTCTCTGTACCATTTCTGAGTGATACCCACTCTCATGTGTATAGTGAGCAACATGGCAACCATTCCACTCTAGAAGCCTTTCATCTTAAAAAAAATGGATATCATTACACACTAATGTACTATTATGGTTAAAGGTAAAAGAACATTTCCTGTGGTTGTTTGCTGAGAGCAAAATAATTTACCTGGTCATTTTATTGAAATAGGATAAGCTAGTGGTGGGATACGACCAGTACACCCCAGTACGGGCATACCAGTGCCTGCTGGGTGCACCAGGTACCATTCGGGTATGGTGCTCCGGAGGGCCCACCTGCTCGACTGCTCTCCTTACTGCTATTTGAGCCGATTGGGGCTTTTGCACACGTGCATGGACCTTATGGTGCCTGCACGATGCTCTGCCAAGCAGCTGGAGCATTGCAGGTAGTAAGAACGCATGCGCACAATGCGTGCATGCTGCGTACGTTCATGTGGTGGATGCCGGGCCCCGTTGCAGCATACTGGTTGCAACGGGATTTAGATTTAGATTAGATTTACATTTATTTTATTTGTATGCCGCCCTTTTCCGGAAGGGACTCCGGGCGGCGAACAACTCAAGGGGAGAAAGGGAACATAGAACACAATACAAGTGATTAAAATAACCAAGAATCACACAGCCACACAGGTCGACAGGGGAGGAGAACTCATCAACCCCAGGCCTGCTGGCACAGCTAGGTTTTGACGGCTTTCTGGAAGGCCTGGAGAGACGTGAGGGTCCGAATCTCTGCGGGGAATTCGTTCCAAAGGGCCTGAGCTGCCACAGAGAAGGCCCTCCCCCAGGTGGTAGCCAGATGGCATTGGCTGGTGGACGGATCCAGAACCCACCACTGGGATAAGCCCTCTTCAAGAGTTTACCTGAATGCATGAAGATTTAAAAACACGGCAGAAGCATGCACATTAA
Source organism: Thamnophis sirtalis (assembly GCF_051295495.1). NCBI lineage: Eukaryota > Metazoa > Chordata > Lepidosauria > Squamata > Natricidae > Thamnophis > Thamnophis sirtalis. The sequence continues at coordinate 20,525,905 of NW_028261391.1, forward strand.
TTTCACCCCTGTTTCTTAGTTTCACATTTACTGATGTCCAGATAATGCAGAAAATTTTACTCAAAACTTATTCAAAATCATGCCAACAGGAAGAGAGTTCCCCTTCATACTCCTTCACATAACACAACTTGTCTGGAAAAGGCATGGGCAGGGTGATTAGCTCAACAGGATTCAAGAGGCAGAACCAACGTGCAGAGACCTATCTTCTGCTGAATTGCAAACCCTCAGAAATCCAAGCAGAAAGCTGTAGCCATTGAATATGGATGGTAGCTGATGGCACGGCAGTGTTTCAGTTGTAATCCCACTTGGACTGGCTCTGTTTCAGTATAAATGTATGCCGTCTTCAATATAACAGAATAACAGAGTTGGAAGGATGTCTTCTAGTCAACCCCCTGCTCAGGCAGGAAACCCTATACTGTTTTAGACATTTAGAATTACCTGTCCAATCTCTTCTTAAAAACCTCCAATGTTGGAACACGCACAACTTTTGGAAGGAAGTCATTCCACTGATTACTTGTTCTAACTGTCAGGAAATTTTCCTTACTTCTAGGTTGCTTCTCTTCTTAATTAGTTTCCATCCATTACTTCTTGTCCTGCCTTCAGGTACTTTGAGGAATATATTGATTCTTTGTGACAGCCCCTTAGATATTATATAACACTTCTATCATATCAGCCCAGTCCTTCTTTTCAATAAACCAGACATACTCAATTCCTGTAATCATTATTCATATGTTTTAGCCTCCAGTTCTCTAATTACCTTTGTTGCTCTTCTCTGTACTTTTTCTAGAGTCTCAACATTAATTTTATATAATGGCAATCAAAACTAAGTGCAGTATTTCAAGTGTGGTCTTATCAAGGCATTACAAAGTGGTACTAACACTTCATGTGATCTTGATTCTATCCTTCTATTAATGCAGTTTAGGAGTGCTGGCTCGTATTTAAATGATTGTCCACTAGGACTTCAAGATCCCTTTCACAGTAACTACTATTGTGCCAGGTTCCCCATGCACTGGGAAACCTGGCACAATAGTAGCCAGGTTGGTTTTTCTTGCCTAAACATAGATGCTTACTTTTTTCACCATGGAATCTCATTATGTTTGATAGAGCCCAGTGTTCAGATCTGTCAAAATCCTTCTCTGTCTTATGCCTATCTTCTGGATTGTTGGCTATACCTGCCAGCTTGGTGTCGTCTACAAATTTGATGAGTTTACCATTTATTCTTTGATCTAAATCATTGATGAAGATATTGAACAGTACTGGGCCTAAGACAAAGCCTTGAGATATCCACTGTATACTTCCCTCCATGTAGATGCAGTTCTATTAAGGACTACACATAGAGTGTATTTGGTCAGCCAGTTACGAATCCATTTGGTAGCAATTCCTATCTATCTAACCCACATTTTCTATCTTATCAAGTCCTTAGGCAGGGCTGCCACAAAGAAGAGGGAGTCAAGCTATTCTCCAAAGCACCTGAGGATGGGACAAGAAGCAATGGGTGGAAACTAATCAAGGAGAGAAGCAGCTTAGAACTAAGGAGAAATTTCCTGACAGAATAATTAATCAGTGGAACAACTTGCCTCCAGAAGTTGTGGATGCTCCAACACTGGAAGTTTTAAAGAAGAGATTGGATAGCAATTTGTCTGAAAATGTGTAGGGTTTCCTGCCTAAGCAGGGGGTTGGACTAAAAGTCCTCCAAGATTACTTCCAACTATGTTATTCTATTCTATTTCTAAACAGTACATTGTAGTCTATTTTAACAAATATCTTACTAAAGTCAAAGTAAATTATATGTACAGCATTTTTCTGGTCCTCTAAATTTGTCACTTTGTCAAAGAATGCAACAACATTTGTCTGGCATGATCTGTTTTTGACAAAGCCATGTTGGTTTCTGGTTATGGCTTTTTTTGCAAGAAACTTTGTCTATCAAGCAACAGTGTGATAATCATAATTGAGATCATCCTAGTCAAATTGTGTTTGAAATTAAAGGTTTTAACTGTATTGAATATCTCAAATAACCTGGAAAAAAGACTTGTACCCTACTTGTATCCATGAGATTATATACTTTAAATTTTGAATAATGACCTTTCAGGCCACATATATGGCAGGAAAATATGTCAAAAGTTGTTTGCCAGAAAATACCACTCCATTGTTTGCAGAAATATACAAAAGCTACTTGGACAAAGCCTAAAGAAGCCATTGAATTCCAACCAATCGATACCAATCGATAATGCCAAAGGGGGAAATAAGGCAATACTCAACAAACAACTTCTAGTTGTTGTTCAGTTATAAAAAAACTGTTGGTTTCTATCCTTTTTCATGAGCTTTAAACCTGTTAAAAGAGAAAATTCACATAGATTTTAGAAGGCATGTTGTTAATTTGTTTTTAACATTTCTAAATAACCTTGTCAGCCACATGGCTTGCAGATATCAAATATAATTTAAAACTTCAAAGACTTAAAATAAATAGGTTTCTAGTTGATACATTTCTCAGCCTAGCCCTATAGGAAAAATGTCTAATTTGGAGGAGCTGGTGACTAATATTTAGAGGGGAAGAAGCTTTTACTTTTTACAGAATCACTGGGGGGAAAAAAACTTTGTTGAACAGTTTCTTGGCTATTTGTTCAAAATGATTTCATAACCAAATTGGCCCGTGAAAACCATCTTCTTTAGGCAACATTTCTGTTCATAGATCCCAACTCCAGAACTGCTGAGCAGCTGTCCCTTTCTTCAAACCACTGGAATGTCTGTCTTCCTGGGCACAGTGTGATTTGCCTGTAGCAGGTAGCCTTCTCATTAATGTGAAGGCCTCCATTTGAGCTGAATCCTGATAATGTTGGATTCAGATCATGCAGAATTCATGCAGAAATATAGAAGGAGGTTCTCCATTGTCGATATTAACAATAACATTTAGGCTTATATACTGCACCACAATGCTGTCCAACACCCGGAGAATCAGGAGATCCAGACAGCTCAAATGGGCATATTTACTGAAAGCTTAGGTTCTCTACAAGTATATGAACTACTAATGGTCACAGCAATTTGGCAGTAAATAAGGAATTCAAAGGGTTCAAAGGGATGTGGTGGCTCAGTGGCTAAGATGCTAAGTTCGTCGATCAGAAGGTCGGCAGTTCAGCAGTTCCGCTCCCTAGCACCATGTAACAAAGTGAGCAAGTGTTACTTGTCCCAGCTTCTGCCAACCTAGCAGTTCAAAAGCATGTAAAAAACACAAGTAGAAAAATAAGGGGTGTTGAGGACTAGGAAAGTCCTCGAGTTACGACCAGGAGGCTAGCAACAGACCAGGCTGCGCCCTGATTGGCTGGGGCGCAGCATAGCTTGTTGCTAGCCGCTAGAGGCGCCCTGATTGGCTAGGGCGCAGTGTCATCAGTTACCAGACGCCAGGAGCGCGCCCATTGGTCCCCCTGCTTTGACAGCCTGTTTAAATAGATGTCAAGCGGGGGATACTTTTGAATCGCTGTACATAAGTTGTATTGAATAAACCTGAGTTCCTTGCAGTCCTGGCTCTCATCTCTTCTCTTTCCTCGATCCACTAAAAGGATCACTTTAGTGGGAAGATAACAGTGCTCCGTGCGCTTTCAGTGTTTAGTCATGCTGGCCATGATTAAACCATGACCACAGAGATGTCTTAGAACAGCTTTGGCTCTTTGGCTTAGAAACGGAGAAGAGCACTGTCCCTAGAGCTGGAAACGACTAGCACACATTTGCAGGGGAACCTTTACCTTAAGGAAGGTGGGCTGGACTTATGTCTCCTGTGGGTGTGAAGGTATTTGTGGCTGATTAAGTGTTTTCCCCTCTTTCAGGCTCACCTTAGTTATCTCCTACAATGCTTTATAGCACTCTCTGGGCAGTTTACAAAGTAGAAGCTTTATTTGCATATTGCCTCCAACAATCTGGGTCTTCATTTTACTGATCTCAAAAGGATGGAATGCTGAGTCAACCTGGAGCCCTATCAGGTCAAATTCCAGGCAGTAGGCAGAGTTTGCCTGCAATGCTGGACCTTAACCATTGTGTCACTCGGGCTCTAGACAGTCATATTATACCTGTGAATAACACTGTGACTTAGAAAAGGAGAAGCTACCACTCCCTATGTGTTGACTTCTATGAGGAAATGTAGCCCATAAGAGGCTAATGAATTATTTATAAGCAGCCAGCTCCCTATGGCTACTTGCATGCTAATGAGAGATCAGAAAGGAAAGGCGTGGAATAAGTTATTAGCTTTCACACTACTCTGATGGTGAGTACTATTCACATTATAAATATCAGGACTTAAGAGAATCACATTTGCCTTCATCAGGTTGGCAAATGGTTATTGAGCTATGATAGTAATGAAGAAACCAACTTGACAACCACTGAGGAATACAGATTGAGGGGAATCCCAAAGTCCCCAAACTGAAAAAGGACCAAAAATCTCAATGTTTCCCACCCCAATAATACCACAATATCAAGAACTAAATCTCATATGAACAAAAAAAAAAAAGAAATCCATCTCAAAAATCCTTCTAAAAAAATCCCTGACAACCCTAACCTTTTTTTATGCTTGCACTACTAGTTGCTAGCCAATAAGAGAGCAAAATGAATTCCTACTACAGTTTAAGGTAAAGGTAAATGTTCCCTTACACATAGGTACTAGTCATTCCTGACTCTAGGAGGTGGTGCTCATCTCCGTTTCAAAGCTGAAGAACCAGCGCTGTCCAAAGATATTTCTGTGGTCATGTGGCCGGCATGACTAAACGCAGAAGACACATGGAATGGAAAAGTGTGGTTCCTATTTTTCTACTTGCATTTTTACATGCTTTTGAACTGCTAGGTTGGCAGAAGCTGGGACAAGTAATGGGAGCTCATTCTGTTATTGGCACTAGGGATTCGAACCACCAAACTTCCGACCTCCTGATTTACAAGCTCAGCGTCTTAGCCACTGAGCCATCTTACTACAGTCTAGTAATATGCAAACTAAGGCAAACTAGAAGATAGTTGTTTTGCCAATATCTTAATAGAGCAACTGTTAAACATTTGGCACAGGTCAGTACTAAGAGAAGACACGAAACACAGTGAAGTGGAATCTAGGATTCTATGTATAATACAGAAAGGTAACCACGGAAGAGCTGGAGCTGGAAAAGTTTGTTAGTGGCTGCTTTTATGGAGTGAAGCCAATCAATCAGTCATGCTGTGTCTCTATCCAACTCACAGCTGTAGCATTTTATTCCTTAGGATTAGCTTTTCTGTTTGCTTTTTGTTGACAAAATTTCTCAGATCTATCAAGCTCCGATCCTTCTTATTGAATTTTTATCACATTCCTCTGCTTAGGATTGGGTGGTTGGACTTTGGAGTCTGAGAGGTTGACAACGGGTGCATTTTATTAGGTAGTTTTCAAAGAGATTTTATTTTAAGTAGACTTATACAGTTTTGTTTTGGTCTTCTTCGTGTGAAAATGCAAATCCTATACATTCTTACTTGGAACTTAGTTCCAGTGAACATATTGTGAGCTTATGATTAAGCAAATATTCTTAGGATTATCCATTATTCAATATCAATTTGGAGAAGGAGTGACCTTTTCTTATGACAGCAGAACAATATTTAGTCTTATATCAATCAATCAAATTAAAGCGTATGAATTGGCCTGTGTTGTGTGGGAGGAATATTCCAGATGTTTTCTTATTTGAATTTGCCAATCCTGATGATCAGTCCCTGATCTAAATTTTAGTTAAAGCAATGGCTATAAATCATTATTCATCAAAGTTAGTCAATACCAATCTATTCTTCTCAAGTGGTTCTACTAAGAGAAATATATATTTTTGTAACATTCACCAATAAGTTCTTCTCTTGCATGAAATGTGTTTTCTTAAGCTACAATTTGACTTAACATGTAAAATAGATTTCCCATCAACTTGGCAGTTGATGTAAAGTAAGGAGGACAAGCAAGTAAACAGTTTGGTAATGTGCTTAAACAACTTCGGTTTTACATATTCCTGTAACAGGCTGAACACATATTTTAAGCAACTCTTCTTTGGAGTATGAAAAGCTTCGCAGTTCACTGTCATAACTTGTAGCTGAAGTATATCACAAAATCCATAGCAATCTAGAACTATATATTTTTCCTTGAAATGTTACAGTCTCTGACAATGGGGGAAGCATCCCTTGAAGCTTACTATTAACACCTGGAGTCATTCAAAACCTAGAATGCCAAGTCCCAATGCACAACATCAACCAACATTGGTCCTATCACTTGCTGTGTCAATGAATGAAATGCCAAGCAGCTGATATGAAGTTTTGGGTAACATTGAATTAACATTTTTGTCTCAGAACGCAGTGAATGTTCCTTAGATTAGCTGATACACATGGCAACACTCTGAAATCTAAAGAAAATGCACAGTGGCTGATGATTTGTAAGAGACTTGTTTATAAAATAACCAGACATCGTATGCATGTCCTACTGAATATCAATTTAGAGAAGATGTGTGTGCATGCGAGCGTGCGCATACCTTCTTTCCAATCTCCACATGTGCTGAGAGAATAATGTAGAATATAAAATGTCCTTATGTCCCAAGCCAGTACTAGATGCAATTAAGCTTTTGAGAAGGCAGATAACAATGTTTTTATGTCTATATGATTTGTAACTTAGCAAAATAAGTCTAAGAAAGAAATGGTACATTGATGGCCATTTTTACTGTTCAAGTTGCTATGCCTGTTGAGATAGGTGGGAAATACACAGGAAAAAAAATGGAATTCCTTTACTTCCCTTGTCTTATAAAGGCATCTCTTTTTCTAAAAGATTCTAAAAGAAAAGATTCTAAAAGAAATATTCAGTGAATATTTTCTTATGGATTGAATACATATGTTTCTATGATTGTGCCAATGTTGCTCTTTTGTGTATTGATAATTATTGGTACCTTTCTGATAATTCTGGGCATCCCTTAACTATCCATCCTATTTGTGGTGCGATCAGAACATTGCGTGTGTTGAAGTTGTTTTAACGCAAACCAAAGATGCCTTTTAAAAAACAAGTTTACATCCTATTCTTATGCATGCCAGTGCTGTGTGTGAGGTAATTTAAGGTGGTTCTGACAAGTGTCGTCGGCATCTTCATATCCGGTCACATAGGCAGCAAGCCACTCCCACAAAGGAGGCCACACCCACAGAGTAGGTTCGAACAATTTTTGAAACCCACCACTGGTTTGATGCATATAAAGAAAGTGGAATAAGAAAGAAAACATATATTCAAATAAGAGTAAAAATGTGTTTTGAGATGATCAAATCTTACATAGCTCAAGAATGTATGCCATAATGTTCACATCTGTGGGTTTATCATTTGTGTCAACATAAGTTTTAAGAATGTGGGAGAAGAGACGAAAAGGAAAACCTATTTTATCTGACACAAAAAGTGCTCCTGTTAAAACATTGTCAAATGCTTAACTTTTCAAGATGTTAGCATGTCATTACTTGTCACATCAATTGTTCATCTGGAGGTTTTCAGGCAGTATATTAGAAGACTGCTGCAGAGGAACTATCAGGATTCATAAATAAGATATAACATGGTTCATATTTTATAAGGTATAGTTTTATAAGCTTTCTATAGTTATGAAGGGAGAGGAGAAATTGATCTCTGCAGTGGTTAACAGAACATTACTTTTATTTAAGGTCAACCGACCCATGATACTCAAATGTATTCATTTAGGTTTTTTAAAATTCTGCATTTATTATTTTTATAAATAACTCAAAAGTGGCAAACACATATTACTACTCTGTTCCCCTTCTATTTACTCAACAACAAATCTGTTTTCTGAGTTGGGATGAGAGACAGTGACTAAGGTCACTTAGCCTTGGCTTTCATGCCAAAGGTGGTGTTCTAACCCAGCCTTAGCAGAAACAAAAAACAGACTCGAAAAACCATTCTTTATTTAGCTTCTGTGAATTAATGACATTCACACACCAAAAAGTCCAGGCAATAATTCTTCAAAGAGTTAACTGCAGTAAGAGACCTTAGGAGGTCCTTGCGATAATTGCCAGGCCCTGAGCTTCCAGCCACAAAGCTCCAAATTGAGTTCTGGCAAGCAGTCTTTGAGGAATGAAACACGATGAGCCAATTCTTCAGAAATCCAAACTGTTGTCTCCTATGACCAGCACTCCACTTTTATTCTATTTATTCCCTAGCCAGGGAGGAATCATTCCGCGTCCACGTGTACCTTGCTTCTTGAATCAATTCCTTATCCTTAATTGTTCTCCTCTCCTAATAGCTCTGTGCATGTGTGTATCTGGAACAGGCACAAGCTGTTCTTCCTCCCCATTTATCTCAGGCTCCAAAGGCAGCTGTCTCTTCAGTGGTTGGGAAATGTCAGACGGCCCTGGCTCTATCTTTGCGTCCGATGCAAAGCATCCATCAGACCCTTCCCCAGATTCCAGAACTGATCCAAGTTGTCCAACCTCTTCATCATCTGAGTCTGCTGCCAGCTCTGCTGGCAACTGACAGGCCACAAGAGGTGGGACTGGAACTCTGGGTCTTCCTAACCTGGTGTCTTAACCATTAATAAAACTGGGTCCTTTATTGAAATTGTAACCTCTTCTTTAATACATCAGCTTTAAAAGCTACCCAACTTCTTGCAGCACATTGATGACTTTAAGGTGATAAGAATAACATAAGCTTAGCAATATTTGTATTTTAAGCCCATGCTATTAGACTTCAGCATTCTTATGAATCTAGTTTTCCAACCAATAAATACCATTTCATGAATGAAACATAGTAACTGGATGATTTTCATGTCCATGTTAATTGTGCCCTGCCATCTTTAAAAGTAACAGTATAACAGAATTGAACAAAGTTTGGAAGTCCTCTAGTCAACCTTACACCAGGAGACCAAATGGCTTTCTACTCTCTTCTTAGAAACCTTTAGTTTGTGGAGCACCCAGACATTCTGGAGGGAAACTGTTCCATTGATTGATTGTTCTCACTGTCAGATCCTTGCTTTGGTCTTCCATGCAAAGGAAGTTTTCCATCAATTTAAAAGTGATAGGTGGTGCAAAGCTGTAGAGTGTCTTTCCAGACCTAAGAATCCCTATACCATGTGAAGTGGGGCTCATAAAATATAGCCATACAATTGAAGATGTTTTCCCCACATTTTCTCTGTTGTTAATACAAATCCCATCTGCTGCCAGACTGTCACTGCTGATGTTTTTAAGAGAATGGAATGGAATGGAATGGAATAGAATGGAATGGAATAGAATAGAATAGAATAGAATAGAATAGAATAGAATAGAATAGAATAGAATAGAATAGAATAGAATAGAATAGAATAGAATAGAATAGAATAGAATAGAATAGAATAGAATAGAATAGAATAGAATAGAATAGAATAGAATAGAATAGAATAGAATAGAATAGAATAACAGAGTTGGAAGGGACCTTGGAGGTCTTCTAGTCCAACCCCCTGCCTAAGCAGGAAACCCTTTATCATTTCAGACAAATGGTTATCTAACACTTTCTTAAAAACGTCCAGTGTTGAAGCATTCACAATCTCTGGAGGCAAATTGTTCCACTGATTAATTGTTCTAACTGTCAGGAAATTTCTCCTCAGTTCTAAATTGCTTCTCTCCTTGATTAGTTTCCACCCATTGCTTCTTGTTTTACCGTCAGGTGCTTTGAAGAATAGTTTGACTCCCTCTTCTTTGTGGCAACCTCTGGAACACTGCTATCAGAGAAGAAACACCTAATGATTAATGAAGTATGCACATCTCCTTGGCATATAAAGGATACTTGGCACTTTGGGTAGCTGGCTAACACTCAGTTCCATACAATGCTACTGGATGGACCATCATTTTATACACTTTTGATTTTAGGTGAATTGTCCTATGCATGTTGCTGAGCACTCCACGGAAACCATGTTGGATTCATCCACATCTTTGATACATGTTTACTACAAGAAAAATAAAAACCTATTAAAGACATCCAGAACTGATTTGTATTTTTCTCCTGCCTACTCAGCAGAAGAATCAGGGTCTCACAGTTTAGGGTAGGGGGACACAGTTGCCACCTGCTTCTTGTTATATTACTGGGCTGTTTGCTTCTGAGTTATCAAGATCTACTGTAGATCAAATTTAATCTTTCACCAGAACAGCACCAGTGTTACCAGGTACAATTCTCAAAAAGATGAGTGCAACTTTCTATCGACTCCCACTCTGTTTTAGCTGTCTATTTTAAATCATTGTGTAGAGGTCATATCAACCCCCCAGAAAAGCAGCTTGTCCTTGCAGCTCTTTTCTCTTTCGGTAATAACAGCTTCTGATCCATGTTCGTTAAATGCAATGGCCATATTGTCAGCCTTACAGAAATGTAGAAATTATAAGGTCTGGTAAGACAAATCAAGAGAATGAAAAAAAAACAGTCTGAAGAACCAGTTCATATTTTTCTGTATTTGTGAAAAAAGTCAAAGATGGAAAAATCTTTCAGTAGAATCATGTAAGTAGCATTTAACAAAAGCAGGTAACAATGTAGTCATTCTCCCTTTTGACTTCAAAAAAGCTTGATAAGCAATAGAGCAATAAATTACTTTATTATTTAATTGGTTCTGCCATTCAGTGATTAATTAGCTCTTAGCCTGCAACAGTACAAATTTAGTTATGTTTTGTGAGTGTGGCTGTTCTTGAATGTACCCATTGTATATAGTTATAACTATGCCCCATAGAGTTCATCAGAAACATTAATTAAGCTTAGTATATAATGTTACATGGCTGCTCAACTTCTTTGTTTTGATCTTCTTCTTCCTCTGGTCATTTGCAAAAAGTATACTAGACTCTCCACAACTTAATTTCCCTGCATTTTTAGTAATCTATCCATCATCCAGGCTGGCATTAGTTGTATTCCATCCGACCTGGAACTTGTGAACTTCCACAGCCAAAATTCTTAGGTCAGCTGAATTTGCTAACTATTATCTTCTTTTCCCTAACCCTAATTAAAGTAAGGCCACACTTGGAATACTGCATCCAGTTTTGGTCACCATGATGTAAAAAAGATGTTGAGACTCTAGAAAGAGTGCAGAGAATGATTAGGAGACTGGAAGCTAAAATGATTAGGGGACTGGAGGCTAAAACATATGAAAAACAATTGCTGGAACTGGGTATGTCTAGTTTAATGAACAGAAGGACAAGGGGTGATGTGATAGCAGTGTTCTAATATCTTAGGGACTGCCACAAAGTAGAGGGAGCCAAACTATTCTCCAAAGCATCTGAGGGTAGGACAAGAAGCAATAGGTGGAAACTAATCAAGGAGAGAAGCAACTTAGAACTAAGGAAATTTTTCCTGACAGTTAGAACAATTAATCAATGGAACAACTTGCCTCCAGAAGTTGTGAATGCTCCAACACTGGAAGTTTTTAAGATATTGGATAATCATTTGTCTGAAGTGGTGTAGGGTTTCCTGCCTAAGCAGGGGGTTGGACTAGAAGACCTTCAAGGTCCCTTTCAACTCTGCTATTCTAAATGCTCCACTTTGTTTCTTGCCAATTTTTAGTCTTCATTTCCTTTCCGATGTATTTCATGAGAGTTGATCTTCTCCACTTCTGTTCTTTTTCAGACAAGTTTATCACTCCAAGTACAACTCGTGTTTCCATGAGATTATACAACTATAGTCATAACTTCTGAGCCATTTTTGTTACATGTAGTGATTGTATTGTTTTATATGCATAAAAGAACCCCCATGTCCCGAGAGCCCGCAAGAGATTTCAAGGTTCAATTTTCATCTTCTTAGCATGCATGCGCCTGGGAACTGACAGCAGGCTGAGATGATGGGAGCGGTGGAGGTGGACCAGATGCTCTTCATGGGCAACCTCAACTCCCGCATGGCCAAAGAGTTGGTCTTTGAGCTTTTCCACCAGGCAGGCCCAGTCATTAAAGTAAAGATCCCGAAGGAACCTGGCTACTAAGAAGTCGGTGCTAGGAAAGACTATGGAATAACAAATGCTGAAGCCCACTGAAATATATGTGTAATGTTCAGAACAGCCATTTTGGAAATGGATAATTAAAAATGCAGTTTAAGTAGTTAGGTCCCATTTACATTTATTTGAGTTGTAGAAAGTTCAAATGGCTTAAGATAATCCTAGAAACCCATTTCAACTCTCATGGTACAAAGCATTAATTTAATGCTACCAGAAGCATTTATTTTATAAAGTATTCACTGTGTGTTTCAAAATTCCTAATTCTTGAGAAAGTAGGTGAATCACAGAATCACACTTATTACAGCTGAATTTATAGCTTGACCCTGTCTATTTTATGGAATAGAATCTCCAGCACAGTTCTTTTAGGCCATATATGATCTTCAGCCTGGAAATAATTATATACTCATTGCTCATTGAAATCAAACTTTTTTTTAATGAAAACCTTCATTTTCTGGAATCATGTTCACTATCACCATAGTAGATACATAGTCCTATTTTTGCCAGGTCTATCATATTTGTTTTGGAAAAATCACTATAAAGTAAAAACAACTATAAAATATCCTGCACAGCATAGCCCTAACTTTTTTCCCTAATTATAACTTGATTTAGATATTTACTTCTACTGACATTTCAACATTTCAATCTCTTGTCAGATTTGCTGGATGTTGAATAAATGGAGTGCTTCTGTGTTTTCAGCTAACCTTGGCTTCAATTAAGATGAGACATCATCGGATTTTAGTATGCTACAAGAACATTGCACTGATTTTCCTTGCAATGTTAAGTATCACATACATTTAAATCTTTGTTAGTATGCTTTGAAAATACACTTATTTATAATACATCATACATTTATAAATACACATTTGTTACATAGTTGAATATATTTTTTAAGGACAGAAAATTGGAATATCATTTTAATAAAGCTTTGTAGCAATGCAACATCAGGGTCAAATATTCACCAAAGATATTTCCAAGAGCACAGTAACACTATGGTGTATAATGTTGGTAATTATCTGGCACTCATGAATGAATCTAATGTTCTAATATAAAAAATATTGCCCTGCAATTCAATGTTAATTATGTCTGAAAATATAAAAAGGTTATCTCTTATATTGCCTTCCTTTCAAAATTTATAAATAAATTTCTAAAGCTTCACTGTTATAAATTGATCAAACTCTCAAGAGGCCCTGATAACTCTGTTATTTCTCACAAATATGAACCAAAGCACAGAAGTCTACAGTTCTCCATCATCTCATGACCAAATATCTCAGCAATTTATTTGTTCTCAGAGGAAGCACACAAAATGACAAACTAAAAAGAAACTATTATAAAACTCCTTGAATTTTTCATTATTGTATAGGAAGCAAAACTAATTGTTTGGTTTCTGCCATCAAGATAGTGTCAGGTCTTAATGACTACTCAGAAAGAACATCTTTAGGGTAACCTGTCCCCAGTGTGGCCTTTTTCAAATGGTTGAGTTCATTTATCTTGCTGTTGGTTATTATCTTTTTCTCTTTCCTACCACGTTTCTCAGTGTTATAGAATTCTCAAGAGAAATAGATCTTCTAGTATGTCAATGAAGTTTCTCAGTTATCACGTAGAATTGTCTGGAAATTGAGTCATGGCTGCTTGGATGGGCAAACATCTCAAATTAACAAGAAAATAAGCCCAGTTGCTATGACTTAACTTCCAGATAGAACTTTACATGTCCAAAAATGACATCATTGAACCTGTTAATTTATGCCTTGAATGAAAACTCTAGATTGATTTATTCTATGATCTAAGTGTCCATGGCAGTCTCAGAAACTTTATCCAACATTAAAATACAAGAACCTCAGTATTAGTGTGTTTCTTCATAGTCAAAATTTCAATCATGCAGTGTGTTACAGGGAAGCCATCTTCTGCACTTTTTCTGATCCTTCTAAGTACAAAGACACCTTGATGTCTGATCCTGATGCATCCTTATATCCTTTCTTCCTAGTTAATCAATTAATAGTCAGTAAAGTCAAAGAATTTAAAAGAATACAATAAATTTTCTAAATAAAAAAAAATATTTACAAAGATTACTAGGTGCAAATAGAAATACACATTATTTCCATAGCAAGGAAGATAAAGCAAGAATGGTTAAATTGATTATTTTTCAAAGAAGAAAATATGTTCTTATTTGGCTATCACTTCTGGAATTTGTGCTTCTGAAGGGGAAAAAAATGAAACTTTGATCCTGGTTTTGTTGATTAGAAAGTTTTGGTGTTGTAGGAATGGGTAGTTATATATTACTGTGTAAAAGCACATTAGTACAACTTGAGGTTGGACTGTTTTATAACCTGGCCATCCATCCATCTACCAATTCACACTAGAATTCTGTAGTTAAGTATATTGATGCATATATCTTGTGTGTTTTGTGTACATTTTGTGTACAATCCCAATCTTAAACCAAAAGGAAAAGGGAAAGTAATTAATATTAATAGTAATCTTACTTGAGGCAAGGCAATCAAGTTTATAAGATTGAATTAGAATGAAGAATAATTGTCTGTCATCAAGGGAGTGTGCGGCTGACCTAATTAGGAAATGTCAATGACATATCTCCTCCCTCAGCTATGGCGGTGAGGAGATGAGAACAATGGCTGGTGAAGATTTTCTGACCGAAATAGCACCTAGCTGTTACTTAATTATGTGCAGTGCCTTTTTCTGTGTGAGGGAAAGAAAGGCAGCCCATTCATCCTTAATGAAAATGTCCTTTCCCAAACCACTCTGCTAATTCAAACCTTTTTCCAATTTGTTCTGAACTGCTAAATTGCTATAAGCATGCAGGAAAGCAAGAAATGCCTAGAATGGTAATCAAAAGAGAGAAGAATTAGCCATATTTTTACAATATGGAAGTCTGAGGTGAGGGAGCAAAACAACGAGCAAACCAAAACAACTGGAAGGAGAAATTTGCATTATCACTTTGGCACAATGTAGCTCCATAATTTGTAGTTACTGATAAAGGGTGTCACCTTATTTACTAGCCCAAGCTGTTACAACAGCAGGTGGGTGCAGAAACATTAGTCCAAAAATATGCTCATCATTATGCTATAAAAGCTTTCACCAATTGATTTTTTTTTTTTGAAGAAAGTAGGGGAGATATTTTAGTGAAGCTGTCAGTTTAAGCATAAAAATAAGCCAAATCAAATTCTTACTGGTCAACTGGCAAGTGAAGTTATTGGAACATTTGGATGGATGCAAACCCCACTTCAAATTAGTTCATAATTCATATTGTGCTGTGCATTTAAAAATACCTGCCTCAAAGTGCTCACTAAAAGATGTAAGGTTCACTTCCTTTTACTGTGCACATATTTTTTTAGGATTAGATTGTTTTACAGGTTTGAAAGTGGAAGGAAGGAAGGGAGGGGGGAGGGAGGGAGGGAGGGAAGAAGGAAGGGAGGAAGGGAGGGGAAGGGGGAAGGAGGGATAATTTGTTAACAAAAAAAATCAATTTCATGCGAAGTGTAAATATTCAAGAAAATACATGGTATAAAACCAGAACATGTATTGTGTACAGATACTGGCATAATGAATGGGATTAATGAATAGGATTAGGCACTGTGAGTTTCATGTAGTTTATTATCTTTATATGTGTTTCTATTTTTTAATTATTTTTTTATTTCTTGTTATGTTCTTTTTGTTGTTTTTATACTGGTTTTAATTTAAGTTAAATTTAATTTTGATTTTATACGGGCATCTATATTTAATCTCAGCATTATATAAACCAGTATTTTTCAACCTTGGCAACTTGAAGATGTCTGGACTTCAACTCCCAGAATTCCCCAGCCAGCGAATGCTGGCTGGGGAATTCTGGGAGTTGAAGTCCGGACATCTTCAAGTTGCCAAGGTTGAAAAACACTGATATAAACAAATAAATGGGAAATTAGACATGTTAAGCCCAATTATATATTTTGAATGCCAGCTAATAATTATGTTCTTTACTGGAATTGGCTTTTTAGAATGTGTTCCTCCACTGGGCTATTATAACCCTCAACCATGATTAGGTTTTCAAAAAAACAAACAAATAAATAAAAAATATTTTAGCTGGATGTGCTATCCCTTGTCACAAAGAACTAGTTTGTTTATTTATTTTTATTTATTTATTAACTTTGTTTGCTGGCCCTCTAGTTTATACTAATGTTAGAAGTGAAGTATGTCAGAAGGCCGGAAGCTGCTACTTGTAATATAAGAAAGCCCAGAAGCTGCTACTTGCATAATCTAACATTATAAAATAAGCAAGTATATAGCTATGTTTTCACTTTTTTAGGGCAAAGAGAAATTATGTCTTAGTTGTAATTATATTACTTATGCTATTTTGGTCTGGCATAATTATAGTTGGTGGATGATAGAGTTGTTGTTTACAAAATATTTTAAAATGTTATTTAATTGCTATTTAATTTAATTGTATTGCAGATGTGTAAATGCTTCTCCTTTGCAAAATGTTGACCAATTTGTTATGGGACAAACAGCACAATTCTACTCATACTAAATCCACACATGACTTTATTTTCTGAATGAAACTGGCATAGGGTTGTTCTACAATGTAGATTATTTACTACTCTCACTTCCAGGTATTAGTAATGCAGTAACCTGGTTGACTATAGCTATCCACCATCTGCACCCATCTTACTTTAAGGTTGCAGCTACAGTATTGCCACACTTGAAACCCATAAGGCATAATTTAGAGAAAAGACGTTCCCTCATGAAGTATAGATATTCTGAAAATGCAATATTGGATTCATATTCTCTGTGAGTAATGCACTTCCTGATTCCCACTACATGACTGCAATCTTCTGTCTGCTCTCAAACCGCTGTAATGGGCAAAGCAGAGGTGGTATTCTGCCAGTTTGCCCCAATTCAGGTGAACAGGTAGCGGTAGCGGAGGGAATCTCTGCCACCTACCTAGACGTCATCGCGGACACTCGGTGCATGCACAGAAGTGCCATGCATGAGTGAAGCAAGTGCATGCACATGCACGCTCCCAGTTCTGAACCAGCAGTGAAGGTAAGAGGAAACCATTCCTGGGAGCAGAGGAAATAATCTTGAGGAACAGGAAGAAGAGCTGCTACCCAAAACAATGACCAAGAAAAAGAAAACCAAGTTCAGAGCATAACTGTAATCCAAATAAGCATTTCAGATGAGATCTTGCAAGGATTCATTGACATACCTCAGGATAGAAATTAGGTACAAAATACTGTATTGTAGCACACACCTTTCCCAATAATTGACTATTGCCCTGAAATAACTCCACCGTCCTGGCTTTGCAAATTGAGGTAGCCTCATAAATACATCTAGATTAATCCTTGTAACAAGTAAAAGTCTCAGAGTTTGTAAAGTGGCATTCAACCCTTGCGTTCCTCAAAAGTCCTTATATATTTTGGGATTAGGAGCTACTTTGTGTCTCAGTGGACTTGCTCTTCTTTGGATTGTGTATATGGGAAAAACCTTGGGAGATGTGGTGGAGAAATGATAATCTGCAGCTGTATAGTGGATGATATAAATGTAATAAACTGTTTATGTGTGGAAATTCTCAGTCATCCAGGTCATGGTTGTATCCAAGGTACTTTTCCAAAAGGCAACAGGATTATGTTTTTTTCCCCTTGAATATGAAGACATTTCACTTCTCCTCTAAGAAGCTACATCAGTTCTGACTGGATGGTGGGGTGGTGGATTACTTCTGACAAGATAATAAGCTGGTTGTATCCATCTTTCATATGTGGTAGTAATCAGTGGTGGGATTCAAATAATTTAATAACCAGTTCTCTGCCCTAATGGCCAGCTGTATAGGTGGGGCTCAGTGGTCACGTGACTGGGTGGATGTGGCCAATTCGTCATCACTCATGTTGATGGGCGCTTCATCTTAGCTGTTACAATGTAATCAGGGTTAACCGGAGAGACAGTTTCTGTAAGCAGGTCAACAAAGATGAGGCTAGAAACAACACCAGAATGTTTCCTTCCTGCCTTCCTTACAGGATTAGCCCTGTAAAGTGGGGAAAAACAAAAGGAGATTTCTTCCAACAGCCGGTTCTCCGAACTGCCTGGAAAGTTACCAACTGGTTCTTCCGAATAGGTGCGAACTGGCTGAATCCCACCACTGGTAGTAATATAAAGCTAAAGAATATTGGAAAATACTCTGGAGTGGTGAAGAATTTGGTCATCACTTTACCAAAAAAATGTTGAGACTTTGTAAAAAGTGCAGAGAAGAGCAACTAAGCTAATTAAAGGCCTTTAGAACAAAACATATGAAGAAGGGTTGCAGGATTTAGGTATGGCTAGTCTAGAGAAAAGAAGGACTAGAAGAAGGGTGACATGATAGCAGTATTCCAATATTTGAGGGGCTATCACAAAGGAGATAGGGTTAACTTATTTTCCAAAGCACCAGAAGCCAAGACAAGAAACAATGAATGGAAACTAATCAAAGAGAGAAGGAACCTGGAATTTAGGAGAACTAACTAACAGAGAACAGTTAAGCAGTGTTGCCTTCAGAAGTTGTGGGTGCTTCATCACTGGAGGCTTTTAAAAAGAGACTGAACTTCTCTGAAATGGTATAGAGCAGTGATGGCAAACCTTTTTTGGCTGCCCTGCCAAAAGTGGGAGGAGCACAAGGGGATCATGCACCAGTGTGCCACACCCATAATGCTATGCACACACACCCAGTGCATGTGCATGTGTGCGATCAGTGACAACACCCCCTGCTTTTGCCACGGTTTATTCGCCTTCCACAGGCTCCAGTGGCTTTCTAGGAGTCTGGGGAAGGCAAAAACAGCCTCCTCCTTGGATGCCCTCCGGAGGCCTCAAGAGCTTCCCTGAAGGTTCCGTAGGGCAAAAAATGGACCCACAAGAAACCTGGAAGTTCAGGAATGGTGACCTGCTCAATTTTTGACCTCCGGAGCCTTCAGGAGTCTTCCATGAAGGCTCTGGAGGGCAAAAAACAGTCCTACGAGCAAACTGGAAGTCCATAGGGCCAGTTTTACATGTTTTGGAGGCTTCAGGGAAGCCTCCGGAGGGTTAAAAAACAGCCTCAAAGAAAGCCAACTGGGTCCCCTTGGGTCAGTCACTCTCTCTTAGTTCTAGGAAGCAGGTAATGGCAAATCACTTCTGAAAAAACATACCAAGAAAACTGCAGGGGCCTGTCCAGGCAGTCTCCAGCACCGACTTAAAGATACTGTCAACCCTGAAGATGACTTGACCGAAACAATTTTGAGGCTTCAGTGTTGCGACACTGGAGCTAAAGGATAGGGAGAGAGGAATTTAGATAGCTGGGATTTTGTAACCTAAACAAAATGCTTTCTCCTGGGAGTCAAGTAGGGGTGGGTTCTGCATGGCTTTACTGCCAGTTCACTCGCTCGTGTGCTTCGTGTGTGCATGTGTGCTGGATGCACGCTGCACGCGCATGCACAGTTCAATTAAAATTGTTCTGCGCATGTGCAGAACAAATAAACAAGATGGCAGTAGCGATGGCGGCAACCAGGGAACCAGTTCGGGGGCGCTTGCCGGTTCCAGAGACCATACCATCGCTGCCATACCACTATTGGTTTGGCCTAACTGGTAGGAACCCACCACTGGCGCCAAGGACATTTCCACAGGTGGCTGGATAGAGGAGGAGTGAAGTTACCAGGCAACCAGATGGCATCCTGATTGGACAATGTGATTTATTGTTTGGGAAAGGGGAAAAACTTTTACTTTTAATTAGGTGAAAACCATGGGAACATTCAGAGTTGGTTTCCACCAGACTGTGCCAATATGATATGTAAAATAAACTATTCTTTGAGGAAGCTACATGCCCCAGATTTCTGTTTGCTATGCGTGTATTACCTAGAACCCTGACAGGTACAACATATACGTGTACTAGAATGGAATACATTTTGAAAAACGCCATCCTATTGAAATATATTTATTAAATTTTACAAACCCATATACCTTTTCAAAATATACTGAGCTGCCCATTGTATTTATTAATGGCCTTGTTAATTTTATATTCCTTTTATTGGAAAAGATCGTTGGAAGAATAGCTAACTAATTTGTGGGAGTATGTTCAATGTCTAGAATAACTTTGTATTTAAAAAGTAAATCTGACACAGAATTCAATTTTAATTGAAACCATCCTTGCATTACAATATTATACATGGAATTGCGCCATGTCCAAAATTGGGGTTTTAGAATCCATATTTTAAATTCATGAACAATTTATAGTGTTGGTGGAATATATTATTCACTATTTATAGTTGTCTTTCAATAAGAGGAATAGTACTAATCAAACATTTAATAGCTTAAAACCAAACATGGAACATGAAATGATATGAAATATTTCTAATACGCTAAGCTTCTAATGATGCACTAGAATATCATTTTATGGTCATTTAGATTTTCTGCTTATCTACTCATATTTACATGTAAATGTTTTTTTTTCTTATTTATTCTACCTCATACAGCTACTGTACAAAGCTAATTCATGGATATCGTGGATTTCTTTTCCTCAAATTTGCATGTGCCATTGTCTTGTCACTTCTTAATTCTAATTCTGAAATTTTAATGGATCTTCCCATGGTTTGGTTGAATGCACCATCCTCTGCAGTTTTCTAGGAACACAATAGACATGTTCCTTTCCAGCAATGTTTATGGCCATTCTCCTTTGTTGTTGTCTTTACATTCGGAGTATAAAATGCACCGGATTATAAAACGCACCAAGGTTTTGAAGAGGCAAAGAAAAAAAAAGTTTTTGCACTCTGCAGACCTCCCAAAAACAGCTTGTTTTTCACAAAAATGGCCCATCCCCCTCAAAAAAATGAGCAAAGTGCTCCTGGGGGGGGTCCCCCCAAAAATAGCCCATTTTTCATGAAAACAGGCCAATTTTTTTGTCCCCAAAAATGCATGCATAGCCTGTAGGAGGCTTATAGAGTGCTCCTGGAGGCTGGGGGGGGGGAATTGAGCAAAAAATGGCCCATTTTTCATTCATCTCTGCCTTCCCCAGCCCCCAGGAGCTCTCCGAAAGCCTTCTACAGTCTCTGCATGGTCATTTTGGGAAGGGAACGGGGTTTTGGGAGGCAAAGAATGCTGTATTCAGTGCATAAGATGCACCCAGATTTTCAGCCACTTTTTTGAGGGGAAAAGGTGCATCTTATACTCTGAAAAATACAGTAACCACATTTTAAAGGTCTACCTTGGTAAGCAGAAAGGGCCTATCTATTCATCCAAAATTGACAAGGACCACATCTTTCCTAGTTGCCAGATTTGTGATATCATTTGTGCCATCTCTCTGTGACTGGAAATTACTATAAATTTTAATGATTGCCACGGTGATCTGCCTTATTGTTTACTTTATTAATTTATTTTATATAAATGTATAGTATTTTATTTTTACTTTTGGTTTTATTAATAATTATAGATTTAAATCTTTTTATTGTAGTATGCTCTGGAATAACGACCATAGTGATGGATTTGATTTGATATCTGTACTATTTATTTCTTATATTAATTCAAAATATATAATAACAGAATAACAGAGCTGTAAGGGATCTTGGAGGTCTTCTAATAAGGAGGAGAAAGCAAATAAAAGGATTCTGAGCATGAGCCAGAAGCCTCTTCTTCTCCCAGTCTCATACACATCATTTGGAAAGAGTCGAAATAAACAGCCATAGCTGCTGCTCTTCGTAAAGCACACACCAACAATTCAAGTTCACCTATACAAAGACCTGCCAAATTAAATAAAGAGACAGCCATCATCATGCGGTCTCTATAAGCATACTATAAGCATACGCATTGTATCTATGGAAATGTTTTTAGAACTGACTAAGATAATCAATTCATCAGTGATAGTAACCAATTAGAGAGACATGTTATGACATACTGCTTCATGATAACGCATGGCTTGTTTGATCACGCAATTGTTAATCTTACAACTTGTCACATGGAACTTTACAATTTAAATTCTAATTTCCTCACAAATTATGATAAGGTTGGTCACATTCAAGACAGCTACAGTATAACAGTTTGGAAGCTTTGTCCAATCATTCTCTCAAAGAGGGAATGCAAAGGTTTCTGCAAGATTGAAGCACATACTCTGTCAAAGTATTTCTTGTAGAAATGTGTTGCCTATATTGTTCTTGTAGGCAGAGATAAAACAGTTATGAGAAGACATTTACACAAAATGTTGCCATTTTTATTTTATTTATTATATACTGGTAAATATGGGGCTAGGAAGAGCGGCTTGGCTGCTATTTTATGAGTTGCGGATTTACGCAGTGAAAGAAATTCATGTAAAAGACCATTATATCATGTTATGGCATTTTAAATATTAATGCTAAGACAAGCTTCTCCTTTTGCCTCACTAAATGGTATTTCTTATCTTTAGTGCCATCCAGCTATTTTTCTTCACTGCCGGTCTGTTTTATTACCCGCACTTTGTATTTATGTTACCTAAGGTGTTAGAATGTCATAAAGCTTGTCACGTTAAGCAGTAAAAAGCCTTGAAATTGTACAAGAATGGCTTTTTATATGCATAAAGCAAAATATGGTGATTGGGCAGGGGTGCCTTCTTATTTTATGATTGATTAAAAGTTTAATTCTTCTGACTGAAAGTTCCAGTTCTGACAGAAACTATACCTCAAATTAAGGAACACAGGGATTATTATAATTTATATCGCATTGTATTTTGCCTCCAAAAAACTCTTTGAATATTTCTGCAAGAATTATGGGGTATTACTGAAGACTGATCAAGATGTTGAATGTTTATCTGCACAGTCACTCCAAGTAACACCTCTTAACATAAAAAGAATTGCTTAAATGTTGTTTGCTTTTAATATCTAATTTGTTTGAATTATTCCTTATATATTTCTCTTCACAGCATAAATTACTTCTAAGAATTGTCCATATAAACAGTATACAGCTAGTCCTCAATTTACGATGTCAAAGTTATGACAGTTATAAGCTATTTAGGACCAGCGGTTAAGTTCCAATCATTTGACCACACTATTCCCATTTTTTAACTGTTTCAGGTATCCCACAGTCACATAATCATATTTTACAACATTTTTTTTTTGCAGAAAGTCAGCATTTACTTCTGATTTCTGGTGAAACTGGCTTCTAGCATTTGCTTGTTTAACAATTGCTAGATTTGTTTAATGACCATCACATTCACTTCTTTGTATTTGCTTAATGATCATCACAAAAAAAAATGTCATAAAATCAGGTTGGTAAATGAGTGGGCCAGTTTATGACTATCATGATTTAGGACTATAATGGGTAGGCTTCATTACAGTCACAACTTGAGAAGTACTGTATAAACACTACGTATATAATGTGTAATGCATATATTATATGTTACACAGAAACATGCAAATTCATACTTCTCTACATTTTATTAAAAGCTGTCATCTGCTAGATCTAAAGGATACATTTTTCAGAAAAGATTTGTCAGGAAAAAATCTGAAAATACCTGAGAAGAATGATAATAATGAAGAATGATATTTTATGCCACTCATATATTATTATTTTTTGCACCAAGGGACAATTTCTTTCCATAATATATTGATATGATTCTACACAAAGGGTACTAAGAAGGATATAAAACAGTGACTAGGTTGCCAACAAAGATAACATGCTGTTCCTATTTGTGTTTCCTATAGCAACTTTGAAACTAAATAAAAAGGAAAAAAGAGCTGTCTTACTGCCACTGAAGGTGTCACTTCATGTCAGAAATAGGTTTACATTTATTTCTTACATGAGAAATAAATGTGGTAAAAGCCATTCCATTGCCTAAAGCTAAGTAAAATTTTAGCACATCATTTGTTCTACTTTGATTTGCTGTGGGCATCTTCACCTAAAAGATCTAAACCTTTATTTTCTTCAGGAGAATATTTGGCAAAAGTCATGTCTTTCAGTGCCTATTTTTTTTAAAGGCATACCATTTGTCTCTGCTCCATTTTATTTCCCTTCAATTATTTCTCTGAATCTTAAACAGATGAAGTGGTGGGATTTGAACCTCTTGCTATATGCTATTCTTATTCCCAGCTAATATGTGTGTAAAAACACTGCAAATTCTCTGGATATAATCATTGATGCAGCTGTTTATTAGTCTATTTGTTCTGCTGGAAAACACCTACAATGCTACAACCTTAGCCTAATCCCTCATCAAAGATTCTGCTGAATTGCCATTTACTGCTTATGACATTAAAGTACAATTCTTTGTTAGACTTTCTGAAGATTGATTAACATGAGAATTGGATAAATGCTCCATATCTGGTGGCAATTGTAAGTAGACCAAAAACATCATGTCTTTGCCATTGTCAACTGAAGCATTTCTGCCTCAACATCATTTCCCCGAGAAAATACTAGTGTGAGCAATAATTTCAGTCATTTCCATCTTGTTTTTAAAAAGCCAATTTGCAGTCAAATCTTCTCTATATTGCCCTCAGCTCATGCAAAGCTTGATATCCCTTTATTTCCTCTTAACTCTTTGAGGCAGTCAGTGATGTACCAGCTCTGCAAAGAATTTTAGGTGACTTCCTTGGTCCCAAATTATCCTTTTAACCCTGCAGCTGTACCAAATATTAACCTTGCTCTATTATAGTTCATTATTTATGTATATCTTTATTTCTCATATTTACATACCAGAAATAATCCAGGGATAATTCAAGATCTTGTGTTTGACCTTTAAAGCCTTAAAGCAGCAGCTTTGGCAGTTGCAGGGAGGGGAGGAGGGAATGGTATTGCACAAACAGCCTAAATCCCTCACATGTACAAATTAAGCTTTGAGCATTCGCCCACCACTTCAGTAGTCCAGATCCCAATGGGCCATGGCCAGGTAGTAGTCTGCAGTCCAGAGGTTGAGGATATCTGCCCAAAAGGAGTGTAAGGCCTGACTGTTTAAGGTACACCAGCTTGTACTTGAAGACAAAGTGGCAAATTTAGTCAGGAAGATTTGCCACAAATTCATCTTGTGCCTCGATTGCAGCTGATTTTGCATTGGAAAACCTACTCACAGTCTAACCTAGTTACTTCTTAACTAAAGGACTACAATGCACTATACATGGAACTGTCTTTGAAAACCACTCAGCTTTTGAGCATTCAGTTATGGGCATTCTATGTTATATGACCATATAGTGCTTCTGCTATGCAAGCTTCACTGGTTACCTCTAGAGTTCCAGGTGCAATTCAAGTTTTTTGTTATCATCTATAAAAACTCTTCTAGTGAACTGATATCTGAGGAGCTCTCTTTCTCCAGTAATGTCTGCCCATCGTTTGAATTACAACAGAGTCAGCTTGCTTTGGTAGACCATCTAACAAGTGACATTTATGGGCTTACATGCTATACCTTCTCTTGTATTGACATTGTCTCTTTGGAACACTCTCCTGAAAGATGCACAGTATCAGATTTTTAGAAAGATCTTAAATATATGGGTCTTTTCTTAGGCATTAGGCTAAGATCTGTAATGATGGTGTCATTATAAATTTATTCTTGCTTCCCTATTTGGCTATTTTCTTTACTTTGTGCTTTGAATATAGTTTTACTTTCCATGTTTTTAATCTGTATGCTACTCAGAGACATTCTGATTGGGCAGCCTACAAATGAAATTATCAAGAATTAGGAACCCACCCTGGGAAAATAATACAATTGTGTAACTTATACACATTGTCCTACCATAGGCAATTTAATAGTCAGAACAAAGTTGCAAACACCCTCTTTTCAAAGCCTTTTGTAAAATACAACGGAACTAGGACTGCATTTATTTAAGGGGAAAATGCTGCTTCAAAAGGAATGGATAGACACAAATAACAGTTATGGACCTCGAAAAAGTGGGTTTCTTTTCTGTTTTACTAGTGAAACTTGGACCATGATAACCTTTATAGAGCATATTGGCAGAGACAATCAAAAATATTCTCCTTCTTCTCATTTCACAAGCTATATTTAACATATATTTTTTTTAGAAAGTGCCTAAAGTAGAAACTAACTGAAGTTCGGACAGAAGCTTATTTCAGAGGGTGAGGACAGTAACTAAAGTATTGGTTCCATACTACCATTCCTTCAATTCTGGAAAAAAAGCTTCTCATGAGCAGAAAAAATAGGTTGGCCAGAGACTACTTGGAAGAGTTAGTCTTAAAGGTCTGAGCCCGGACCTGGGTAGAATAGAAGTTAGCATGCTCCGGAAAGCAAACAAAACTTTTAATCAGTCCCGAGCTTCAGCACACAATGAATGTGGTCAAAGTTTGTTTGAAAGTCAGCACTGGGAGCTCCTTCCAGGAGCTGCCATGGCAGCTGCAGAGTGGTATCCCGATTGTCCATCCAGCAGCAGGGCTTGGCTGTGATGTTCCCCGCCAAATGTCTGTATGCCAGTCAGATCGATCAGCTGATGAGTGGCTGGTTTGTGGCCTCCCCGGTCTCCACTGAACAGTTGGTCAGTGCAGTGACCAGAAGTGCTACCTTTGGTGGCCACTGCCACCCACTGCCACTGTAGCCTCTTTTGTCACTTGCTCCACTCTGTACTGCACTGCCTTCCACCCACCTTTCCCAAGTATGTCGAACCCCAGGCCAGGGTTTGACAGATAGTCACATGCATGTCCTAGATCCATTCCCTTTAGAGTTTTGTAGATTAATGTTAGAACCTTGAACTTACTCATAACACTACTGGAAGCCAGTCCAGTACTTGAAAATTAATGCCATACTGCAAAGCAGGTTCACATTACAATATCCAGATAGTCTTCAACCTGGAGAATATTATGATAAGCTCGCACCGCAACTTCAGCTGGGCAAAGGGATCATACTTTCCATATGTTAATTAAGGTGAAACTGTGAAGATGGCACTGCCAAATTGTGGACATACTCCTTTGAAGACAATGTCATCCTTTTTAGACATGGCTGCCCACCAATCTACCACTGGAAAAACAGTTTCTCTTTCATGCTGGGATTCAATTTCAAATTGTTTCAACTCACCCAGAATCTTGCAGGCACCATACATTGGTTGAAAACTTCCACAGTATCTCTTCAGCGTGTGTGTGTGTGTGTGTGTGTGTGTGTGTGTGTGTGTGTGTGTGTGTGTGTATGTGTTGTTTTGCTTGTTCATCTTCTGAAGCTCCTTCGTAAGTATGATCACTGGTCAGGAAAATATTGCAAAGATTCCAACGCAACAATAACCTCCATATTCCACAAAGTAACAAGGTTTGTGAAAGAAGTGGGAACTTCCCCATCTCCAATTAATTAGAGGAAGATATTTCTGTATTTCAATATGAACTTATATGGAGACTGTGGGATAACTTTAAAATGCTCACAATTTGAAAGGCTCATTTCTTAAATATAGGAGCAGTTTTCCTTGGAGGGAAGATATATTTTATAGGAAAAAAAGGAAATTATGACTTGGGCAAGATTTCTTCCCCATGCCTAAACAATTGCTCTGCATGTTACAAAGGGCTGCCAATGTCTGTAGTAGTCTTAAGTCACTGCTTTTACCTACTTTTCTTTTTTCCTGGAGTGTCTATGGAAACTGTTTCTATGGACACTCCAAGAAATACAATGAATATTAGGGAAAGCCATAAAGGTGTGTTTGAGAGAGGGAGGGAGGGAGAGGGAGGGACAGAGAGGGAGTGGAAGAGCACACAACATCTAGAAGGGCTAAAAAGATTCAAAGAGTTGCCTAGCTCTTTTTGAGTACAAAAATGGAAGATATGCATATTTCAGGAATATGCTACACAGAACTGCATCTCTTTTTAAAGCAAAGCTAAAGGCAGGCAACTGTGAATCTCACTACGGTATGGTAAATAAGTATAAGATTCTGTTCCAAATGTTTGTAAGATATTTCTCTTCCCTCTTATTGCATTTTCAAGGCAATGCTGGAGTTGTTCAGATGACTATAAGAAGGAAAGAGAACTCAGAGCAAATACATGAAGTCAGAGGAGCATTCTGTTTGATTCCTTTTTTGCACTGCTTTGCTACTAATGAAGATCAGCTCATATAATCCTAAACCTGTGATCCACCTAATGTAACTGAGCAAATACAGGACTCATACTTCCAAAATAAGTACATGTTTTTGAACACAGTTATTCCTCAGTTCCTGCAGTTCTTCTAATTTTGTCATCATTTTCTCAGCTCAAAAGTGTATCATGTTTGAGAGAGAGAGAGAAATTCACACATATATACTGGTACACATATACAAGTGTTATGTTTATCTAATCTTTGTGACCATTCTCTGCTGAAGTATTTAAAAAAATACAGGAAAAAAACAATTTAGAGAAGTAATTCATATAAAAATGTATTTTATATAAATAGGTTAACAGGGATGCTGTGGCTCATTGGCTAAGATGCTGAACTTGTCGATCAGAAAGGTTGGCAGTATGGTGGTTCGAATCCCAACGTGTGTAAAGGAGTGAGCTCCCATTACTTGTCCCAGCTTCTGCTAACCGAGCAGTTCAAAAGCATGTAAAAATGCAAGTAGAAAAATAGGGACCACCTTTGGTGGGAAGGTTCCGTGTGCCTTCAGCATTTAATCATGCCGGCCACATGACCACAGAAAGGTCTTCGGACAGCACTGGTTCTTTGGCTTTGAAATGGAAATGAGTACCGCCCCCTAGAGTCAGAATAACACATATGTGCAAAGGGAACCTTACCTTTCCCTATAAAAAATATTTTCATTTCAAATAAACACACCGGAGGCTAATGTTAAAAAATGAAGTTTTTAAAAAACTTTTGGTTATTGTCAGTTTCACACTTAATCTCCTCTATTCAAATGTGAATAGAGGAGATTTTCCCCCCCAATTCGGGGGGGGGGGGGAATGATCTGTTCATTCCTAATGCCAAGCCGCCTCTAAAATATCATTATTCTATCTTCCTTACTCATGAATCCAGAAATAAAGTTCCCTAACAAAACACAAGTCAAGAAAAAGTAGAGACTCCAGGAAGGGCTTAGCTCTTACATATTTTGTCCGTTCCTTTCCCTTGTTAGTGAATTGAGACAGAGCTGCTTTTAAGGAGATGACCTGTCTTTTCCAATTCAACCCTCACAAAGGTAATAGCAGGAATGCATGCAGATTTCTTAGCCTTTAAAAATCATAAACTAATTGACACTTTTGTTAAAGTCCTTTTACCCTGTCAAAGGAACAGAAGTCAAAGTTTTAATATGCTGCTCTTGGGGAAATTCTTTTTTACATAATTCATACCTTTCCTCAAATTAAGAGAAAGAGACACTTTCAGAAACGAAAAATTTAGCAATTTAGGTGTAAAGCTTCATAGTGATATCTGAAATATGAATTTTAAAAAATAATCTGTACCTCTACTAATAGATAGATTGTCTATTTTGTTTAGTAAGAAAAAAGGGCAATTATTTCCCCCAGTTTTCAGTCATAATGAAAGCTAAGATTTCAAACTACAAAATAAATTGTCCATTCATTGACTAGTAACTGGGCATGTTTTTTGATAGATCATCTATTGCATTTTATATGAAGTTTTGGCTTAATTTTTCCAGTGGGGAGAAAAATCTGAGAGATTTATTTATCTGATTTCTGAAACAATTGTTGAACTTTGTAATGGGTGAGATCTAATTGAGGCTGCATTTAATGAAAGAACCGATTTGGTATGGTGTTTCAGGCATCAGGTTAGAAACCTAGAGAATGTGAGTTTTAGATCCACCTTAGGCATGAAGCCATCTCAATGATTTTGAACCAGGCAGACTCTCAGCCCTAGAAAGGAAGCAATGGCAAACCACTTGTGAAATCTTGCCAATAAAACTTTGTCCGGGCAATTGTCAAATAATTTGAATTCTGAATCTCCCTCCACTTCTCCTTTATTTCTGAGATAACTTGTTTTTATTCTGATAGACAAAGTAGAAGAGATAGACCAGCTCTATGATTAAGTTCAGTCTGAAACTAATAGTACATGCAAGCAAAATATGCTGTTCTGGTTGGAAATTGGACTGCCAGTATTAGAAATATTAAGATTAAAAAATGTAGTTGGACTGTAAGGTAAATATGTGCTAATTGTTCCTGACTCTAGGGGGCAGTGCTCATCTCCGTTTCAAAGCTGAAGAGCCTGCACTGTCCGAAGATGTGGTCATGTGGCCAGCATGATTAAAAGTCAAAGGAGCATGGCACACTGTTATCTTCCCACCTAAGGTGGTTCCTATTTTTCCACTTGCATTTTTACATGCTTTTGAACTGCCATGTTGGCAGAAGCTGGGACAAGTAATGGGAGCTCACTCCATTACACGGTGCTAGGGATTCGAACCACCAAACTGCCAACCTTTCTGATCGACAAGTTCAGCATCTTAGCCACTGAGCCACCATGTCCACTAATTGGACTGTATAGCCTAAGAAATAATAGGTTAAGCAGACCAGCATCATCTTCTAAAAATCCAACAATATCTTCATTGCTAGTCTTCAAACAACAAAAGCCATGCCTATATATGTCAAATCACCAGGTAGAACATGCAGAAATAAAATTTGGTATAAGCAAAAAATGGTATCAAGGACCGATTGTGAGACAGATTAAGAACTGTTCATGTGTAAAATCGAAGCCAAGCTACATTGCAAGAAGAAAGCCAA